>NC_056728.1:1439035721-1439365510 GCF_019279795.1 Protopterus annectens | reverse complement strand
CGTCGTTTTTCCCGGGGGCCCTTCAGAGCAGGCACTATTAGTACAGGTGTGAATAATGCTGGGTTCACCTGTTCTGGACATCATTGACCATGATCTGTGCAATATTCAGAGAAGCTTAGCCCTGTTTCACGCATATCCGTATAGTCATGTTTAAATGACGCTTACCAGCACTGGGCAACGCATATTCCCACTAACATGTGCTAAACCTGATCTGATGACCTGCATCCAATATCCATTATTCGTGCCTTCAGGATTACGTAACGTCCCTTGCAGGACGTGGAACCGGGAACATGCATGACAGTCAGTGCATTTACCACTTGGACATCTGGGATTTGTACACGTGTTATGGCGTTTTGTATGTGGACTGTACTATGGCTGTTACTCCATACTGCAATCAAATGGGTAACTCAGTTAGTTTACATATGGATGAGACCTATTCATGGTAAGTCCAAGTGATGTTTAATGGATGTGCTCCAGCATTGGGAAAGTATGTCACAGTGAGCCACACACTATAATGTGCTACACCTTCACACAACCATAGGTGGAGCATGCTGGGGTGATAGATAACTGTCATGGGTACACCCCATGCTTTGCCACTACATCCATGATTACATTATATGAAGCCCCTCATTAACACACCAAGGAATCCATGCAGAGTGTGTGGGGAACAGTGATTACACACATGGATCCCGCAATTGGCTCTGCTCCACTGAGGGACAGTTGGTTACTCGATGTGGTGGTGACAGCAGACACTGTTTGCCTCGATTGATGAATGGCCTCTGACAATCGGGCGTGTGCCTACCAATGTACCTAGGAACCTATACATACAGTACCAACATATGCTGATAGATGCGTGTACTGTTCAGGTCTTGACATTCCTTTTTCCAATAGCTGTTGTGTGTGCAATGGTTGAGGGCTGCCTATGTAGGATTCACACAGTAGGCCACCTATACATTACAATTTACAGGTGGTCGTGTGTGTGTGTGCCATCCATTTTACTGTGTGTGCAGGTGGAGAGTTGTGTCAGTCTGTTGGGGCCTACACTGTCAGAGTATGTGCTATATGTTTCATCTTTGCCATGTGTAGGCATATTGGGCACGTCTCTGTCTGCCTACTAGGGCTGGCACAGGGTGTTCATGGTCTGAATCCCTCTGTGCCTGTGATGGCCTTGGCAATTGTGGTGGGCTATGAGGGCCTTCACCATTATGTCCCTGCTGCAGCTGTTTCTGCAGGATCATATTATGTAGCATGGCACATACTATGAAGATGTGGGCACAAGTGCCTGGAGAGTACTGCAAGGCTCCACCAGATATGTCCATGCAACGGAACCATGATTTCAGCATCCCGAACACTCTCTCTATGATGATTCTGGTTTGTGCGTGTGTCTCATTATGTCGTTCTTGCATGGGTGGGTGTACATTTCTGATGGGAGTCATCATCCACGGCTCCAGTGCATAGCCAGCATCCCCCACAAGGTGGCCATGTGAGATGTCCCCCCTGATGAATACCTGATACAGCTGTGAGGCATGCCAGATGTGGGAGTCATGGTAGCTTCCAGGGCTGCCAGCACTCACATCCATGATAATGCCCTGGGCATTGCACACGACCTGGCAGTTGATGGAGTGGTATCCCTTGTGGTTTATGTAGCACCTACCATGCTCACTGGGTGGTGACTTGATATGTATGCGCGTGCAGTCTATCGCACCCAGTACCTCCAGGTAGTGTGCCACATGGTGGAAAAGACGAATATTGCTGGCCAACTCCTCCTGAGTTCGGGGGAAGTATATATGCTCATTGGCATGTGGTTACATGGCATCCAGGAACAGGTGTAGCACCCTGGATGCTGATGCCTGTGAGATCCCCATTATATCTCCAGTTGGCCTTTGAAAGGTACCTGTGGCTAGTATTCACAAGCTTACACATACCTTCGTGTCCACTGGGATGGGTTCCCCTCAGTTGTTTCTGGATCACAGGCGTAGCTGGCACAGCTCAACTATTTGCTGTAAGATGTCCCTGTCCACCCTGTAATGCTATACTATCTCCAGATCATGTAGCCCCTGGTAGGCTACCCTTGGTCTGAACACTCTTCTCCTCCTCCAGGGCCTGCGGTGGTTGTCAGTATCATCCTCCACAACACCTTCAGTCTCTAACACATGGTGATGAATCACAGCTATGGCAGCTCCCAACATGTAAATTGCAAAAGTTCCCTGTCTATTTACACCGATGGTGCAGTGTTTGGGAATACACAGGTAAGTGTGAGGTGCTTTCACACTTTATACTATTGTGCTGTGAACACTGAAGATGTCATAGGGTGTGTATGTACAATCGTAGCTACAGGGTATCTTATGTGTTTTACGACAGGTACTACTATTGTGGTGCCTTTGGTGTTGAATTACATTTGGCTGCCGTGGATTACCTCTTGCCCTTCCCTTTAGATTTCTTAACGTTTCACCTCCCATTTTCTGGCATTCATCCAGCAGCCTGCTTTCATTTGTACTTTCCTAAACCTGGCTTATCTTGTGTAATGTGTTCTATGGTCGGTCTACTGCAGGTTTGCTTTGCTCTGCTATGATAGTTCTCTTTTCTTTGTAATCTGACACCTCCCCTATCCTGTTTTGCAGGTTTCTGTGAGCAGACTTGTCAGCTGCCGTCGATTGCCCACTGTGAGTTAATAGGTGTTAATTGCTCAGTTGTACTCCAATTACCCTACTGCGGCATTTCCTTATTTTCTTCCCCTAACCTTCCTGTTTGAGCTATGGTGTGTGGTGCGTGCATCTGCTTACCGGTTTTTGGGCATGTTTTCATCCCCGTGCACATGCGCTTTCGGGCACCATATGTGCTCTCAGCTAAACAATGCTATACCTACATCCCCACCCCTGTCCTGCAGCTTTGCTTAGCAATGGCCAGGCTGGATTTGCATTGCTCTAATGTGCTTACAGCTACGGTGGCACACCCCACTGCTGATGTCATGTATACCTCTAAACCACTCCTCGGTATTGTAGTGCTGCGCCGTATGGTACATCCTTAGTCCAGCGGGACGTTTGCCATTCACTATTACTTGCCTCATTTGCATGACATTGACTACTAATTCCTAGTTACTGCGCCAAACACTGTCACAGACCCTTAGCAACCCTTGTAGCTTGGTTGTGGTGTACCATGCATACCATTGAGTATTATGGTGAAATCATGAGTTGCATTACATTGCGATTTTATAACATTTGTATATATTTTCTTTGTGTTCCCATTTGTGCACACATGCCCTGCGGTTGTACCTTGCGTCACTGTAGACATGACATTAAATGTTGTTTTTTAGGTGTTGTGCATCTTTTCTTATGCCATTGGCTGTATATTTAGCCATTGGCATATGTTAACTTTGTAATACATGAATCTGGTCTGCTTTCATAACTCTGATGTTCTGTTTGGAAAAATGCAAACCATTTTTTTTTTGTTTACATTTCTGTAGGCTTACGCTACGCCTGCACCACTTCTGTACCTTCATTTGCATGGTGCGGCACTGCACATGGGGTGATTAGCATACCTAAGATGAGCGCTGCACAGATCTGGCATACGCTGGTAGTGCACGTGGAATTGGATCGTACCTGAATCGCTTGGTGGCCATATTTAGCATTATACCACCTACGCTACGCCTGCGCCTGGCGCAAGCTTCATGAATCCAGAGGAAAAACTTTTTTATTGTAGTTGTTCATAGGTTCATAGGTTCATAGGTTCATACTAGGCTATCTGCCCTAGGGCATTTATAAGCCTAGCCAGAGTGTGTGTGGCTTTCACCACCCCTTAGGATGAGAATACTATACCCATTAGTTTGCTGTGCCTCTGTCCAGCAGTGATACAGAGATGATTCCCGGGGTACACCTACGATCTCCCATCCACTCGTCAAGATTTCTCTTGAACAGAGTCAGTGAGGGGCTCTGCCTCACATGGACTGGGATTCTGTTCCATAGTGTAGGGAGTCTCTGGGTCATGAATCTGTCCCTCCAGCATGTCCTATTTATATCTGTGTTGAGGTTTAAGTCTCTTGCTCTCGTGGCTCTGGTGGATTTGGATTTTTTGAGGTGGAGCATGTCCATTAATTCCGGGTTGGACATGGCCTTGTATGTCAGGCACAGATCACCTCTGAGCAGACGGTATGCGACTGAATAGAGCTGGAGTTCCTTCAGTCGGGCTCGTATGACATATGTTTGAGCCTTTATCCTTTTGGTGAGGAACTTTTGGGGTCTTTCCAACTGCTGCAGGTGTCGGGTAAGGTACATTCGAATGGGCGTTGTACTCAATCATTGGTCTGATAAGTGAAGAGTACAGGGTACAATGACCTCTCCTGATCTGGATGTGAATCCCTTCATGATCAGATGGGCAATGTAGAAGGTCTTCCTAACCACTTTGGCAATGTGAGTGTCAAAGAGGTTACTGTCAACTTGGGTCCCCAGGTCCCTGATAACTTCTTCCGTGTTTAATGGATTACCACCTATGTGGTAATTAGGGGTTACCTTGTTTTTCCCAAAGGGTATGACTATACATTTTTTGGCATTTAGCTTAAGGCCATGGCTCTGGCACCAGTTATCCATTTCTATGAGACCTTTCTGGAGGATGTCTGTGTCTGATGGAGTGTCAATTATGGTGCCCAGTTTGCAGTCATCTCCAAATTTTGTCAGCCACAATCCCCCTATGTTTGCCTCCACTTCAGAAAAATAAATGCCGAACAAGAGGGGGCCCAGGACTGAGCCCTGTGGGACACCGCTCATGACCGGCTTAGAGTCTGACATGGCACCAGCAACTCTAACCCTGTGTGTTCTGTCCTTGAGCCAGTTTGCAACCCATCTTGTGACATATGGGTTTTTTCACTGAAAGAGTTGCTTAGAGTGATTGCCTGGAATAAAGGCAAACAGTGTTTAAAATTTGACAGTATAAAAGGAATATAATCTGATAGAGATGGATATGATTTTGATTACTGAAGACTGAAGGCTACTAGATCCTTTAAGATGTATGCAAACAAGGCATCTTCAACACAATAAGTATAATTTATATAGTGTAGAGCTGAACATTAGATGGGATCCCATAATAGACAGCAAAATGGATGATATTTCTGCTGGGGAAAAGGCAGAAAAGCCCATGTTACCAAAGCCATCTTAATGCAACCTCCATGTAAAATACCGTAGTATTATGTTTTTGATCGTCACAAAATAACCAGTAATTTTCTTTAACTGGTGATTTATAAGTGTTCAAAAAATAGTTCCAAATACTGCAGCATTTTTGATAGTAATATCATTTTATTTAAGCTAGTTTTTGTTTCAAAAGAATCAGAAGGGACATCTAGTCATCAGTAGCTTAACAATGTGTATTGTAACAGTATCATAATTTAGGTTTTTGTCTGACCCATTGTTGGAAATAAAAAAAATAGCTTATGCATAATCATAATCACCTCTTTTAAACTAGAGTGCTGAATGCATTCATTCTCTGGCTGAATATGCACTAATATGGATAGTTTATTTAAAATTATTTTTTTAAATAGGAAAGTAAATTACAGTTGATTAGATCCAATAAATTCTGAAAAAAAAGTATGAAATGTTATCTTTCTAAGATACAAAATTATAGAATCCCAATGCATTATTAATAGCCCAACACTTATTTGCTAAGGGTTTCATTATTTTTTCAGTTCTAGTATTTAGTTTTATTTCTCCTGACACAAGCTGGACTGATTATTTTCATGAAGAAATCTCAATAAAGATTTGAGGGAATGGACCTAATGAGGTGAAGGAATCCTAGAGTTTTCAAACTGATAAATATTTCCAGATTATTAATTAGCTTTCCCATATCTAGTTTCAGAACCATCAGTTGGTGTCTACAGTTTGTAACTAACTCTAATATTCAGATGACTATTTTGATATTGAATTGTGTAAATCTGAATGAAATGGATCATTTTTGAACAACATGGAACACCTGGTTCCTTAGCACTTCAGGTTATGTGTTAACGTGGGCAAACATAAGTCCAGATTCTGTAAAGTTCACGGAATCTGGCACATTATGGCAGTATCAGTGTGAATCCTTCGGATAACACTGTTATATGTTAATATACAAGAAGAAGCTCAGAATAGCTCAACATACAATATAGTATCACAGTTACAATGGTGCATTATGAAAATGCGCAAATAATTTGTAATTAATACAATACAGTTGTCCATTTACATTGTACAGTACCAAAGTTACGGAAATATGATCACAATTCAAGAATCATGATAGTTGTATAGAAATTTAACAAAATCTGTACAATAAGATTAAGGACAGCTGTGTAATGGAACTGGCTCTGTTATGATACCAAAAAAAAAAATATCCCAATGTAAGCCTCATGGTATTCATAACATATATTTGCAGGAGTAGCTACAGAAATGTCTACAGACAGCTATGGTTATTTCCCAATATCATCCACTAACTTATACATGCTTCAAAGCTGCAAAGCTATCTGTAATATATATTTACAGCACTCTTTACAATAAACTCAGAGACAACTATGGATATCTACATAATACTTGTACCATTAAAATATATTGGCATGGGCTTACAGATTCTGAGAGCATCCACAAATTTTCTAATACAAATATGAAGGTGAAGGGAAATCACAGGCACATCACCATAACTAACAGTTGATAACAATGGGTTTGGGACTTGTTTGGGGAACACAAGTAATGCACACAAAAAGGAAAGTGAGAGATAGAAAAGAAGATGTGGGGTATAGGTGAAGAAGAGGGACATGCAAGAGGGATGTTGGTATAGGAAAATCTGAGGGGAAAGTCAGAGGGGCATGGGCAATGTTTTTTTTTTATGAGAATAGACAGCATTTTTTATAAGAATAGAAGGAAAGGTAAAGCTTGGGAAATCAGAGGTAAAGGTCATCACAGAAGGTATACCCACAGAGCACATAGCATAACACAAGACACACAGACGTTGGACAAACAATAATAACAGGTAAGTTAGACAGCACACTGCACAACATGGATAATGGAAAGTTGACAAACAGGATGGGGATGCATACCAGCCATGGTGAAATGTAGAGCAACATATCTACCTGTGCACTAACATGTTAGAAAATGTGACAAACTGGGTGGCATCAAACCTGGATGTGTATAAACAATGGTAGATATATGTTCCAGTCTAATAAAGTAGGATCACAGTACACATTGGATAACTATACCCATATCCAATTAATCCTGCAGGTGTAAGCCAAGCAACATCAGAAATTAGCAAATGCAGCTCTAATAATGGTGGAGAACTCCTGAGGAGAGAAGCAAACTTATGACCATGCATGTGAAAGGCAAACAGCCAAGCACAATGCCAAACAGAAGTACTGTAGATGAGCAACAAATGCTGGTCCAAAAAACGTACGTATATGCAACCAAAACAACTGTGTAATGTAATGTATGTATGTTAAACTCACACGCCATGTCAAAGTCAACACACAGGTGCAGCTGTGTATGTATGTCTGTCAATGGCATAAATGGAATGTAAATAAAATCAAGGTCAATACACATACTTACACCAATGATGTGATAATATGTTAAAAAATGTAACAGTTCAGCATAATGAGTGGCAAGTTGTACACATGGATTGGAAAAAAACTGCACTGGATAATAAACAAGTATAATGAGAATGAGGACATATTGCAAGCATTAGCCAACAACTTGTGTGCACATGTCCTGCATTGTACAATAGGCATACGTGAGTCACATGTTCACTGTATCAAATTAACAAATAACAATGGTCAGTACTTTTAACAAAAGCAAACATGATTGAAAAAAATAATATTGAAGTATGAATATGGGAGGGAAGTAGACAACTTGGGCCACATCAGGGTAAAGCAGGACACAGTAAGTTGACACAACACAAATGCATGTGTAAAGCACACAGGATGCTGTAGAAGTCACACAGACATACATTTAAACAAATGAAAAAAAATGTCAAATAGCCGGATGGATTGATGATGTCCATAGAACTGGACATGGATAAAACACAGATACACAGTAATGTTCAGTCATGTCACATTAACATGCATAGGTAAGCAAGCTAAAAAATTAAAAGCAGATGCACATAGGGTCTATATTATATGTTTGAAGTTTCAAACTTTCGAACCTCCTATAATCGAACTTATATAAGCAAAGTTTTAAAACTTAGAACATGTAATAAAGAAAAAAAAAATTACCTGAACGCTGTCAGCAGGGAGGCAAGCCCCCCTGCACCCCCACACACCCCTGCTACTTAAATATGCCAACTTTGAGATCGCACTACAGTGAAGTAAAGGGAAATATTCCCTATGGCGATCTCACTTCAGTGAAGTGCAATCTCAAATTTGGTATATTTAAGTAGTGGAGAGTGTGGTGGGTGCAGGGGGGCAAGCTCCCCACTCACAGCATTCAGGTAGGTTTCTTTTCTTTTCTTTTTTATTACATGTTCAAAGTTCTAAAACTTTGCTCATATAAGTTCGATTATATGAGGTTCGAAGTTTTGAAACTTCAAACATATAATATAGACCGTGCACATATACCATCATGCAAATGTCAGCTAAAGAAGCGCAAGTATATGTCAACCACTGATGTGTTCCGAACTACTAATTATGGAATGGATGACACTCCTGTGAGCAGCATTACAGCACATCAGCAGTAAATCACTGAATGCTCACATGTCAAAGGTACCTTTATGTGTCAGTATGCATCTGACTACATGCACAAACATGTACAGTCATTTGTGTACAACTATTTCTGGAAAGAGTACAGTGATGTCGTTACTTCATGGGTGTAGAAATGCTACATACAACAAAAATGGTATAACGTACTGTGAAAGAATGTGTTATCTTTAACATTGTGTACGGATTAATGTCACATTGCTGTTTGATGCAATTAGCAAAGCAGGACTGCACATTGACAGGATATACCTGTATATGATCCCAAATGACATCAACATACCTCTCAACCGCTTAGAGTAAGAAATCTGGACAAAGCCATAAAGAAAAGTGGGACAAAGGTTCAAAAATAGGGACAACTTTTAAATATCGCTCTTACAAACTTTGAAAGTTGATAGAATAACAGGTTTTGCATTAGGATGAATTTTCTGAAGGATATGAAGCCTGAAACTTAAATGTCTGTCATTATTTTTGAACATCAATATTTAATGATTTACCATTAATTTGCCAGAAAAAACACAATTTTATGAAAAACAGACCAAAAATATAAGGCCTCATCTGTGTTCGGAACACATCAGTCATGACCTCCCTCTCTCCTCCTGAAAATGATTTCTATCCCAGTCATTTTGGCATCTCCTCTGAGACGCAGGCATGATGTTTTGTGCAGTGGTGGGTCCAGTTGCCTTGGCATCATCATCATCATCATCATCATTATCATTGTCACCATCTACTTCAGAAGAATCTGACAGTAGCCTTGCATGTGCACATTGCTGTATTTGGATTAGAGAACATCCATGGGGACAATGCTCTGTGTAGATTAAATGCAAAATACAACAAAAAGAAGAGCAAATATCAGTCATACAGAATGGTCCCATGAATATCATAGCACAACACAATATGATTATGATAACAATTTGCACAGGGATTTAGACACATCCATTATGGACAGAGTTACCCTATGGTCCTATATGTAGTACTCCAAAAAAGGCATAACAGTATTCTTATCTGAACAATTCTATATGCTTAAACACATACACACACACACACACACACACACACACACACACAAGCACAGGAAACCAGCTTTGTAATAATGTATGAATGCTCAAATCAACAGATTGTTCTGTCTGCATTCAATGATTTATATGAGCAGCCACAAAGTGTCATTGCTAAAATGAGTAGAAAGTGATCTGACAATATTGTGGACAATAGGCAAGTATTATGACAAATATCTGAGGCAGGCAGCATGATATTTGGCTGAATACATCAATATAATAACACTACAAACAGTTTGATATGTTCAATCAACACAACTATTGACATATGAGAATCTAATAGATACCTTACTAACATATTGGGTTGGGAGGGTGGCCTAATGGTTAAGGTGTTTGCCTTACAAACACAAGGTACAGGGTTTGAATCTCACAGGGAATAATTGGCTAGGTTTAAAATGGCTTGCAAGGGCAGTTAGCCTAGTACTAATCTATGAACCTATATCCACAAAAACTAGCAGCAATCAGTACACTGAAAATTAAAAACTTATGGAATATGCTAGCTAATACCGAAATGCCGCAATCAAATCATTATCTGCTCAAGTGTTAGTCAGCCTAGGCTGTAACACTGTGTTTAAAAGACATCCAAGTGGTTAGAGACAGATGCAATACTAATGTTGACTTGCAGGGTGTGCTGAATATGAACTGCTGCAGTCACATGCGTGTCAGTCAACCTAGCCTCTACCCATGTTCCTACAAAAACACCCAAGGTGTCCAAGACAGATGCAAAAATCAATGTTGACCTGAAGATTATACCACACACTCTACAAACAGCAGTACAAACACTAACACCCATTCCTACTGTGAATAGTCAAGCAATGCACAATAGGCTATCATCTAAAACACAAACAAGCATAAAAGTGTACCAATACACATAACATAATCAAAACACTTGCACTTGTACGTAAAACATCCACATTTAAAGATGTGTGACAGATACAAAAAAAATAACTGTTATTTATGTTGTGGAGTACATTTAAAAAATGCGTTGAACAAATTGCTCAGAGATACATAAAACATCAACATTGTTAAAATGTATCCACTGTTATAAGCACAGCTACTGTGTGAGGATTTCACATATATTACTGATACATAATGGGTATTCCTGCATTCAAATCAATAAACATATTAATGTAAAAAATGCAGGCCTGGAAACAGAGGAAGATGCATTTCAATTCCTAAAATACTTTAAAAACTCAACATACCTCTCTCTCTCTTTCTCTCTCTCTGCTGATTCTCAAGCCTGTGCATCCACTTGATTCACATGGCTCTGTTCAGACCGCACTTCTTCTTGTCTGAAACAAAAAATAAAATGTATGAAAAATGTACTACTTAAATAACACTGATTTTACATTTCTCAGCACAGATTATAGACATATCTTTCCGAAGAACATTAAATAAGCACACTACACAGTTAACATTTTTACGACATGTGCTGCTCATATAGTTAAACAGTTGGAAAAAATACATTCAGGCTATCACTTTTTTCAGATAACAGTAACTGTAATGTAGAGCATACATTTCTCAGGCAGTATGAATGAGGTTTGGAACAGGCCAATTTGTCCAGGGACATCTTCAAGGGGGGGGGGGGGTTAGATAGAGTAGCAGGAATTGAGAGGATAGAGGGAGCATAGGGTTAAATAGGAATGGATGAGGTTTGAGAGGAAGTGAGGTAGGGGTAGGGAGGGGCTTAAAGGAGGTTAGGCAAGTGTAACTTGAGTAGGAGTCACATTTTGGCATGAACTTGCTAAAGTAAGTACTACATCCCTGACGATCTTTAGGTGTTCCTGTAGACCAGGTAGGCCTTGGGAGGTTTGCTTGTAGGAGGCAGGTGGTCTGTATGGGTACATTTTTTTCCTCTGTTATATATATATTCCTGGGAATAAGTGGGATATTGTGCTGGGGGGTATGGCTGGCAGTTGGGGGTGGTTTGCATGGCTTCTGTTCACGGTTTAGCTAGTGCAATATTGGGTAGATGTGGTTTGTCTTTCCCTTTGGGATGTTTGCTGTGATTGAAGTCTTCTAGGGATTTCCATGTTTGGTGGGTTGGTGTCCAGTAGAACTGCTCGTTGTTTGCTTTTTGTCATATAGCATTAAATTATAACTGCTCCTGGGTGGAAAGTGGAAGGCATATCTTGGAGTTGGATGGAGTCCAGTGCCTTTGTCGGGGAGGATCATGGTGAGCAGGTTTTTCTTGCTCTGCATGGCTTTCAATGGTTCACGGTATGGTTAGTGCAGTAATTGGGGGAGAGGACCACTTGTCTCGATTTTCCAGGTTTGAGTGTCCTAGTTTGTGCTGCCCCTCATTACAGTTGTAGTAATATAGTTACATAACAGCAAGTCAAGTTGCTTTGGTGTATAATCTGAGTCAGGAGTAATTTATGCGGGATAATGCCAGCCTTTCATTTTGCGTTGTAACGAGCTGGTGCACAACCTAGGTTAATTAGCTACAATATGGCTCTTCCTTGTAGCTGTTTAAATGTTGGGCATTTGGTTGCTTCCTCATAACTGCCAAAATTGTGTGACTTCCTATTTTGTTTGCTAATAGGATGTGGGCTTGGGAATGTGGAATCTTTATAATGGCACTTCCATGATAGTAGGACTTCAAACACAGCTGTGAGAGTTTCCTTAAGAAAGTACATATAATGGTATTAGAATTCCGTGAGAGTAAAGTTTAGGAAGCGACATGGTTATTTTATGTATTAAAAGTAGTCTTATATTGCTGTGACTTAGCATGACAGTCTAATCACTGTGATTCATCTTTATCTGTTTTAACAGTTAATTATGGCATGATCAACATCTGTGTTTGGACACATCATAGTCGTATGTGGTGTGGGCTGCTTTTAAGTTGGTTGGTAGCCACATTTGGTCATACATAGTCCGTTTTTATATATATATATATATATATATATATATATATATATATATATATACAAAAAAAAAAAAAAAAAACGGGACTAAGATGGTGATCCCAGATAAAAGGGACCAAGGTCAGCTTTCAACTGTGTGGATTGTCATTTTGGGTATGTTAGGGGTGTACCTTGCTAATATAGCAGGCATGTTATCTACCACTGTGGAGTGCGGGTTGCATTAGGGATATTTGTAGAACAAGTAGTCGAAGGTGAAGCTTCATAGAGGTCATTTCTTGGAAATTTTGGTGTGGGAAGGTGTAGAGGCTGCACAGTTGGTCAAAAGGGTGGAGGCATACAGTGGCTGGTGGTTGACTGGCCAGAATAAAGAAGGTCAGAAAGATGGATGAGCGTGCTTGCTGTGGATGTCTCGAAGGCCAGAGTGATGCACACCAAAGATACAAGGGACAAGGTACAGATTGAACGATGGTCAGTGGCCTGTGAGAAGCAGAGTTGTGAGTTAGCTGATTTGGGAGGCTGGGTTGTCTGTTTTATTTATGGATATTATTATGCACTTGTATTTGGAAGTAAGGTATGCTACTGGGGGAGGCTGAGTTGAAGTTTGGTAGATGGTATGTACAAGTGTTGGTTTTGTACTCATTCAGGCATTTCGAGGTGGGTGCAGCTGGGTAGTGTAAGTCCAAGGGAAAATGGGTTATGTTGTGGGCAAGTTATAGCAGGGTTTGATATTTACATAAGGGTAGTTTGGGGTTTTATTTGTGGAAGGAGCGGCACCAATTTCAGAAGTGGGGGTATTTACTTGGTTAAAGGCTCTAAAGTTTTGATAAACTACCAAACTTCAGGTAAGTAAGACTCCTTAATCCAGAGTGCACTGCATGTTGCTTTTATTTAAGAGGGACATGGGTGATTGTTATCGGGTTCAAAAGGGATATAGGTAGAGTCGTGGGGGGGAGTTACACCTCAGATTTGGTAATAGGCTATAATAACACGACTATGGATGGTTTTCTCTTTGCCTTAATTATGATTAACAATGTTGCTGGGAACTACTTGGTTGGGAAAAGAGTGATATTTATTTATAGAATAGGCCTTTTAATGCAATCATTTGTTTTATTTTGCATGGGTATCAGTTATATCATGAACCTGTGAGGTGTGAAGGAAATCATATGGGTAATTTTGTTAACACATATTAAGTTTCATTGGTGTTTTGTATGCGGTAGTAACTGCATTTTAATCAGTTGACGTAGGAGATATGCCAGTAGTGGTGCATACTGTCATTAAGAAGTTGCGATTATGTGTGAATGAAGTATTTACAGTTTTTTCTTTTACAGATCCCTCGGAGGTTGCAAATGGAGATGGGCTGACTGGGCATTACTTGGTAGGTTGAAGGAAGGTAGCTTCAACAGGTGTGTGAGGGGGTCGAGGATGATGTCGGTTGATGGATTGGTGTGAAAAGAGGTCATGGTCTTCCAGCAAGGCAGCCACATATGGAAATGTTTGTTATATTTTCTTCCCAATAATTACAGCATAATGGTTTGTTTTGCTTGTTTTGGGTGGGGAGCATCAGGAGTGAATTTACATTGTGTTAGTGGTAGCTGGGTTTTTTTCTTGGATTGGCTCAGGTAGGGTTGCAGCCTTCAGGGTAGGGGATTAGTTGGTTGCATTGAGTAAGTGGGTTCAGGTGGTGAGCTAGATGGGGTGTCGTTGCATGGAAGTGTGGTTTGATTTACAGTCCATGAAGGAAAGGAAGGGTATGGTTTAATTTCTACATGCTGGACGGAGTTGGTATGTCACTAATCTTGTTTCGACCAGGTGACATAGGGCATTTTCAAGTTTGGTATATTGTTGGCATTCAAGGGTACTGACAGAGCTAAAACAGGTCAGATTGCTAAAGCTATCATGGGGTGTAGGTGCCTTATTGTTTATAATGGGTAGTTGGTGTTGGCAAGGCGGTTGTTGAATGGCATTTTAAAGTTTTCAGGTTGTTTCTACATGTCATTGGCCAAGTAAAAGGGGTTGCTATGGGAAGGGTGGTATGCAATTCTTTTTATTTAGTTTCAGTGGTTGGGGGTTGAGTATTCCTGGTCCTGTGGAAGGTAATGCCCTGGTAATCATTTGGTAATTGCTAGGGGCTGGTAATGTCTTGGTAATTATTGTACACTGAATGATGTTTGGCCTTATCCTCTAATGGTGGCTAGATGATGGAAGTTTGGTGGAGAGAGAGGGAACAGCCTGGTCAGGTTGGTGGGCAGAGAAGAGGGGCAGGCTTGCCCTCTTCTGTTCCCCCTCTAGTGTTGGATGGTCAATTTAATAAGTTGGGAAAGTAAATTGAGCGGTTGCGCTGCTTGATAAGTACATAAGCAAGCAGAGGAAGCTGCTTATTTCATTGATATAATGCACTAAATGGTAACGGAAGTGAGCAGGTATGCTGCTTCATAAGTACATAAGCAAGTGGAGGACGCTGCTTATTTGGTTGATGGTATAATGCAATAAATGGTAATGGAAGTGAGCGGGTACGCTGCTTCATATGTAGGTGAGTGGAGGTATGGATGCTGCTTACTGATCAGGATGAGCAGGTTTACACTGTCCTGTCCTATGGCAATGTTACATGGATGTCATTCACCTGTATCATGCTTGGTTGAAATGAATGAATATTGGTTAACATTCATGTTTATGAAAATTTAATAAAGGTCATCAAATGTCATTCAGTGTGATGTGTTTCTTGAAGGGGACTGGGACAAATGAGGTTTTGAATAGACCAATTTGTCCAGGGACATCTTCAAGGGGGGTTAGATGGAGTAGCAGAAATTGGGAGTATAGGGGGAGGATAGGGTTAAATAGGAATGGATGAGGTTTGGGAGGAAGTGAAGTAGGGGTAGGTAGGAGCTTAAAGGAGGTTAGGCAAGTGTAACTGGAGTAGGAGTCACATTTTGGCATGAACATGCTACCTGCCCTGCCTTCCCCTTTATTAGTGGGGATGTGGTTATGTTTAGTTTGGTTAGGGCAGAGAAGAGGGGCAGGCTTGCTCTCTTCTGTTCCCCCTCTGGTGCTGGATGGTCAATTCAATAAGTTGGGAAAGGAAAGTGAGCGGTTACACTACTTGACAAGTACATAAGTAAGCGTAGGAAGCTGCTTATTTGGTTGATGGTATAATGCAATAAATGGTAATGGAAGTGAGTAGGTATGCTGCATTATAAGTAAGTGAATGGAGGTATGGACGCTGCTCACTGATCAGGATGAGCAGGTTTACACTGTCATGTCCTATGACAGTGTTACATGGATATTATTTCACCTGTATCATGTTTGGTTGAAATGAATGAATATTGGTTAGCATTTATGTTTATGAAAATTTAATAAAGGTTATCAAATGTCATTCGGTGTGATGTGTTTCTTGAAGGGGACTGGGACAAAGTATCATATAGCATACAGCTTCTTTGAACAGGACCATACATGTTTCTGTAAATTAAGGACAGAAAAAGGTATGTGTGAGGACCATTATTCCTTGTTAATTGGCACATCTTTTGGAAAATACATGCATATTCCCTGATCTTCATTTCAACTGTTTGTCCTCCTATTCCAGTCCTTCAAAATTTGAGGGTGATGTTGTTCTACTGTTGACTTTAATATTTTATGAGAAAACAGACCTTCATAGCATTTTTTTCAATCTATATAATATTACCCAAAAAATTGCTCAGACATATAACAAGATTTAGAAAGATGTACTCCCCCCCCTCTAGTTAAATAGCTGATATTATTGGAATGTTACAGATTACAGATATATATTAATAGGATAACCAACTTAGTTGCAACTATGTTCAAAATATGCATTAATATCAGTCAAGAATAATACACTTAGCAGATTAAATGCCTCACACCAATAAATGAATAAAAACGAAACACAAGTAAACAGCCTTTGGTGTGTGCAACCATTAATCAAACTGAAAAGCAAGGATAAACAACACTTCTTCTTCTTCCGTATATAACACTTTAATAAAGTGCACAGGTAAGCGCTTTCACAACAGCTTCATCAGACCAAATGGCACACATATACTGATACGCCTATATATACTTAAGGCAGTCATGACGTAAATTAATTGTTAACACTATATTAACCTTGAAACTTTTCAATGCATCAAGAAACACTTATATTCTTAATACTTAAATCTAAATAAAATACTAAAGTATAAAAGCATATCTAAAATGTAAACACTATATCTTATGAAGTACATTTCTATAGAAATATATATAATAAATAATAGTAAAAATAAAAATAATAATAGATAAACACTTCATTTTAAAAGATGCAATTAATTTCTATGCATACAAATTTTTGTCATATTAATTTATGTAAAATAACTTATTAACAGGCTTCCAAAATAGGTTTGAGAGATGCCCTTTCATTAAGATCATGGCCTCTGTCTGCTCTGAATTTTAAAATCCATGTCATTTCTTTTTTCCGTGCTGTTCCTAATATCTCCTTGTCTAATAATGGGTAATATAGCATCTATGGCCATGAATTTAAATGTATGTTGATTGCCAAACATCAAAATATGTTTGGCTAAGGCATTATTTTGGTATTTTATTTTAATGGCATACAAATGTTCTCTAATCCATGTTCAAAAATACCTGTTGGTTTTCCCTATATAAAATGAAGTACATATATCACATTCTGCTAAGTAGACTATGTTCACTGTATTACAATCAGCATCTATTTTAAATTTATATAACTGTCCAGTATCTGGATGGAGGAAATAACCTCTGGTGTTAATATAGTTGCAATAATTGCAGTGTCCACATGGGCTAGTTTTCGAACCATTATTTGAAGTGTATCTATTAGTATTACGACAAAGTAATTTTTTAAGATTGGGTCTATTTTTATAATTAAAAAAAGATGGTTTATCTCCCACAATCTCCCTAAAATCATCACTACTGGTGAGTATCTTCCAATGATTATTAATAGTATTAAAAATAGCTTTGTTGTCATCTGTATAATACATAGGTATTTTTATACTCTTACCATCTTGTCTAACTACCCTGTCATGTTCAACTCTAGTGGAAAAATAAGGTACAGCTCTATCTTCCCTTAATTTGTCCATGCCCGTAAGGCCACTATCAACTTCGAATTTAATGTAGCCTTGATTTAACAATCTATTCTTAAAGTCAATCAAAGCCTCACAGTAACCTATATCTGTGGCATTAAGATAAGAAATTTATTACACAGATGAAGCATGCATCCCCACTATATTTTTAAAAATATTATAAGGGGACAAGGCATGCGCATGTCTAGTCCATAATAAAAACAAATCATCTAAAAATCTAGAATAGAAGCTAATAAAGGGTGCAAAATTGTTATGTTTTAATATTACATTCTCTTCCCATTTTGCTAAAACAATCCCCCAGATACAATAAATGAATTTTCCTGTGCAGAAATAGTGCAGCAGCTCCTGCACGGAATATGGCTGCCAAGTGATCCAGTAAACAAGGATGGATGCTTGCATTAGCCTCCCAGCAATATTCTAGCATGGACACCACTGAATAATGCTAATTACCTCATTTGCTGGTGGAAAACATGCAAAGGAGGTGAATTAGCGATTCAGTAAACAGACAGGCATCCGTGCCAGAACAGTGTGAGGTGCATAAATGTATTCGGTTACTAACCGAGTACATTTCTGCAAAAATCAAAATGGAGGCATGACAGCTCAAAGTAAAGCATGTATTATAATCTATAGGCATTCCAATGGACATATGGCCATTGGCATGGAAATGTGTTGCAAAATATGAAAATCAATTTTTTTGGGGGGCTGATTTAGATCATTTAAGTATAACACAGCAGCATGCAAATGTGATCGTGCTGAAAATAAAAAAAAAAATGTGAACAGACAATTTTAAGTGAAATCTGGATTTTGCCATTATAGTCTATGATATGCAGAATCAAAACAATAACAGGTAACACTGGTTGGTAAGGAGGAAGGCTCTGGTGTAGTGGTGCAACAAGGGACTAAGGCAGTGGGGTATGCAAATGAGCAGATTGTACTGAATCACTAAATGGGAGACCATTCTCTAGCTGCACCTAACCATGTAGGAGCTATAAGGCAGTGGTGTAAGTAGGAGAAGCAGCTGACATGAAAAAGGTGTTTGTCGTGCTTGGTGTAAGTACATTGGAGCTCCACGAATCCCATTTGAGCTTAGCTAAGCACAGCTAAACAAGAGGTTGTGTCTGAGGCTGTATTGACTTATTCCATGAAATGAAGAGTGTGTTCGCGTTCAGGGGAAGGCCATTACTGCTTCAAAGTGTTTATTTTAGCTAAATGGATTTGCACAGCCTGCACCGGGTCTAAAACAAAACCCCCCTTGGGAAATAGCAGAACTGTTTACATTTGGGCAGCAGGTTTGTGCAACGTGCCTCGGGGCTTAAAAGCGGTGGAAATAGGAAGGGAAAAAAAAACAGGAAATAGCAGAAAAAAAGCAATCAAGTACAAATAATATAGTAGGCAGGTCAAATGTATCATAGCCAGAAAATCATACAGGCAGCATCTGCAGCACAACAGTATAAACTGTGCAAACACCTTTCAGTCTGTTTTTTCCCACAAACTCTGCACCACTGCTGTACACACTCAGGGGAATTTTAATCAACAAAATCTTAAGGGGTGCTGTTGCTTTGATACATCAATATGTGCTAGAGGCTGAGGCATTGAGGGGGATAATGCTGGCAACCACCCCAGACTAAGGAGGAGGAGAAGTGTGTTCAGACCCCGCGTAACCAACCAGGGGCTACATGACCTGGAGATAGTAGAGTGCTACAGGGCAGACAGGGACATACTTCAGCAACTCATTGAGCTGTGCCAGCCTCACCTCAGACCCAGAGCCAACAGAGGGTCTACCTAAACCACAAGGGCTTTCACTCCATCAACTGCCAGGTCAAGTGCAATTCCCAGGGCATTATTATTAATGTGTGTTCTGGCAGCTCTGGAAGCTATCATGACTCCCACATCTGCCATTCCGCACAGCTGTATCAGGGATTTGCCAGGGAGGACATCCTGTATGGCCATCTGTTGGGGGATGCTGGCTATGCACTGGAGCCATGCATAATGACACTCATCAGAAATGCACCCACACCCACTCAAGAATGCCATAATGAGGCACTGACACCTCTCTCTGACTCGGACACACAATAAAATGGATGACACATCACACTACCTGTAACTTACCATGCATAGGCAGTGTACTGCATGTATCTGATATAGGCAGCCCTCAAGCACCATCCTCACAACTGCCGCAGGCACAAGTTAAGTCAGTCTTCCTAACAAGAAGCAAATGGTTAGTATGTTCTGGTAACATATCTATGGTATCGCTGCATGTATGCAAGGGAATGGGGTGGCATACTGGGATAGCAGCAGACAACTGACAGCTATGTGGGACACCAGGAAATGTTTGCACAATACTGGCTTGCCCGCACTATGCAGTAGTAGCCAAGGTGACAAATCCCACTGCAGTATATGTGGGGGACCAACTAACTTGGGGGTCATAGGTCACAGGCATGGATGTCAGAGTGGGGGTCCCCTACTCACCCCTCAGCCTCACCCAGCAAGTCAGCTGTAGAAAACCATAAGGAAATGTCTGGAAGAGGCCCACAAATGGTGACAATGATGAAATACCACCCTACAGACTTATCACAGTGATAGCACAGCAGGTCTTGCAGTTGCAGTAAGGCTTTAAAGGGTAAGAAGTCTGAATCTCAAATGTATGCCATTACAATCTGACTCGTGGTCCTTAGTGATATGCCTCTAGTCTCCAAAACAGGGCACAATACTATGCTAAATGGAAGCAAAATGTAAAGCACATATCAGCACAGTCTGGGCAAATGTGTACAGTTGACATGTGTGCCCCCCCCCTCCATATTACCATAGAAATTCAGTAACATGTATGTTTGCAGGGGAAATGGTAGCAGAGCACACATTGTCAGGACTATCCCAATCAACTTGATAACTTGTTGCATGTCCACAATATGCAGGGGTCAATGAGTTAAGTATATGTGTGGTTAATACTTTCAGGATGTGGCCAGCACTTACTCCTGGCTGTTGTGTCATAATGGCCCAGGTGCAGTGCTGACTTTGACAAGGCCATGTTCCAAGAACTGCAGTGCCAAGTACTCTGCATGTCAGCTACACCTATGGTAGGTGTTGTACATGCTGTCCAGATGTCAAAAGCTGTTAATGCAGGAAGGCTGTACAGGTCATGGACAGGGGGGTACACATATGGACAGTACACAGCTTAGAGTAACCTACACAGTGCCTACCATACCTCTCAACTGTACAGACCTATTGCAGAATGTCCAGAGGTTTGCATCATAATTGTGGTCTGTATAAAATGAAATAGTGGCTGTCTGGCAATTCATTGGCAAATTGCGTAAGACTAAGGTCAAAAACTAATGACAGATTGTAGTGTCAGACTTCATAACCTATAGAAACACGCATGCTAAGGCATAACCTGTTATTGAATCACCTTTTTAGGTTTGTAAGGCCAATACTTAAAAAATGGTCCCTGTATTTAGGCCTCTGTCCTACAATCACTTATGGCTTTGTCCAGATGTCTGGCTCTCAGAAGTTGAGAGGTATGGTGCCTAGTAGGACAGCAGACACCTGAAGGTCATGTACTAACAACATGTCACTGGCAAACAGCCATAAGCCTGGAATGACACAGGTTGCCACAGAAGGAACACAAGTATGCCTTGTATATCTGTTCCACTTCTCCTAACATTGCATTTGCCTGCCAACTATTTGTAAAACAAGAAAGGGTCATGTCAAAACAGCAATGGCAGACAGTGGGGAAGCAGACATCAAACCCATAAGAGCAAACACACAATTACCAAACTGGTCTCCCAACTGTCTATGTTTGGCAGAACATTATTAACACCCCATCTCTATGTGTGGGCTGAAGTCTGACTGTCATATTTGGGCCTGTGCAGATGTCAGTCTGTGATGGTATGACAGCTAGGCCCACATGTAGACTCATAATAACATATAGCAACACAAACTGTCTAAGGACCACAGCAAATGGAGTGGTGAAGTGATGGACAACCTGCTAAACAGGTACACTCGGAGGTGTGAAGTCCACAATCCTGTATGCATTGTAATACCATGTACTCCACCCACATCAGAATTACAAATACATAACAGCAGCCACTGAGGCCAAAGTATGTGACTAGACTACAAAAGGACAAAGAGACACACATAAGAGGAAGGGGAACCACTGGACAGACAAATGGAGAATGCGCAGACCAGAACAGATTGTGCAGCAATATAGATGCCATGCAGTGTAAGGGGTCAGTAAACATCACCTGCAAATACACAACATACACCTATGTAAGTGGTGGCCAATAATAAAACAAAACCCAAACAATGGACACCTCAGTGGGAAAATCACATGAGAACTCCACAAACCTACACACCACAGACCATGTAGACTCCACACACCAGGGTCTTACAAACACTAAGGCCTAACCCCAAACACCTACCCTACACAGATAGGCTAACAGCACTGTCCCTCTACCCCATTCCATAAAGACTCTCCTGAGGTGACCCCTGTCTGGCAAAAAAGCAATCCAGAACCTGCCTTAATGGGACTGTTGTACATCTGGAACTCAAGGCCCATTCCATTAACCTATAGGCGCAGCATCAACCTAGGCTGTGATACCAGTACGCACTGTTGGTGTGACAGATATGTGTACCACACACTCCCCCATCTGTGGAATGCACTCCCTCTCAACAACAATCCAAATGCCTCAATACCCCTAGTGATATGCTACCTGTATAACTGTGTGGTAAACACAAAATACAGTCCTGTAATCCCACCTGTGTCCCTGCTGTACAGGGGGTCTGTGTGCTGACATATTGTAACATGGGCTACACTCTCATCTGTGTGGGTTATAAGGACTTCAGGGCCAATACCCTACTAATGTCATAGCAACCTTATACACAACTGTCTGTCAGTAGTACACCACATTATTCTGTACTGCTCTGTCACTGACATACCTGGAAGTCACACTGCTATGTGGAATATACTACACATGTAATGGACATTTCCACACAGTAGAATGCACTCTGTACCACACCCATAGCTCCCCACCTCTGACAGCACGACATCTAGACAAGATTATAAATAAAAATGGGACAAAGGCACAATGATAGTCACATGTTGTAAATATTGCCTTACATACTGAAAAAGTTGGTAGGATAAGGGGTTTTGCAGTAACAGGAATTGTCCAAAGGTTATGAAGTCTGAAACACTAATGTCTGTCATTATTTTTTAACTTCAGTCTTCAATTATATGCAACTAACTTGCCATAAAAACAGAAGTTTATGCAGACTGGACAAAACTTCTAGAAAAACACATGGACAATCTGCCAAAAATGTACAGTTGAGAGGTATGGCCACACCAGGACATGACTCTTCAGGTAAGATGAATACCACACAAGCAGGAGATTCCCAGTCAGTATATCACCAAGTTGCTGGACTGTTTACACAGCTTTATCAGTCAACCAGCTGTAGCCACACCTCTCAACAGGCAGTTTTGGTCAAGAATGTGTATAGTTGGGCTCATAATATTGATCTGTGCATCATACATCGTGTATTCCTCTGCTAAAGCACTGTGATGATCTGAGGATGTCTGTCACTAGGTAATGACACAATACATTGCATTGTCAGACTTCAGATATCAGAAAATGCCTGCTAAAATAAACCCAGTGCCGCTAGGAAAGTCCTGTTTACTTTTAAGAGGTATGGCTGTAGCACACAAACCCCCAGACTGGAGTACACCTATCTCTGGAATGGAGTCCCACTCTCACTATAGAAGGTCACACAGGGCATGTTCCTCCACGTAGAGAATCACATGTCATGTGGGAACCCACATCGGACTATATAACTGTATTGTGCATACATGTCTTTGCATACAGACAGCTACATACACCTTAACTGTCCCTACATACACCAATCAAACAGGAGTACCCTCAGCTAACCATAGGTGACCCATATGTGATATATTGGCATCTGTTGCATGTGATACACAGACATATATATGGGCAACAGATAATAATATGTCACGCCTACACATACATAGCCATGGGGAAGAGAGAAACAGACAGTGACAGAGAGAGACACACAGGTGGACAAGCACATGGATGCCCTAAATGGCATAGACTGATGTCCTGCTGTGGACTGTGGCATACCGATCATAACCAGTCGCATTTGCCAGCATGAAGGCAAGCTCCAGTGTGTAAGAGTACTGAGGTGGGGGTTATAATATCATATCACTTGCCTGTGTATGTGTGTGTGTGTGTGTGTGTGTGTGTGTGTGTGTGTGTGTGTGTGTGTGTGTGTGTGTGTGTGTGTGTGTGTGTGTGTGTGTGTGTGTGTGTGTGTGTGTGTGTGTGTGTGTGTGTATGTATGTGTGCCCGTAGGTCTAAGGCTGTCCCACTCAGTACACTTCCCATTGCCCTACATCACAAGATCTGCTGCTGTCATTTACATTAGAAGTACCATTGGACACCTGTCAGCCCTTTAAGCTCTATAGCACATGCAAAAACTGTGTAACACTATAGTACAAATAACTAGATAGGTAGTGGTTCTAATCTCAGTCCTTTCAATTTTGTGTGTGTGTGTGTGTGTGTGTGTGTGTGTGTGTGTGTGTGTGTGTGTGTGTTTGTAGCTGAAACAGTTTTAGGCCATTCCCACACAGTACACTTCCCAGTGCCCCACTTTAGCAGTCCTGCTGATGTCATTCAACTTAGAAGCATCTTTGTGCACTTGCCAGCCTTTTAAGCTCTGTAGCACATGTGATAACTGTGTAAAACCCTACTACAAATAACTAGATTGACAGTGATTCTATTCTCAGGTCTAACAAAGGTGTGTGTGTGTATAAGTGTATGTACAAGAGTTTGTAAGTGTGTATGTTTGTAGGTTGAAGTATTTTAAGGACTTTCCCACCTAGTGCACATCCCAGTGCCCTACTTTAGCAGTCCTGCTAATGGCATCCTCCTTAGAAGTTCCGTTTTGCACTTATCAGCCCTGAAAGCTCTGTCACATGTGCAATAACTGCATAACACTATGGTACAAATAACTAGCTAGGCAGAGGTTCTGTTCTTAGGTCTGGCAAATGTGTGTGTGTATAAGTGTATGTACAAGAGTTTGTAAATGTGTATTTTTGTAGAATTAAATATTTTGAGGACTTTCCCTATCACACCACTTCCCAATGTCATACTTTAGCAGTCCTGCTGATATCATTGCCCTTAGAAATACATTTGGACAGCACTCAGCCCAGTAAGCTCTGTGGTGCATGTAATAACTAAGTAACAGTACCGTACAGATAACTAGATAAGCAGGGGTTTTACGCTCAATTTTGCCAAATGTGTATGTGTGGGTGAAGATGTCTGTAAGTGTGTATGTTTGTAGGGTAATGTATTTTGATGCTCCTCCCACCCAGTACATTTCCCATTGCCATACTTTACAAAGGCTCTTGATGTAATCAACTTAGACATATCTTACAACACTATTAAATCCTATAAGCTTTGTGGCATGTGTGATAACTGCATAACACTGTAGTACAAATAACTAGATAGGCAGGGGTTCTAAACTCAATACTGGCAACTATGATACTGTGTGTGTGTGTTTGGGTGAGAATCATATCCTCTGGGGTGTGGATTACACCATTTTGAGGTGTGTACCACCCAGTACACATCCCATTGCCCTTCTTTACAAGGCCTGCTAAAGTAATTTCCCTTAGATGTATCTGTATACACTTTTCAGCTAAGCTCCATGGTGTGTGCAATAACTGTACAATACTATGGTCTGAAGAAGCAAACTGATGTTTGTGAAAGTTCTTACCTGTTGTAACTTACTTGCAATAAAGAGATTTTATCTGGAAATAAGACGTGTGGATTTATAACTTGACCTGGCTTGAGACTGTGAACATTCTGTAGATTTATAACCTGACTTAGCTTGAGACTGTGAACATTCTGCCATAGCTCCTTCAATATTTTGGCTGCATTCATTACTTTTTTGTATCATTGAGTGGTAGTAGGGACCTTGAGGTTTGTTTTTTCTTACTGTAGTGGAAATACTTAGGTAGGGGTTCTCATCTCAATACCACATCTATAGTAGTGCATGTGAAGCATATCCCCTGTGGCTGTTGTGTGTAGGTTATGCCATTTTAATGTTTGTTGACACCCTATGCATGACATCACATTACAAACCCTGTTAATGGCATCTGCCTCACATGCACCATGTAACACTATACAGCCCATACCAGTCATCTGCACAGATGTACATGGGATATCCACATGTTTGCAAACTATATGTGATCTGTATCCCCTGGCAATGAGCATTCCTGTGATTTCATTGCCAAATATGTCACAGTTACTATACTGACACACGTCAGCATCAGACATCGTACCTGACTGACACATCATGCTGATACAGAGTCTGTCACTCTATCACTTGTGCAGGTTTGTAGGAGCAGTATACAAGACCAGTCTCTATGTCTCGTGGGTTATCCCACCATCCACGAAGGCATTCGCAAGATTACCTGTTGTATGAGGTTGTGTGTTATGTCCCAGGAATATAATCTATGTGGAGCATGTACTATGTACTCAGTACTATAGTACATACAAGTGGATAAGTAGGGTTACTAATATGTCTATTGGCAACTGTGTATGTTTTTATGTATGCACAGCCCCTGTGGCTATCTTCAGTGTGTGTATGTAATGGCTATACTATTTTATGTGCCTCTTTCACCCTGTGAATTCCCTCATTGCCAACCTAGTGTCATCCCATACAGTGTCATCCAAAGTACAAGCACAGTTACACAATTTCTAACACCAAGCCACTGTGGTGCAATGGTCATATCACTGTGTATTGTACATTAATAGATGGGTAGGTCATCTACTCTGATAAGTGTCACCTCCATGTGCATGTGTGTCTCAATGCATGTCCCCATGCAGTGGTGTGTGTGTGTGTGTGTGTGTGTGTGTGTGTGTGTGTGTGTGTGTGTGTGTGTGTGTGTGTGTGTGTGTGTGTCTGATGGTGTGATGTTCAACTGGGCTATGCAGGGGAGCTGTGCAAGTCTGTTGGTGACTAGCCTGTGATAGGGATGAGTGAGTGTTTTTCTGCATACCATCAAATGAGGTGGATGCCTAACACAGAGCTATGTTGGTCAGCCATTGACTGTACATGGCAGGATGTATGGTTCACCATCTCCCGGCAAGGACGCTGTAACTGATTCTGCCATGAGTATCACTGGCACCACCAGGCGCAAGGACAGATGCAGTACTACTCCCTGATGGTGACTGCTTTCTGCTGGATCCACACGTCCCTGATGGGCCTGGCCAGGACAACATGCCTATGGCCTGCTCTGGTGTGGTGTGGACAGTCCCCTCCCTTTGGTAATGCTGTTGGTACTGCCCCTATGGGACTGTGAATGTGCACAGCCATGTGGGCTCACAGCTGATCAAGTTGCTGACTTACGTCCAACTGGCCAACACCCTACTCTCACCACATGCTCAAGCACAGACATTGCATGGTTGAGCAGTGACAATGTCTCACCCCTCTGTCAAGCCACGACATTGGTAAGATGGTATGGCATCACAAATGCTGTGGAGGTCATCATGCATGGCAGGGAGCACTGTATTCATGACCATGAGCATCTGTCTGGTGTTGCAGTCAGTACATACCTGTGCCTCCATGACGGACCATAACATGCATCTGGTGAAACCTGCTGTGGCAATTGTGACAGGGGCTTAATCAGCAGCAGTCCTTTGTCGAGCTTCCCTGTCCATATGCCTGTGTGTGTCCTTGCATGCTCTCTGCCTACGGCTGGTGTCTACACTCACACTCACCATACTCAACCCATTAGCCTGTTCCATGCCATCACCCTTAACCTGTCTATTATCTGTGGCTGCTGGAGACCGGTATGTGTGGGCATACTGACTGTGTGAGGGGACATGGTGGGTGAAAGTGGAATATTAAACAATGGTACAGATTCAGGCACCAAAAACCCCACCTGTGCCACACTATGACCACCCTTATCATGGGAGTCCGCTAAGACACTGACATCAGGTTGTGAGTGGGAAGGAGGGGGAGGGACACCAACCCTGTGTTCACCTGCAAGGGGAAGACAACATATATAAATTGATACCCTGCAGTAGTATGTTTGCTGATACACACACACACACACTCACACACACACACACACACACACACACACACACACACACACACACACACACACACACACACACACACACACACACACACACACACACACACACACACTACTGGTACAGTCCGGCACAGCTGTGACATCTATGGGCCCTTCAGGGCAGACATTACTGTAGTTCTGCCTGCCTCAGTCCATCTCTTTCACTGGTATTGTATGGCCTACAATGAAAGATGACAAATCCTACTGTGTGATGGGGCTAGTAGCAGAATAGTAATTGTGGCCAAGACCAAGGCTATTGGAGTGAGATATACAGTGTCACCAAGTGCATGTGCACATACTGTAACAGGTGATTTACTGCTATACAGACCACAAACAATGACAAGGTGTAACGATATGTGATGATAACTGATGAAGGGACAAGACTACACACTATCGTTGCAGTACCTATGCAGTTAACTCAGTTAGGGGTCCGGATGGAGAGATGAAACGTCAGCAAGCAAAGGAGTGTAGTAGTGCTGAAATTGAATTTATCCTCAAGTCTTGATGAATACCTTCACGAGGTGGACCCTGTTTTTCACAAAATCTCACCAAGGAGACACTGATATATAGACTGTATTTATATAGCATATATCATGGACAGAAGTAAATCAAAAATAAAAAAAGATAGCTGGGTGCACAAGACCTAGGATAAAAAAGTGCCCAATCCTGGTAGGTGCACTGGTGCCAGGACTGGAAACAATTACAGTGTAGAATCCTCAAAATACGGAAACAATTCTACAATGGGGCCAGGCCAGGCTCAGGGTGAGGATGGCCCCCCTGTTGTAGAAGGAAGCAGTAGTCCACAAAAATGACAAAAATTGATTGGCCAAAGAAGAGCCATGAAGATGACAGAGTGGACTACTGTGGATAAGAAAGAAATTATGCATTGTTACTAGTATGTAAAAAGCCCAGAATTTCCAGGCGCAAGATATACAAAATGATTAAGAGAGATATTAGAGGAAAGAAAAATACTTCTGCAGGAAAAACTTTCACAAGCTTCAAATAAAAATTGTTTTCATTAATACAACAATTTTTTCAAAAACAGTATATAGATCAAGAAACTTTGATCTATTTGGAAAAAGAAGCCTCTGAGGAAGTGAGAAAATATAAACAACAAAACCTAGAGGTATTTGAAAAATATAAAAAAGCAATATGGACATGGGAAAGAAAGAGAGATTTGATATGGTGCTGTATTTATGCAAAGGAGAAAGCCAAGTTAACTAACATGCAGAAGGCAGTTTCAAAGATATTCAAAGAAAAATACAGGCAAAGGCATCCAGATATGGAAAATTTCACAATAAAAAGACTAAAAGCATAAAGATTTAATGTAGAAAAGATGATTAGCAAAGTAGAAGTTAAAGAAATAGAAGTTGAAGTTATGGAGTGCCTGCAAAGTGAAGGATTTAATGTAGAAGGCCTAAAACAGAATACATCACAGCATGATAGAGTGAGTCCCCAGAATAAGGAAAAGCAATAAGATCAGGAGACATGTGAAAAAGAAATATGAACAGGGGAAAGGAAAAGAGATTTAACATGGTGTAATATTTATGCAAAGGCGAAAGCAAAACTAACTAATAAAAAAGAGCAGCATCAAAGGTATTTGAAGAAAAATATAGGCAAAGGAATCCGAATATGGAAAACTTTACAATACAAAAAATAAGAAGACTAGGAGGAAAAGTAGAGAAAGAAATTAGTAATGGAGATGTCAAAGAAATTGAAAATGAGGTAATTGAACAGCTGCAAAGAGAAGGATTCAGTGTAGAAAATCAAATGCAGAAAACACCACAACAGGATAGAGCAATGGATATCCAAATTAAGGGGAAACAAGTGTAATAGGAAGCAACAGCTCAGGTGCCATATCAAGATATTTTGGAGCCTTCCACAGGAAACCAATATAAAAGTTGACTTGAAGCAAAACAGGAAGGAAAGGAACAGGAAACTGTGGAAACTCTGATGCAGTCAATGTTGAAGAGTGATAGGCCAGTGAGTTTCCATATGACAAAACAACAGATGACACAGGATGAAAATGAAGAGAATGTGCCACAAGAAGATATTATAGAACTTTCTATAGAATCCACGCAGAAAATGGAAAACAAGAGTTGCGCTCTCAGTATGGAAGAAAAGGAGTTAAGAGAAGAGTTGCTTAATTTAATAGATAAATACAGGTATATCAAGATCAATGAGAGAAATAGACTGCAGAAGGTTAATAAAACCCCAATAGTCAGAAGCTTGATAAAACAAATGAACACAGTAATTATGACTGTCCATAGAGATCCATGCGATATAACAGAAGTAAACAGACTACATTACTGTGCTGCTAAATTAATAACTGATAAAATTCTACCACAGGAACATAGGGTAGTGAAGGAAAAGGGGGCAACAGCGAATACCATCATAGAAATATCGAATAGAGAAAACTATAAAGCAGCTAAGACAAGAAGTGTCATTGTTAGAAGATTATAGAGAGGGAACAGATCAACAAAAATATTAAGAAAGATAGATGTGATAAAAGCAATGCCCAGTATTAGAACAGACCAGAATCTATTATGCACTATTGGAGATAACAAACTAAAAATTTCAAAACAGGCGGAAAGACTCAGAAGATGCGAAGATAAATATAAGGGAAAAGCACAAAATAAGCAATTTACTTGTTTGTATGTCTTTTGGCTTTTCCCGGTTAGGGGTCGCCACAGTGGAACTTCAGTCCGCTAATGATTGGCAGTTGTTTTTTATGTTTTCAGGTTGCCAGCCCAATGCCCAACCTTCAACGAAGGCACACCCATTCAATGCATGTCTTTTGAATGCCCACTCGACTGTGAGGAGGACATGCAGACTCCACACAGAAGGCACTCCCAACCCAAGCTGAGAATCGAACAGGAGAACCCCTTGCTGTGAGGCAACAATGTTACCGCTGCACCACCGCGGAAAAAAATAAGCAATTTACTGATGACCCAAAAAAGTTTTATAGAGAATTGGGAAATAAGGTAAAAGGAATTGATAGACTGCTGAAAAAATAGGAAGTAGATACATTTTGGAGAAGTATCTATGAAGATCCTGAGGAACATAACAAAGATGCTAAATGGATAGAAGAAGTAAAAGAAAGAATAAGAAGTTTAAAGGGACAGGATATGAAATGGGATGAAATAGCCAGAGAGATTGAACTAAAGTTGAGAAATGCCTCTAATTGGAAAACCACAGGCCCAGATGCAGTACCTAACTTCTGGCTTAAAGTATTAACTTCTTTACATGAGAACCTAGCCATGAGTAAGAACTATTTATATGCACACCCCGAACAGACACTGCACTGGTTAACAACAAGAATAACAATGCTCTTACTTAAAAATGAACCTGCAAGCTACCCTATAAATTAGAGACCAATGACTTGTCTTCCAATGACGTATAAACTATACACGCCGATTAACGCCGACAGAGTTTATAGTAATTTAGAAGAAAACTCCAATTATGGCAGTAGAACAAAAGGGCAATACAAGAAAGTCATATGGAACAAAGGATCATTTGTTGTTAAATAAAGTTATAGTGGAGAACTGTAAGAAACAGAAGAATCTAAGTATGGCATGGATTGACTATAAAAAAGCATTTGATAGTATCCCACATTCATGGATAAAAGAGTGCTTAAAAATGTATAAGATACATCCTCCACTGATTGATTACATTACAGTAACCATGAAACAGTGGCAGACCATTTTGCAATTAAGCTATGATAAAGGACAGATTATTATCCCAGGGATAAAAATCCATAGGGGGATATTTCAGGGTTGACTCCCTGTCACCATTGCTATTTTGTTTTGCCATTAATCCATTAAGCTGTTTACTTAACAGCTTAGGACATGGCTATAATTTGGTTTCTAGAAAACAACAAAGTATAATGACTTCTCATCTTCTCTTTATCGATTATTTAAAATTGTATAGCTCATAAGATGAGGAATTGAAAGCACAGCTACAGGTTGTCAAACTTTTTCAGATGATATTGGAATGTCATTTGTTCTTGACAAATGTGCAAAGGCAACCTTTAAATCAGGAAAATTGCAGCACCAGGAAAACATCAAGTTTGGGGCAAGAATGTGATATAAAAGAACTTGAGCAAGAGGGGGCTGTATAAATACTTGGGAACTGATGAAGGATCAGCAATAAAACATGAACAAATGTGAATAAAGCTTAGTAAGGAGTACTTTAGAAGACTTAAATTAATCCTGAAAACAATATTGACACCTAGGAACAAGATCCAAGCTATAAATCACTTTGCTCTTCCTGTCCTAACTTATACTTTGGGAATGATTGACTGGCCCCAAAAAGTGTTGGATAGATTGGATATTAAAACAAGAAGGATGCTTCATGCTCACCAAATGATTTATAAAAATCAGTGTATACCAAGATTATATATTCCCTGTTCTGAAGGAGGGATGGGCCTCCTTGAAATTGATTACATGTATAGATCTGCAATCGTGGGACTTCACACATATCTACTGACCTCACAAGATCCAAATGTGATGAAAGTTTTGAAACATGAGGAGAATAAATCTAAGATGACATCTCTGCTTAATTTAGCAGAAGCATATCAACGTCAAGCAGGAATGGAAATCAAACCAGAAGTGGATAAAAATCAGGCAGCAACTGAATGTGCTAAAAAACAAAAGAAAGAATATAAGGTGAAGGATCAGATGAGAAGGCAAGAAATGTGGAAAAAACATAAATATAGTTGCAAGTATAGAAAACTTCTGGAAGAGCCTCATGTTGATCAAGAACAAATGCAGGAATGGTTAAGGAGAGGTGAATTTACATCAAGAAATGAAAGGTTAATATTGGCAGCGCAAGATAGTGGGCTATGTACACATTGGTTTACTAAGTCTATTGACCATGTGGGAGAAATAGATATATGTAGGGTTTGTGGAACCGAATTGGAAACAGTCATACACCTTATTGTTGGTTGCGACTCTCTTATGGCAAAAAGACTGTATACTGAAAGGCATAATAATGTGGCGAGATTGTTACACTGGAGATTGTGCAAACATTATGGTATCAAAGTTACTGAAAAGTAGTGGAAACATGAGCCACAGAGAATCATAGGAAATTATGAAGATTACATCTCGTGGGATCACCCAATACCAACAGTCCAAAAGATAGATGCTAGAAAACCAGATATAGTGGTCCAAGAAAAGAAGACAAAAGCAGCACTGTTCATTGAAATCACTACACCTAGTGACTACAGTGCCTTGTATACAGAGAGACACAAAGTCATAAAATACCTTGATCTGTAGGCAGAAATGAGAGCCATGTGGAAGAAAGATACCCAGACAGTTCCAATAGTAATAGGAGCAACTGGTCTTATAAAAAATAATTTACTGTCCTGTTTAGATATGTTACCAATTCATGTAACACCATACAAATTGCAGAAGGAGTCATTACTGGGCACATTGTGGATGCTGAGAAGAGCACTTTTGGCTAACATCAAAGAGTAAAACAATACTAATTTCATGAACTTTAATCGTACTTTGACTTAGGAATGGGGTCCATTCCCATCATGGCATTAGAAACCCAAAAGACTTGGAAAAATTAAAACTTCAGAATAACAGGGATTCATTTCAGACAACATAGCAAGACAGTCTGCAATACATATAGGAAACATTAAAGTACTAGGTGCATAGCCTCATAAGATGATACCAAGCTATTGGCCCTTATGCCCTCATAAGCCTGGCCCAGACTTTCACCCATGTCCCTTCCAAGCCAGCACACGCGGGATCCCAAAGATGTTCCTTCCATTTATCTTACAGTCATCCAACTTCTTCTTCAAGAGGGCTATACATGTACTCTGCTAGACATGGGGGCAGAGTGCATTTTACAGACAGTAAAAGTTCTATACATGTCACAGACCAGGTGAGGGCTTTGCGTGTGTAAATCATGAGTGGGGTTTGTCTTACAGATACACAGAAACACCATCGAGGCTGGTTTGGAAATGGCCTTGTATGCCAGACACAGGTCACCTATAATCAGTCTCTATGAGACTGAGTATAGGGACAGGGCTTTCAGCCTACCTGTATTGGATAGGTGTTACAGACCCTGGATTTGCCTGGTCAGGAACCTCTGTGGTCTCTGTAACTGCTGCATTTGCTTGGCAGGGTACATGTCAAAGGAGCCATTGTACTTGGTAATGCATCTGATAAGGGTGGGGTACAGGGATGTTGTGGCCTTCTGGTTCCTGCATGACATACCCATATTTGTGAGCCAGGCCATGTAGGCAGCCTTCTGTACAATGGTGCCCACATGGTTGGAAAAAGTAAGGTTGCTACCAACCTTGGTGCGCAAGTCTCCTCACACCTGATTGCATGCTCAGTACATTATTTCTGTCATAATTAGTGTGGATGACATCTGCCACAGCAGGGAGAATGATGCCTCTTCTGGCACTCAGTTTGCAGAAATGCTTCTCGCACCAGTCATTAATTGGGTGAGGGCCTCTTGGTGGGTGCTCACATCAATAGGGGAATGTAAGACAGTGACTAGCTTGCAAGCATCTGTACACCTGGTCAACCATAGACCACTGATTTTGTCCTGAACCTCAGATAGGTATATCTCAAACAGTAGAGGCCTCCAGACCAATCCTTGGGGTACTCTGCTTTGGAAGACTCTACTACTAGAGGTGGGTTCCACTACTCTGACTGAGTGGGTCTATCATTGGGCCAGTTAGCTACCCATCTGGTAACATACAGGTTGATGCCTAGCTGTGTAAGCATATGTATCCTGGCCACCTGGGGATTATTGTGAGGGAATTGGGATAGGTGAAGGTAGGCATTGTTCACCATCTTACCCTCATCCTTGTGTCTGTGGACCACTTCAGAGAGGTTGACCAGGTTTAACAGACCTGATCTCCCATAGACAATAGCACGCTTTGTGGGATCAGGCATCTTGAGGTTGCTGATGTCCCTGTTCATAATGTCCTTGCTATTGCCTTCCATGCCCTTGCAAAGCAGGCTAGTTAGGCTGATGTGCATAATATTGGCTGGGTTGGTAGATTGATCTGCCTTTGTATATAGGGATGACAGTGACTGTCCACTGTACAGATGGGATGGCACCGGTGCTCAGGCTTTGGTTGACTACAGTGCATAATGGATCTGAGAGGTCATGCCTGTGTTCATGTATGATGTAGCCAGGGATGGTATCTGGCCTATGGAGACTTTTGTTTGTTGCCTTTGGGAGAGAATTACAGACCTGCTTCCTGATGATGAGTGGAGGGGGGCAGGTGCTGTGCATGCACGTGTGCCGATGGGGGGATGGAGGGGTGATGTTTACACTTCACCTGTCTGCAGTCGGTTGCCTATATCTATGCTGTATGTGTACATGGTGTTATTGACCACCACTACAGAGCAGATTTGTGTGTTGCCTCCAGGATTGCAGACACATGTGTAGAAGGCCTAGTGATTGGTCTTGGTGGATGTGTCCAATCTGCACTCAAAGGTAGCCTTAGGGTGATTCATCTGTGACCTTATTTGCTGCAGACCAAGTTGACATTGCTTCCAGTAAGGCACCTGTTCCTTCTTGGGCCCTGTCCAGCAATTATTTCCACCTATTATGGTATTTGTGTATTGCTGCTGTCCACAACTGATGTTTCCCTATCTTGAGGGAGATGATGTTTTCCTGTCAGGTCCATACAGCTATGTAGGTGCCCACATAGTATTGTGGTGTGGGCCTGGACACTACAGCTAGTTCCAGATGATGGGACGTCAACTGTAAAGCTACTTCTACCTGCACTGAGGAGATTTATAGTCAGTTGTGTAAAGTTAATTTTGTTTGACCCTGACAGGGGGGCAGGGGAGATGGTGACCTGAACAGTGATGGCTATGAGCTCAGATATTACCGAGGAGGATGACACTGTAGGAGTGCTACAGTGACTACTCATGTTGGTTAGGACAAGGTACTGGATATTTCAACCTGTCATAGGTGTGTTGACCAGCTGATCCACTGCATTGCCTTTGACAAAGTCGAGGAATCTCTGTGCATTCATTTTCAGGTGGCATAGGTCATGTACACTATGGTTGGGTAGTTGAAGTCACCCAGGAGCAGGGTAGACGTTTGAATCCTGACAGATTCCAGCAAGTCCCAATAGGTGTGGTGGGTGTCCATAGTCATGGTTGGAGGCCTGTAGTGAGCTATGATTTGAGTAGGTGTTTTGTCAACTATTAACTGCACTCGGGATGTCTCCCATGTGTCATATTGTTTGGCTAGCCTGAAGGTGTGTATGTGTATGATAATGTTCAACACTCCATCTCCTGTGGCTTTGCAGCCCTGAATTTGGGGTCTAAATGTATGATGGGATGAGAAACCTGGCAAGGTTAGTGTGCTCTCCACAGCTACAAAGCAGGTGTTAGTGACTGCACAAATGTCAGCATCCTACAGGACAAGGTATGCTTGCATTGACATGGGTTTCATGCTAAGACACCTGGCTCCTGTTAGAGCAAGACATCTACACAAAGGAAAACACCACTGGTGGACAAAGGCTGAAAAATATGTCACTTTATGAATCTAGCTGAAACACACTTAGTTGCCAGCAAATATGGTGTAGCATTCACAGGTCTGCTCTGCAGGATATGATATCTGACAATCAAATGTATGCTATTATGTTATGACTTCAGTCTTTAATGGTTTGCCAGTGATGTGCCAGAAATACACAACTGTATGAGGCATTGACTACAAATATGAGGCAGACATGTGGTCATTCTGCAAAACTCTGGACAGTTGTCAGGTATGGGCTCAGTATATAACACACAGATCAGCACAGACTTTTACGTATGTTGTGTACTATGCACATATCCTATATAAGTCTCTTACATTTGTAAGACAAGCATATGTATCATAGTAGCATTCACAGGTGACATATGAATATTTACAACATCCCAGGTAGCTGGCCTAGCAGTGTCACAGTCAGTATTGGACAACAGATGCTCCAGTAGTAGTTATACATGAGCTGACCTTTGCTGGGGTGACTCGGGCACTGGAGATGTGATCCATGCCAATGCAGACAGGGCAAACAGGAATGGCCATAGTTGCTGGATAGCAGCATGTGAGTCCAGCAGGTCTTGCTGTGACCTAGTGTTTAACTTCTTATTTGACATTATTGCACCCCCCCCTTCTGAAATATATTACAAGCTTACGTGACTGACATACTTGTTATAGTGCTGAAGAGTTTCCTCAGAATAAGGGAAATGGTTAGTTTTATGTAGTCGCAGTTTGTCTTTGTGTAGATCAGTTCAGACCTGTGTTGCATAGGCAGCAGCTTGCCTTTTGTGGGTACTGCTCGTGAGCAGGTGATGGCCTGTGCACCAATTGGTGTCTCCCACTTGCTACTTGCATCCAGAGCTACTGTGTTGTCTTTCCATTAGCCAATGCCTTAGCAACACGTCTACAATTAAGTCCTTCATGTGGGCCATGGCCCTTTTCTTTGCCTGTGTGGAGGAGATTGTGGGGGTTTTGGAACTACAGTTTCACAAGACGGTAGGTGGAAATATCTCTCTGGACAAGACATGTGAAGACAGCCCAAACAACATGGGAGACAAACCTCCAGAATTGGGTACAGATTGTAAGTAAGTATTGTTGTTATACACATAGAGGATTTCCAGATTAACAAGGTTTGTCTGGCCATGCATTTTCTGTGTGATTTGACGTCTGACAGTGATGTCTCTGATATACCTCTCAACTGCTCAGATCTCTGCAGACTGCCCAGATGTTTTCCTGTTATGTCTGGTCTGTTCCTCAGACAATGTCTGTTTTTGAGGATAACGTGAAGATTGTAGTCAATAAATATTGACATCCATTGGTGTTTCATGAATCATATCCTTCAGGGATGTTATGTTACAACAAACCCTGTAACACCAGTAACAGTTTCAGTTTGTAACACCATTATGTGAGATATGTCCCTCTTTTCTGCCCCCTGTCCCCCAAGTATGTCATGCTTTGTCCAGATGCCTTGTACTAAGAGGTTCAAAGGTATGTTATATCATTATTCAGTGACTGCATTCCTTATATCATCCCAGTGACTTAGCAGACACCTGGAAGTGGTGTGCGGCAGTGGTCATAAATATGGTCCCACACCCTGGACATTCTGTAGATATCTGTAAAGTTGAAAGTTATGTATATCTGGCCATTGTTAACAGACTGCCAAGATTGTGTAGCAGTGTTGTGTGTAAATGTTTGTTGGGCTGAGTAGGGAGAGTAGCAGATGTGAGTGTCATAGATCCTTTTTGTTCTGACTGTGCATGCTGCTACAGTTATTGGTGGTCTATCAGGTGTATATGTTTGTAGGGGCAGACTGTGAAATGTCCTGTAACATCTCAGAATCCCAGTAGACTGTAAGATGGGCCAGTATATGTCGGTGTAGTGTGTGACTGGCAATCAGGATATGTTTGTTCAAACAGTTGTTCTACTCTAGAGTTCATTTGGGGTACTGGTATGTTGCTGTGACTGTTGTGCAAATAGATGTGGGTGGACATTTCTGCACCAATATCTGCTTTTCCCTACAGTTCCATCTCTGTAGTGCATGAAAAATGTGGAAATATATGGGTAATTCCCAGATCTGATTTGGGATAGTGTCCTGTTTGTTTTACTGTGGTTCAGAAGGTGCTGGGTGAAATGGTTTGCAGCTCTCACTGTTTTTTCTCTGCAGTCATACCTCTCCACTGTCCAGATGTCTAGACACTGTCCAGATGCGTGGCTCATATGTTTGGTCTGTTCCCCATAACAGTTGTAGGTTTCTGACAAATCACTGAGATGATGTCAGCATTGACATGAATAAATGATGACATTCATTTGTGTTTCAGACCTGGAATCTATCAGGACTTATATGTTAAATCAAACCATGCTAGTCTAGCAGACTTCTACACGTACAACCACCATATTTCAAAGATGTCACTATTATTTGCCCTTTACCTCCTCACTTTGTAAAGCTGTTTGCAGATGTCTTGCAGTAAGAGATTGTTTATCTATCTATCTATCTATATATATATATATATATATATATATATATATATATATATATGGATTTGTATCACTTCACTGAAAGACCATTTCACTGACACCCATTTCACTGAGACCAAATCACTTAAAGTTCATTTAATTGAAAGTTCATTTCACCTAAAACTCATTTCACTGACAAGAAGTACTCTAAGGCAAGTCAAAGGCATATGTCATTTTCCCCACTGTAGTGAGATCCTGATGTTAGTATATATAGTTAGAGGGGAATGGGGGGCACAGCCCCCGCATTGGGGGATGTGGTGTGTGTAGCCTCCCACTTAATTTGGTTATTTTTGTCTGGTTTTGTTTTACATTATTTAGTAAAACCCAATATTTAAGTTTGTATTCATATATATATATATATATATATATATATATATATATATATATATATATGTGTGTGTGTGTGTGTGTGTGTGTATGTATATAAGAGTACTATGGATATATATATTTTCCCTTATGTTAATGACTGTAGTGCATAATATGTTTGTAATAACATTGCAAATTCCTAAAGCTCAGATGGTGTAGAGGTGCGTTGCTGTGATTGTAGTGCACAGGATCATGGCTTTAAGACTTGGAAGTGATGACTTCTTTTCATGAATGTTAAATGACCAGAATACATGATATGTTTGTAAAAGCATTATAAATTCCCCCAGCTTAGATGGTGTAGTAGTATGTTGCTGTGATTTTAGTGCTAGTGTCCTGGGTTTGAGACTTGGTAGGATTGGTTATTTTGTTGCTGGGCAGAACATGGGCTGATGAAGACAGAGTGATTAAGGGACTTTTAAGCAATTGCAAGCAGGTTTCTGCTGTTTTGGGTGGAGCTAAGCGATGCTCCCAGATGGTTAAGGACTCTTAACATCACTTAGCACCACTTACTCACACTTACACCAGCTAGGGATAGCTGAGCAGTGCTAACCATTGCTCAATTTTCATTTTTAGGGAATATCAGAACAATGACTGTTAATTAATCATTACTGACATATTAGTTAAGTGTATATGATTTACTTTACATGACATCCCTCAATGTGCTTTCATTACATTACCACGGGATGTGACTATACTGTATGGGACACTTGTGTCTACATGGGTAAGTTCACACGTTACATGAACTGACACTTACATTTTAGACCAGCTACACTACTCTAGTTGACAAATATCAATTACTACATAATTTAAATTTAAAATAATAATTTTAACACTGCTTTCCCTATAAAAATAAAGTGTCTTTTTTGGTACTCAAACCATGAACAACTGCATGCAAAGCCGGGACTCTAATCATTCTGCTACCTTGGTGTAGGAGTTTTAGTTGTATATTTTTATTTATCTCCTATGTGATGTTTAAGCAATACTGAGCAGAGGGCAATAATGTGCACACCCGCTCAGGTACGCTTAAACATACCTTAAAATGGAAAAAAATATATAAATTAAAACATCCACTTTATTTACATGTATCTGTCCTCCTTGTCAGTCACAGTAAGGAAAATTGTAAAGGGACACATACACCTTAGGAAGTGTGATTGTGGTTTTCTAGCAAATCACTGGCAAATCACTCAGGATTTAAGTCAGAACATGCTGACAGACATTGGGTTTCAGGACTCATACACTTTAGGAAATATGTGCTAATGCAAACCTTTTATTTTAGCAACTTTCCAGGTTTGTAAGTGTAATATTTAAAAAGTGTTTCAGGACTCATACCCTTTAGGAAATATATGCTAATGCAAACCTTTTATTTTAGCAACTTTCCAGGTTTGTAAGTGCAATATTTAAAAAGTATCCCTATTTTTGTGCCTTTGTCGCCCCCCCCCCCCATTATTTTTGGCTTTGTACAGCTTTCTTGCTCTAAGTGGTTGAGAGGTATGTGAGGCAGGCATCTGGACATTCTGCAGAAACCTGTACAGTTGAGGGCTATGGCCGTACAGTACTTTTACAATGGCAGACATTTGGGTTTAAGTTTTTATAGTCTTCAGAAAGTCAGTGATGCTGCAAACCTTTTATTCTATCAACCTTCTGGGTTTGTAAATACAATATTTAAAAGAGTCCTTATTTTCGTGCCTTTGTTCCCCCCCATTATTTATGGCTTTGTACAGTTTTGTTGCTCTAGGAGGTTGAGAGGTATGTGAGGCAGGCATCTGGGCATTCTGAGGTAACCTGTACTGTTGAGGACTATGGCCATACATCACTTTTACAATACAGGGGGTGTGTGACAGAACCTGTTACACACCCCCTGCATTGCCTTATTGCTCTCTTATCTATTTCGGTGTCCATGGACACTGTTTAACTAGTTTTATTTCATTTCAGTGTCTGTGGACATTAAAATACTTTTAAAAAGTGCCGTACAGCACTTTCTGAGTGCAGGGGGTGTGTTAGATGTGCGTGCACTACTTAAACATGTCCCCTGCACTCAGTAGATTTCATGTCCATTTAGCTTTAGCAGCAGCATGCCTTCATGAATATGTAAGGTGTGCTGCTGTTAAAGCTAAGGTTAAATGGACATGGTTCACTCTGTGCAGGAATAGTACTATTCCTGCATGGAGTTTATTGAATCCAGGGGAATATTCGCATAGTTATTTGCACATGGTATGCCCATAGCTATGCCTTTTCTTTGAATATAATAAGTTTTGTCAAATAGAAACAACATTATTATCTGATATTACTTCAATAATCATACAGATTAAACCAATTTTTTGTTCATCATATTGGCTTTTCCTGCTTGGATACAATTTTACAGCATGTAATCCTTGATTGTGCAGAATTACTGTGAACAGTGAATTGAGATCTGGAGATACTAAAATGCAGCTCTTACATAAGGAAGCATCCATAGTATTTATAAAAGCATATAAGTCTTTAAGAAATTGTTTTGTAGCATGTAAAACAAAGAGCAATGCATTTAAAACAGTTCTAAGATTCTTTTCAACAAACATTGATAATGGTTCAGTTAGCCATCCTTACCCAGAGACTATAGGTCTCATTGGTGGTCAAACATAGTCCTTGTGTATTTTAGGCTGACCATATAATAAAGTTACAGTTGGAAATTGCACAAAAATATAATTATATAAATCAGATAACATTACCTTACTTATTAAACAGTCATATAAAAGTACAGTTGTGTACACTTACCATAAATGTAGATGTTCAAGTGTATTCACTGTTGCAGTCATCACACTTGGGTCATCTGCCTGCAGATAGCCCTCAGTCGGTCCAAATGCCAGAGACTTAGTATTTCTGCATTGGTTGCTGTCGCTCCAGGACTGACATCAGGTCATCAGGGATCTATAAACAGGCAGCCAACGCCATTACATCAGTTTTTTTTGCCCCAAATATCAGGAGCCCCCCAATAGGGAGCTAAGTTATGGTGGGGAAAACACCACCAGTAAAAAGTAAATACCAATACCCCTGAAGGGGGTGAGTAATAGGCATAGAGAGGTGAGAGAGAGAGAAAGAGACAAGGGGGCTGGAGGGAGGGAAACCAGGACTGCAACAGTGAATACACTCGAACATCTACATTTATGGTAAGTTTACACAACTGTACTATGTTCTTCATGTTTCACTGTTGCAGTCATCACACCTGGGTTGATTCACAAAGCTGAAGAAAGGGTGGAGGCAGTCAAGAAGAGTTAGGGCTGGCTAGTATGCCCTACAGGACTGCTGTTGCAAAACCCACCCTGGATTTGGAAAACATAGGCAGGTGGTAACGCTTGGTGAAGGTGTGTACAGAACTCCAGGTAGCAGCTTCCAGGATGTCCCTGGTAGGGACTCCCCTGAAGAATTCTGTAGAGGTAGAAGTTGCCCTAGTGAAATGTGTTCTAACACCCTGAGGGGTTGGTTTCCCATGGTGTTTGTAGCAGAAATGGATGCAGTGTGCTATCCATTTGGAGATTGTTTTGAAATGGCCTTGCCCTCTGCCCCTGGTGCAAAGCTGACTAGTAACTGGTCAGATTTCCTGAAGGGCTTAGTCCTATCAAGGTAGAATCTGAGCTGTCTATGCATGTCCAAGGAGTGCAGGATCCTTTCCCCTTTATTTTGAGGATTAGGGAAGAAGGTTGGCAAATTAATAGATTGGTTGAGAGCCACACTGGACACCACTTTAGGCATAAAGGAAGGGTTTGTCCTGAGATAAACCCTGCCAGCATGGAAAATAATGAAGGGTTCCACAACCTAAGTGCTTGTAGGTCAGACACTCTCCTAGCTGAAGTGATGGCCAGAAGCAAGGCTGTTTTCCAAGAGAGGAATTTTAACCCTGCTGACATTGCAGGCTCAAAGAGGGGTAGCGTGAACTTTTCCAGTACAAAGTTAAGGTCCCAAGCAGGGGTGAGTGCTCTCCTTGGTGGCCTTAAGTTGTTTCCCCCTCTCAGGAACTGTTTGATAAGAGGGTGAGAGAAAAGAGATGGCTCAGTGTTGTAATGAGCCGAAAAGGCAGAGGCATGGATCTTAATGGAGGAGAAGAATAGGCCTCTGTAGAGTAGGTCTGCTAGGTAATCCAGGATTAGAGGTAAATAGTGCAGTGCTGAATCCAGGAACAATACCTATTCCACTTATCAGCATAGGATTTCCTTGCACTGGGTCTTCTGGCTTCAAGAATGATGTCCAGTACCTGCTTGCTTAAGCTGGTCATTGGGGGAGAATTTAAGGAATAAGCCAGGCTGCAAGATTCATGATTTTCAATCGAGGATGCAAGCTCTGTCCCCCCTGCTTAGTGAGGAGGGTTGGGATCTGGGGTAGCTGCCAGGGTGGCACTGATGACAGGTGCTGGCATGGCCAGTCTGGGGCAATCAGGATTGTTCTTGGTTTGTCCTGTCTTATTTTGAGTAATATTCTTGAGATAAGAGCCAAAGGGGGGAATGCATAGATTGGGAGGTTTTCCCACTGGAAGGATAGGGCATTAACTTTCCAGGCCCTGCTGTGAGATGTCCTGGAGCAGAATTTGCTGAGCTGGTGATTGCAGGTGGAGGCAAAGATGTCCACCTCTGGGGTCCCCATTTCTGGATTAGAATACTGAAGGTGCTGTGGTCTAATTGCCACTCATGTGGGTCTAGGAGATTTCTGCTCGAGTCATCTGCCAGATAGTTTTGTTTGCCTGGCAGGAAATGAGCTTGTAGATGAATCTGCATGTTCAAGGCCGTGTTCCACAGGGCCATGGCTAACCTGCAGAGTGGGTTAGAGTGTGTTACCCCTGCTTGTTGATGTACCACATAACTGAGGTGTTGTCTGTTTTTATCAGCAGGGGTCCCGGTGAGATTAGGGACTGGAAAACTGTCAGACCATGCTGAACAGCTAGCATCTCTTTTTATTTGATGTGCAGATGAGATTGACTTGGGCTCCAGTAGCCCTGAATGCACTTGTCATCCAGGTGTGCCCCCAGGCATAGTCTGATGCATCTCTGGTTAGGGTCTGGGTGGCAAGGGGTTGAGAAAAGGGAAGTCCCTTGTTGTGTTTGCATGCTGCTGCTCACCAAAGAAGCTCTGTCCTTAGACTAGCTATGATAGGTATGATGGTTTCCAGGTCCAGAAAATGTTGGCACCAAAGACTTTTTAAGTACCATTGAAGTTTCCTCATATGCAGTCTGGAATATGGAATTAGTAGGATGCAAGAGGCCATGAACCCTAGGGGCTGCAGGATTTTTCTTGCAGATAGCTGGATTCTGGTGGTCATTTGAGCAAAGTAGCCTGTCAGATATGCTTGTTTTTCTCGAGTAAGGAATGCCATCTGGGATGCTGTGTTCAAGCTTGCTCCCAGGAATACCATCTTTTGACTGGGGACTAGTTTTGATTTCTTTTTATTGATAGTGTACCTCAGGGAGATTAGAAGGTTCTTTACAAATGTTAGGTGCTGCAACAGCTTTCCTGTCTGTCTGAATCAGGCAATTGTCCAAGTATGAGTAAATTTGAATTTTTCTCTGTCTGCAATAAGCAATGGTTGGAGCCAAGCATTTTGTGAATTCTCTGGGAGCAGTGGATAAGCCAAAGGGAAGTGCAAAGAACTGATAATGCATAGATCCTGCCTGAAACGTAGGTATTTCCTGCATAAGTCCCTGATGGGGATGTGCAGATAGCCTTCTTTTAAGGTCTAGGGTGGCGAACTTGGACAGCATAGGAAGAAGCTGCTGAAGGGTGAGCATTTTGAATTTTGGTACCACCAGGAAGGTGTTTAGAATGGAAAGATCTAGGATTGGGTGCCAAGTGCCCTCTTTTCTGGGTACCAGGGAAAAGACTAGAATAGAACTATTGACCTATTTGTTCTGCCGAAGCAGGTTGAATTGCCCTTATGGAGAGCAGGGATAGAATTTGGTTTTGTGCCTCTACCCACTGGTTTGGAGGAAGGCCTGGGAACCCTTTTGGGGCTGGCAGTGTGGAAGTAAAATTTGTACCCCTGGAATACAGTGTTGAGGACCCATCCATCTTTGGTGATGGAGGTCCATTTTTTTGCATGATGGGCAAGTTATTTTCCTCCTAGGGGCACAAGCAGTTGGGCAGAGGTGAAGAGAGGAATAGAGATGGCATAGTGAATTCTTCCTGTAAGGGGTGGCTTAGCACTCCCTCTTTTTGAAGTGGAGGCACTCCATTGCTTAATCTCTGCATACCTTGGGACTGGAATCTGGGGGGGGTCTGTTTCCCCTGGGTCTAGTTTGAGATGGCCTTGAGGGGGCTGGAAAGGACCAATGTTTTGAAGGGCAAGGCCTACTGAATCTAGGAGGCTGCACTTGCAAGAAATATATGACTGTCTGCATAGATTTAGCCTTTTCTTACATCTTTTTTACAACCTCTTCTGCTTTGGTGCCAAAGAGATTGTCCTTGTTCAAAGGAGCATCTAGTGATTTTGATTTGACATGGTCTGGCAAGGTCTGCTCCTAAAGCCAAGCATGCCTTCTCAGTACAAAACCAGTGACTGCTGCCCTGCAAGATGCTTCTAGGGCATCAAAACAACATTGCAAAGTATGCTTGCTGACTTGGTTTGCAGAATGCATAAGCTCTTGTAATTCTTTATTTTCTGCACAGTCTGTAAAAGTAGCTAACTTTTGCTTAATGAGTTCCATAATATGTTTCTGGCATTTCAGCATGTGAAACTGGCAAGTCAATGCCCTAATGGTGGGAGTTGTATAGGTGCAAACCTTTTTACCCCATCTGTCTAAAGCTCTAAAATCCCGGGCCGAAGGAGTGGGATTCTTAGCTGTAGTTGCTTTTATACCTTTAGGCCCCTGGGAAATGACCTGTGGGACAGCAGTAGGATTTTTGAAAAGAAATTTGTGAGAGTCAGGGACTCTGTAGTACCTGTCTAGTTTTCTTGGAGCAGGGGGTAAAGTATCAGTAGTTAGGCTGGATTCCATAGAAACATCATCTACAACAACCAGAACTGGAGGTATTTCTAATGGTCTATGTTGTGGCAAATCTAGAAATTCTCTGAGTCTCTTTTTGGACTGAGGATAGTCTTGGCATTCCCAGTGGAAATGCTCTCGTAAAGTATGTCAGCTTTCACCAAAAGAAAAATCCTCTGGAGGGTAAGCAGAAGGGATGGATTCCTCTGCATCTGAATCCTCATAAGCAGATAAAGGCATGTCTTACTATTCAGAAACCTCAGAGTCATCGGACTCTTGGTCTGTTAAAGCTGCTGGGGACAGATCTCTTTTTTCTTAGTCGGAGAAGGCTGGCTTCCCCTAATCAGCATAATCAGGTCTTCTGCCATTTTAAGCATTTGATGTTGCGGCAAGGAAACGGGTGCTTGAGTTTGGGTTGTCGTTTTTTTAGGCATAGCTTATACTCCTGGCCTTAGAAACTCAGTAGTTTTAGACAGAACTGCAGACATGAAAGAAATTGTTGGTTTGTGTTGAGAATCGGTAGTGCGAAGAACTTCCTCGGAAGCCGGTGCTTGCACAGTGACTCCAGACCCGTCCAAGGTAGAGACATCTGCAGGTTCCATAGTCAAAGAGTCTCGCGGCATACTGGTCTCCGAATGGGTCTCATGGCCTGTGAATCCATCAAAGCGGGCATCAGGGGCTGCAAAAGCACCTCACGGAGTACAGGTGAACTGGCGACTAGCTTAATGGAAGCATCATCGGCAGTTTTGGACCTGTGCAGTCTGTTTCTGTCTTTATCCTTATGTTTTTTTGGAAGATTGGTAGTCGGATGGCTTACTGAAGCCATTTTGGAATATGGAGATCGAGACCGAAAGTATTTAGCGACAATAAGTCCCAACGACGAATAGTTTGGGCATTGAACAAAGCACAAAACCGACAGCAAGGTACGTAGTGGTCTGTGCCTAAACAGGTGACACAGAAAGAATGGAAATCTCGGTGTGGTATTTGCTTTCCACAGGCGAGACAATTGTTAATTTTTTTCTGACATCGGTTAGAGCAAGAAAATAGGATCTCCAACAGGGTAAACTTTAGAAGACTTCAGGATGATTCAATTCGGAAACGAAAACTCAGGTAGCGGCCAACCGGCACTCGTGCGAACTGCTTCTGCTTCGGGCTCCTCGGCAAGAAAGACTGATGTAATGGCATCAGCTGCCTGTTTATATACCCCTGAACACCTGATGTCAGTCCTGGAGCGACAGCAGCCGATGCAGAAATACTAAGTCTCTGGTATCCGGGCCAACTGAAGGCTACCTGCAGGCAGATAACCCAAGTGTGATGACTGCAACAGTGAAAAACGAAAAACATCATGTTTGTACTGACTGACACATTTGCCTAATATCAGATGCAGATATAACTTTATACATTTCAGTTGCATTCAACATGTTGTACATCGCACCCCTCAAATATTTATAGAAACATAATGAAAGGGCAGTCTATGCGTATTTCTAGATTTAATTATGACAATGGTATGTTTAACAATGATTTAGCAAAGTTTGAAAAAGATCCATTGTATCATAAATATAAACCTAGTGAAATAAGGATGAGTGATCAGGCTAAACTTTTACAAAATGAAAAAGCTGCACATTATTTTTCAGACTCTAATGCATTAGATATAAATACACACCAATCAGCCAGTACTTCACCAGTAATTCTTTTATTGTTCCAAAGATCTGGTACCTCGGCAATTTGCCTTCAATGCATTAGACTCTAATGAGATTAATGTTTCTAGACAACAGCCCTTAACTCCATTGACATTGCAATATTCTGATAATATTAATATTGTTAAACAAGTCATAAAGAAAAATTGGTCTATATTATTATCTGATGATAAAATACGTAACTGTGTTGATTACCATTTGCATTTTTATCACAGGAACATGAATAATTTAAATTGTCTTTCATGATATGAATCTAATTTTATAGATAATAATTTTATACAAAATGGAGGCACAGTTCCATGTGGTAACTGTAATTTTTGTAATGTTTTAAATACTACTAATACCTTTCTGCATCCAGTGACAAATAAGACTTTTAGGTTTCAAGTTATGCAACCTGTACTACTAAAATGTTGTTTATCTAGCAGTCTGTAAGGCATGCTGATCATTTTATGTGAGGGAAACGAAGAGGACAATAAGAGAGCATATTAGGGAACGGGAACACATAACAGTGATGAATAAATCTGATGTTGATAGGAGTGCTTTAGCTAAACCTAAGACTGAATTTGGTGATGAATATAGTTTTATGGTTATTGAATGTCTTTCAGAGACACTGCATTTAGGTGACTTGAGTAATTTAATAGAGATGCATGAATCTAACTGGATTGTTAAGTTACGTGCAGACAAGCATCCTGGCTTAAATACTAAGCTTCAATTAAACCATATTTGAAAGCACATACCCTAAGATAAGGATATTCCTTGCATAGATTCAATGCTTATTAATGATGTTTTTAGTCTTAATTGGCAATGGTTTCTGATAGGGTATTATGTAATTGATGTTATTTAATGCTTTTATTTAAACTATTTACTTTGCCTGTTTAAATGGTCTGAAGAAGCACCAAAGTTTCTGTGTCCGAAAGTGCTTATCATATTAAAGTCTTTGATTTTATTAGTGCCTGCTGTATCTGCCATGTGTCATCCTTGTGCATTTTTGTTTCTATAAATAGTTTCTTTGGCTGTGCTTTAGGACGTTTATCCACAGTGGAGTACCTCAATGGTTGTTTAAATATGTAAAGTATAAATGTAGCCTACACTTTTATTTTCTCTCAATACTTCAATACCATTGGATTACAGACTTGGAAATTTTAACTGAAATAATGCTAGGGGCTGCTACAGCTATTCTACATCTGTATGTGCTAGAGGCTGAAGCCAGTACTACTGGTGCTGTTGACAATAGGCTTAGGCCAAGAAGGAGAGACTGTTCAAGCCCAGGGTAACTTTCCAGGTGTTACATGAGCTGGAGATTGTACAAATCTACAGGGTGGACAGGGTCACATTACAAGAACTCTGTTAGCTTTGCCACCCTCAACTCAGAGTCAGATCTAACCGAGGGGAATTGCATCCCAGTGGAAACTAAGACTAAGATATGTGCAGCCCTTAGAATATTAGCTACAGGTAGTTTTCAAAGAGGAACCAGGGACATGATGGGTGTGTCACAAGCATCAGCATCCAGGATACTCCACCAGTTTCTGGATGCTATGCTTATACATGCCAGTGAGCACATATATTTTCCCCCTTCTACTGAGGAGAAGGTCACAATATGCAACAGTTCTACCATGTAGCGCACTACCCTGAAGTACTAGGTGCCATAGATTGCACTCATGTACACATTAAAGCACCACCTAATGAGCAGGGTAGAATCTACATTAACCGCAAAGGATACCAATCAACTGCCACGTCATGTGCAACACCCAGGGGATTATCATGAATGCAACCCTGGCAGTTATCATGACTCCCAGATCTGGCACCTATCACAGCTGCACCAGATGTTTGCTAGGAGGGAAATTACACAGAGCCATTTTGTGGAGGATGCTGCCTAATCTCTGGAACTGTGGACACCCATCGGAAGTGCAGATGGAAGAAGGCCATAATAAGGCACATGCTCAAACTAGAAAGATCACAGAGCATGTATTTGGGGTGCTGAAGTCATAGTTCTGGTGCCTAGATATATCTGGTGGAGCCCTACAGTATAATACACACACATGTACACAGATATTTATAGTATGTGCTATGCTCCACCATGATCTTGCAGAAACAGCTGCAGCAGGATCAGCAAAGGGAAAGCCCACCCCCACCCCTCCACCAATGCTTAGGTCACCACAGCCACAGTCAGAGGAGGACTCTGAGGAGGAGCCATCAGCTGCTGTCCCTGTAGGCAGATGTAGGCATGCTCAGTATGCCCTTGCATTGGCTATAAGACAATGTGTGACACATTCACTGGCCATCTAGGGACATAATACCTTTCTCCTACTCACATACATCACATACTGAGTTAACCCTGAACTAAAGGTGTGTCAACTGCTGCATTTACAAGGTAAGTTTTGAACCTAGACTGTATTCTTGAAGTTTATTAAGACATATCCTTGTATCTCTTACTTTTGTACAGTAAGCAAGTACATAGTGTTGGAGTTATGCAGAAATTATATTAATATATGACTACAATACACTTATTTTACTTATATGTGTACATTTGTAATTTTTAGACCTCAGGTATGAAACACTCACAATATCCTGTCACATTTTAAGGACAATTATTTATAATTACTTACACATTGCATATGTCAGGTAACTGATGAATTACCATCAAACACAGACATGCAAGACAAAGAGAATATATTTATAACCATAATTATGACAGGTTGTGTGACTACTAACTGCTCTATGTCTAAATATAATGCAGAGAATTACTTGTACAATATACAGTCCATGGTATGATACCAGTGTGCACTCTTATGCAGTTGGTTGTGTGATGAATGACCCCAATTCTGTGCTGCCAGCTGCTTCTGTGACAAAGAAGACTAAGACAGCCATGCTGTTTGCTGAAACGGTATTGTTGTGAGGGTTCTAACCCTCACATAAATAGAAATTTTGGATGTGTACTATCAATTTGTAGTGTGCATTTACAGCCTATGATTATGTGTTCCATACTTTTAATATTTATACTCTTTGTCTTGTTTTAATTCCACATTTGCATGATAAGCCACATCTAGAAAACATTTTTGTGAAGGCTTATCTAGTTTGCATGAAGTGCAGCATTGCAGAAACAAGAAAAAAACAGATAAGATTTATGTCAGACTGCCAACAACAGAAAGTGGATACATTCAATTATTGCTGTTAGTCATTGGGAAATCCAGGCCTGGAGTAGATATAGGAGTATGCTATAGTAGCAGGTATATATTACATAATAGTGGGTCTCATATGCTAGCAATGTGGTTCGCGTTTGCGCACTACTTACCTAAGCACAAACTGGTAAAGAAGCAAACTAGCATGCGTGTATACTTAGTTGCTTTTTGGCCTATTACATTTTATATATATATATATATATATATATATATATATATATATATATATATATATATATATATTTATATGGATCCCCTTCAGTATATCGAACAAATAACAAGTTCGAACCTCATATGGCTGAGACCATATGTTCGAACTTGTAAATGCTCAATCAGACTGAATGGAGATCTCCATACAGTGCGGAACGGGAAGATTTCCCTTTTCCACAATGCAGTGCGATCACGGATTTGGTATATTTATGAAAGGGTGGTGTGGGGGGTGCAGGGGGGCATAGCACTCCTGCTACAGACGTTTAATTTTGTTTTTTGTTGTTTTTTTCTTTTTTTACTTCAGTGTTCAAACTATTACAAGTTCGAACATATGGTCTCTGCCATATGTGGTTCGAGCTTGTAATATGTTCAATCTACTAAAGTAGAGCCATATATATATATATATATATATATATATATATATATATAGGTCTCCTTGAAAACACCGACATGCCAAAACACCTATGACGAGAAGACTGAGACCGGTAGATCGACAACTGAGATGACCGACAGTTTAAAAGCACGAAACTTCACATGCCTGACAAACCACAATCCCGACAATCAACAAAACAAAACATATACCTTTTCCAAAAAACACACACACAACACAAGCACACCAAAAACCTTACAAACCTACAGTAAACCTTACATACACAACTATCTATCCACTAACCTTAACCCTAACCCTAAGTTCCGTCACTATCGCACACTCACCTAACCCGAGCCTTAACACTAACTCACTTAACCCACTCCTAACCCTAAAGTCTGTCACTATCTCACACTTACATTACCCGCACCCTAACTCTAACTCACTTAACCCACCCCTAACCCTAAAGTCTGTCACTATCGCACACTTACCTTAGCATGTTGGTGTTCTCAGCGTCGGGCTTTTAAACTGTCGGTCATCTCAGTTGTCAATCTTCCGGTCTCGCTGTTCTCGTCGTCAGTGTTTTGGTGTGTCTGTGTTTTCAAATAGACCTATATATATATATATATATATATATATATATATATATATATATATATATACATATATATATATATATATATATATATATATATATATATATATATATATATATATATATATATATATATATAGAGAGAGAGAGAGACAAATATATATATATATCTATAGAGAGAGACAGAGAGAGAGACAGAGAGAGAGACAGAGACATATATATATATATATATATATATATATATATATATATATATATATATAAAATATATATATATATATATATATATATATATATATATATATATATATATATATATACACACACACACACACACACACACACACACACACACACACACACATATATATATGCACACACACATACACACATACATACATATGATATGTTCTTATTGCTCTACATTTCTCAGTCCCTTTGTCTGACCTAAAACTACATGTGGAAACATTGCAAAGTGAGGGCACAATATAATTACATGTACATATATTTACGTATCTCTAGGGAATATATGGAGACAGACATGACTGAGCTCTTTAAATATGTGTTCCAGTCATGTATGTCCCTATGTTTGACCGGTACTATAAGCTCGCCTAGGATGAGACAATATAAAGAACAAATGATCTTCGAAAATCGGTTATGTGTTTGGTATCATTCTAAGGGTCTGCAGCTCCTGTCAGTGTGGGATGACATTGCAGATAGACCACGCTGCTTGACAAGATATGGACTTCATGAGGCACCTCTAGGCTTTTGTTTTCTGGCTAAGGCACTTGCCTCCACCGTAATGCTTTTAATAGGCAAGGTCACAAAAACAGAAGTTACTATGTGAAAATATATAACTCCAACAAAGTAAGGGTCATGCTGCTAAACTGTAGGAGTTAACATGAGAAACTGCAATCTCTGCCAGCATTTGTACCAATGGAAGGGTGGACATCTATGCAGTCACAGAAACGTGATTCAAGGCCACAGAAAGTAACCTGGCTTTGCAAGACTACAATGCCTTCCACACATTGAGACTTCAGTTTGAAGATGTGGGAACCACAGGTGCTGGATTATATCTCTTCATCGAAGATAACTCCTCCTCTACAGGAGTTAGACAACATAAGTCTATGGAGTTAATGTAACTCAATTTGTGATGGCTAAGAAACTCCTTAATGTTAGCAGCAGTTATATGTCCCCTTCCTTGAATAAGAAATGCTACACAGCCTATACCTGTAACAATTAAAGTTGAACAAAACAGCATACTCAGGGATGATTTCAACTAATACTGCATTGATTGTAAAACTTATATGATGCAAAACTCACTTGCACAATAATTCATTGACTTTGATAACTCATATGGGATGGAAATAAGACTGCAGAACTCCACAAGTGTCTGTAATATTCTAGATCTAGTCCTCATAAATATCATTGACCAATGTAACCCCTCATGTGAAGGGTCTGCACTGTTTCAAAACAACCATAAAGTTTTTTTTTTAATTTGCAATAGGTACACTATTAAAAAATGAGAGGTCAGCTGAAAATACATCTTCCAAGGTAACTACAACATCATAAGGGATGGTATAATCTTCTTCCAAGCTAGTTTCCACAAAGGGCATTGACAGCTGTATTAAGCTATACCCTGATGCCTTATATAAACATCTACACAAATGTATTGACACAGATGTACCTGAAAGGATCAAAGAAAGATCCTTACGAGAATAATAACCATGCTGATGAATGTCTGACATTGCTTGATTATACAATAAGCAAACAAAGCTGATGTCTACAAATACAAAAGTATAAATCCCAAGAGGTTGCTGTTTTATTCTTGGATAAATCCCAAACTGTAAGATGAAGATCCCCAGCCTAAGTAAAATAATAAGACACCTTGTAAAATCCTCACATAACAGCTATGGGAAATATGTTGAAACCATAGCCAAGGATAACCATAAGGCTTTCCTCTGCTACATCTGCGACATCAAAGGTATAACTCAGATGAGTGCTTAACGAATTCTGGATGGTATTGCAAACACTCACCCAGTGTAAACTGAAAACCTGCTAGCAGACAAGCTTGGATAAAAATTATGACCCCCACTCATCCCCAAGCTTACCCCAATATGTCTTCAACATCACCTCCAACCTCCCTCAACAAAGAGCAAGTAATCACTGCTCTCAACAAGACTAGGAGCACAACCTCCAGATGGCATTCCAGCATACTTTCATAATCTTTGTAACCAGAAAACTGCTGATCTAGGCACCCTATTCAATCACAGTCTGAGTACTGCCTTTATCCACACAGATTTGAAGTCAGTGACCTATTTCTTCCTAAACAAGGGTGGATCAGCAGCATACATATGTACTTATAGCACTTTAAGTTTCACAGGCCTCAAATGTAAGACAATGGAATAGATTTTTATGGATGTCAGATACAAGGACATAGTTGACATCCATACACTATACCTGCTCCAGCATGGTTTCCTCATTGGAAGGTCATGTATGCTAAAACTGTTGGTATTCAATAATGTGACCAGAGACATAGCATGTATGCACAGCATTGATCTTGTTTATTTTGACTTGGCCAAGGCCTTCCACACAATCCCACATTTGTGCATCAGTGATAGGTGAAGCAAGGTAAATATCAAGTGCTATGTTGTCTGGTGGGTTGCAACTGGCTCACAGGCAAACAACACTCATTCAAAGTGGATGAGTTCACCTCTAGCAGCAGAACTGTCACCCTTGGGTTACCACAAATGTCACTGCTGTGCCCATTCATTTTTGCCATGTACATCTCAGGTCCAGACCAAAACAGAGTGTTTGTGGCTAGGCAATTTTGTGGTCAAAGGACACTTAGGTGCTATCATTATATCCCCTAATAATGTGAGTGCTGTTCAAAAGGGGTTTACACAGACCAATGACTGATGACAGCTCTGCGCTGTTAAACAACCATCAAACAAGTGCATCATCATTTCCTTTGGTATCAACAATGTTCCAGCTTATTATGATATAACCCTGAATACCCTAATCACCAATTCTGTATTGACAGATCTGGGAACACAAGTAGATTGCAACGTGTGTCTACTGTTGTGAGGCAGGTAGTCTACATATTGCATCAGATTAGCAAAGCCTTTGCAGCAGTATCACTTTCAGTTCTAAATCACCTATAGTTATCCCTCCTCAGGCCTACTTCTGAATATGATGCTCCCATTGCCATGTAGTACACCTACAGAAACTTGACAGACCTTAGAGATTTACAAGTAATATAAATCAGGATGTCTAACATGTCTAATATGGACAGACTGATGTAGCTGTCACTGTACTCAGTATGATATAGACTGTTTCTAGGTGATTTATGTATGCGGAACAGTGTTATCTATGACCCAACTGTGATGGAAATGCTGACCCTACATAGGTCATTTGAGACTACAGTCAGCTGTTCAAGGGTCATCAATACAGATTGATATATATAAGACACGCTGAAGAGACAAATACATCTCCCATAGGTTGCCACTCCTCTGGAATAGGCTTCAAAACCATGTCAAGATGAGCACCTCCATGACACTGTTTCAGAACAGCCTGGATGACTTGATGTTAAACTGTTGATCTCTGCCCTGCATTGCCCCTGCTTCTCACATGGACATGGGTAGTCCTTGATAGACAAATCCTACCCATACATGTTATCTGAAATTGACTTTTATATTGTGATTTAATAGATAGGCTTATAAACACCATCAGGTCAATAGCCTAGTAACATCCTATGTACCTAAGAAGGTATGGTGATGTATATGCCAGAAATACTGCTATACTATGTTACAGTTTTGATGAGAGTTGACGACAATGCATACTTAAAATCCTGATATCTGAATATGATGTTGTGTCTTCTGATATGCACTATAACTCTGTAATAAAAATAATTACAAGGCAATTTTCAAATTGTATGATGCAAATTTCAGTTGTTAACTTCACAACCTTTACAAGAGTATCCACTGTAAAGTAGTGAAATGATGATGGTAGCATCTACATAACTGGCTAAGTACAATATAACTGACAGATGCAATCATCAGTTCAACACCACATATGCAGATGTAATCTTCATTTATGTAAATAGTCATCCTGTGCAACAGACACATAGCTTTACTATCCCTGAATCTAAAAGATAGAAAACAGGGATATGGCACAGTTATCATAACTTGCACAGAGTGTTGTGTGGAGAGTGCAGGAGGCCTAGGCTGACACAGAAGGTGTGTGAGTGTGTGTGAGTAAGGAAGTGAAGCAAGGCAAGGCAGACCATGAAAGTTTTGTGTGTGTGTCTGTAGGTGCCCCTCAATGTAACATTAGTGTGTGAGTGTCTGCATGCACACAGCCAAACTCAGACCTAGCTCTATGTATCTGTATGTTGGACAGATGTGAGCCATGCATGCTAGAGTTAACAGTTCATCATTCTTACCTTCTTACCCCCTGACCACGAGAACTGGCTCTGCCAGGAGTTGCACTGGCACCTCCACGCCCAAGGTCAAATGCAGGGCTGCTACTACCGGAAGGTGAGTGATGTCTGCTGGACGTGCTGTCTTCATGGGAATGCCCAAGACCACGACCCCATGGCCTGCCAGATCTGATGGAGCTGTGGAAGTACTGCCACTACAGGACTCATGACTGGACATGCCTATATTGGCTCACATCAGATGCAGTTGCTGACCTATGCCCACATGGCCAACGTTCCCCTCCCAGCAGATGTTCCACCACAGACAATGTGCATTCCATGACAGATACTCCACAGTCCATCACAGAAACACCTCACTCCAATGTGTTTTTCATCCAATCCATGGAATCAATAACACGGCAGAAGCAGTAACAGATGTCAGACTGTGCCACATCTCAAACCCTGAACATTTGTCTAGAATGCCTTTCTGAATGTGCCTGTGTGTCCATGACAGTCCTAAACATACGTTGCATTACACGTGAAGAGAGACTTGCACCAGGTGGAGGAGGGACAGCAGGCCTCCTCTGAGCATCCCTATCGAGTCTCCTGCATGGTACCTTGTCAACAGTTTGGCTATGGCCAGAGTCATCAGGCTCTGAAGCAGCAGAAGCTACACTTCCCTGGTCAATGTCCTTACCTCCCTCCAACTGTCCAAAATGTATGGCCTCAGTGGACTAGGGATATGTAGGCGTACTAGCTGTGTATGGGGAAAATGGGGGGGGGGGGTTGCTGAGTGTCAACCTCTGTGTCAGATTTTGCATCTGCAACTACTGGCTGTTCCTCACTTTGGCCACCATCATCATCAGAGTCTGATGAGACACTGAAATCAGGTGGCTCAGGGGACAAAGAACCACTTCCAGGATCACCTGTGATAAAAAGAAGAAACACAGGAATACATGAATAACTGCACTACTATGCTGAAATATATGCTAAACAATTTACACTGCTGTCACTATTACAGACAGTCATACCTCTCAACTTCTTAGAGCAAGAAATATTGACAAATTCATGAGTAATGGGTGGACAAATGCCCAAGAATAGGGACAATTTTGAAATATTGCTCTTATAAACTTAGAAAGTTGATGGAATAACAGGTTTTGCTTTAGTGTGACAATTCTGAAGGGTATAAAGTCTGAAACTCAGATCTCTGTCATTATTTTATGTCTTCAGCTTTAATGACTTTTCAATAATTTGCCAGAAAATCACTATGATATGAACTACAGGCCAGAAATATAAGCCAAAAATAATCTGAGCCTTCAGCAGAAATCTGTACAGCTGACAGGTATGCAGACAGTGCAGCAATACATACAGCAGGCCTGAGAGGACACATTATCAGATATCTTCTAATTTATCTACAGTACTGATATAAATGTAGTATGCATACTAACTGCAGGAGCCCTAAGTCTCTGCATTCCTGACGGTTCTGAAATGAGTAAAGTAAGAAGTAATGTCAACAACACCACATTTAACAGTATAACAGGGGTAATACCTTTACTCATCTATATCTGCAGTAACTGAAATGTTAACAAGAATGTGGATGACAACTTCAAACTAGGCTTAAAACTGCAGTTATATTCCATTCCCCACCCAAAAAACAACTTGACACATACATATAAACTATTGACACTATTTCAGAATGCCACAGTATTCTAATCTTCTTCTTCTTCTTCTTTCGGCTGCTCCCATTAGGGGTCACCACAGCAGATCAACTGTTTCCATTTCTTCCTGTCCTCTGCATCTTGCTCTGTCACAATAACCGCCTGCATGTCCTCTCTCACCACATCCATAAACCTTATCTTAGGCCTTCCTCTTTTCCTGTTACCTGGCAGCTTCATCCTTAGCATCTTTTCCCCAATTTACTCTGCAGCCCTCCTCAGCACATGTCCAAACCAACATAATCTTGCCTCTCTGGGTTTGTCTCCAAACCTTCCAACCTGGGCTGACCCTCTAATATACTTATTCCTAATCCTGTCCATCCTTGTCACACCCAGTGCGAACCTTAACATCTTCAACTCTGCCACGTCAAGCTCTGACTCCTGCCTTTTTTTCAATGCCACTGTCTCCAACCTGTATAACATAGCTGGTCTCACTACCCTCTTGCAGACCTTCCCTTTCACTCCTACTGGTACTCGTCTGTCACAAATCACTCATGACACTCTTCTCCACCCACTTCATCCTGCCTGTACTCTCTTCTTCACCTCTCTTCCACACTCACCATTACTCTGAACTGCTGATCCCAAGTACTTAAACTCATTCACCTTCACCACCTCTACTCCCTGCATCCTCACCATTCCTCTGTCCTCCCTCTCATTCACACACGTATATTCTGTCTTAGTCCTGCTGACCTTCATTCCTCTTCTCTATAGAGCATATCTCCACCTATCCAGGATCTCCTCCACCTGTTCCCTACTCTCACTACAGATCACAATGTCATCTGCAAACATCATAGTCATGGGGACTCCTGTCTGATCTCGTCTGTCAACCTGTCCATCACCATTGCAAATAAGAAAAGGCTCAGAGCTGATCCTTGATGTAATTCCACCTCCACCTTAAACGCATCCGTCACTCCCACCGCAGACCTCACCGCTGTCACACTACCCTCGTACATATCCTGTACCACTCTTACATACTTCTCTGACACTCCCGACATCCTCATACAATACCACAACTCCTCTCTAGGCACCCTGTCATATGATTTCTCTAAATCCACAAAGACACAATGCAACTCCTTCTGACCTTCTCTGTACTTTTCCATCAACACTCTCAGAGCAAACATTGCATCTGTAGTGCTCTTCCTGACATGAAACCATACTACTGATCACTAATCATCACTTCCCTTCTTAACCTAGCTTCCACTACTCTTTCCCATAACTTCATGCTGTGACTGATCAGTTTAATCCCTCTGTAGTTACTACAGCTCTGCACATTACCCTTATTCTTAAAAATCGGTACCAAAACACGTTTTCTCCATTCCTCAGGCATCCTCTCACTTTCCAACATTTCATTAAACAATCTAGTTAAAAACTCCACTGCCATTTCACCTAAACACCTCCATGCTTCCACAGGTATGTCATCTGGACCAACAGCCTTTCCGTTCTTCATCCTCTTCAAAGCTATCCTTACTTCCTCCTTGCTAATCCACTGCACTTCATGATTCACTATCAGCACATCATCCAAACTTCTCTCCCTCTCATTCTCTTCATTCATCAACCCCTCAAAGTACTCTTTCCATCTGCTCAACACACTCTTCTTGCTTGCGAGTACATTTCCTTCATTATCCTTTATCACCCTTACCTGCTGCACATCTTTACTAGCTCGGTCCCTCTGTCTAGCCAATCAGTACAGGTCCTTTTCTCCCTCCTTAGTGTCCAACCTTTCATACAACTCTTCATATGCCGTGTCCTTAGCCTTTGCCACCTCTCTCTTTGCCATGCACCTCATCTCCTTATACTCTTGTCTACTTTCTTCATCTCTTTGACAATCCCACTTCTTCTTCGACAACCTCTTTCTCTGTATACTCTCCTGTACTTCTTCATTCCACCACCAGGTCTCCTTGTCCTCCTTCCTCTTTCCAGATGTCACACCAAGCACCTTTCTAGCCATCTCTCTTACTAGCTCTGCTGTAGTTACCCAGCTATTTGGTAACTCTTCACTGCCACCATTGCCTGTCTTAACTCTTCCCTGAACATCACCTCACAATTACCCTTTTTAAATTTCCACCATTTGATCCTTGGTGCTGCCCTCACACTCATCCTCCTCTTCTTGATCCCCAATGTCATCCTACAAACCACCATCCTATGCTGCCTAACTACACTTTCCCCTGCCACCACTTTACAGTCTCCAATCTCCTTCAGATTGGCCCTTCTACATAAGATATAATCCACCTGTGTGCATCTTCCTCCACTCTTGTATGTCACCCTATGCTCCTCCCTCTTGTTAAAATACGTATTCACCACAGCCATGTCCAGCCTTTTTGCAAAATCCACTACCAACTGACCTTCTGCATTCCTTTGCTTAACACCATACCTACCCATCACTTCCTCATCCCCTCTGTTCCCTTCACCAACATGCCCATTGAAATCTGCTCCAATCACCACTCTCTCACCCTTGAGTGCAGTCATCACCACTTCATCCAACTCACTCCAAAATTTTTCTTTCTCATCCATCGCACACCCAACTTGTGGAGCATATGCAATAACAACATTCATCATTACACCATCAATTTCCAGCTTCATAAACATCACTCTATCTGACACTCTTTTCACCTCCAAAACACTCTTAGCATACTGTTCCTTCAGGATAATGCCTACACCATTTCTCCTCCCATCCACACCATGATAAAACAATTTGAACCCACATCCGATACACCTAGCCTTGCTCCCCTTCCATCTTGTCTCTTGCACACACAATATACCAACCGTTCTTCGGTTCATCATATCAGCTAGCTCCCTCCCTATACCATTCATACTGCCAACATTCAAAGCTCCAACCCTCACTAGCACAGTCCTAGCCTTTACCTGCCTTCGGGCATGCCTTCTGCCTCTTCTCCTCCTTCGGCCAACAGTACTGGTGGCGGTCATTGTTAACCCGGGCCTCAACCGATCCGGTATGAATTTCTGTACAGTTTTCTGCATATATGATGTGGCAAAATGTTTACGCCGGATGCCCTTCCTGACGCAACCCTCCCCATTTATCTGGGCTTGGGACCAGCACAAAAATGCACTGGCTTGTGCATCCCCAGTGGCTGGGTTAATGCCACAGTAATCTAATGATAATCTAAAAAAAACATACCTGAAGGATCCTCTTGAGCTGCAGGAGTGGCGTGCAAGCCCAGAACATACTGGGTCATTGATTGCTGGGAATTGTCCTGTGTGGCAATGTTTGCCAGGAATTTCTCTGTGGCAGTGAGAGGGAGTTCTGCAGCAGGCCCACCACCGGTGATCTGGCGATCATGTGCCATTACAGAAGCATTCCTCCTTGCAGCTCATATCTGTGGCTCTGTGACGCACATGCTCATAAATGCGATTTTGTCACCCAATATAATTTATGTTGGGGAATAATTTGTCCCCACAGGGCTATTTGCTGAGCCATATTCGCCCACCCTCTGGACAGCAGTACTGCATGATGTTGACATAAGGACTCTATGATGAGGTTATTTGGTGCCTATGTCAAACAGACATTTTGTGTCCTGAAAGACAAAAAAATGATTACACATGTAAGGATCACATAAGTACAAATAAACTGTTTACCGATAAAAGAGTAAAGAAGGGTGGTCAGTATTCCCCACTTGATAAACCTGAAAGATTCAACAGGGGTCAAACAGATACTCAGCTATGCTCATCCACCAAAAATAACAGTCCATTCTAGTTTTTACCATGGCAGGAACTCATTTCTGCCCTCCCCCAAGGCAAAATAACAGACTAAAGGCCAGTTGTGCTAACCAAACAAGTGTGAAATGCTAAAAGTGCTATCAAAGGACCTTTCCATGAAACGTGTATACATAGTTATCACACAGCATTATAATTTTAGCCTACTCTACATCCTTTGTACCTCTGAAATGGCTTGAAAAACAAGGCCATGCCATGATTATGGTTCTAAAAATGCCTACAGATTTACTTCACATTATTCTTAACTATATTCTGGCATATACATTATATAGGTAACAAAATGGAAATATACCTGCTGGAATACAATACTCCACTGTAGAGATATACTGTTCAAAATAAAAGTGTAATTGAGTTAAACAATACAATAACTCTCATCCACATCAGTTTGCCTAGCTACACATTTGGCTTTTTATAATGGTGTACCTTAGGAATGCAAACATAGTCCACAAACTAAATAAAATTGCCGGCAGCTGTTATGAGACAAAAAGCAACTCCAAATATTGTAGACCACTTTATAACTGCTGAGCCAGAATAAATTACAATCCAAGAAGACACTAAAATTAAACACTAAAATTAAACACAAGGACATTCCAAGGCAGTATTAAGTGCTTTCGTCAGCTGAATGACTTCATCAGCTATAACTCTCATCCACATCAGTTTGCCTAGCTACACATTTTACTTTTTATAATGGTGTACCTTAGTAATAGATTGCATCCTTCTTAGTCTGTGCTTTAGAGATGCTAATTACAGCATAAGTAGCTAAATTGCATGGTACTCAACCAATATTGTGGATCTAGGCAACAAGATAAAAAGCATTCATGTAGACTCCATGCGGTCTTTTACATGGATTGGGAAAATAGTGGCGTACAGACACAAAGTAATCACAGACAGATTGTTAGTAGCTGCAGCTTTTTTAATATGTTTGTCTGTGCTACAGGCCAAACCCAATGCTGCTCCTGCTGCCAATAGCCATAGACAGAGAAGATGAAGACTTTGCAGGCAAGGGACACAGTACAGAAACAGTGCAACCTCTGGCAGCCTTGACTCAGAGCCAGAGCCAAATGCAGGGAACCCATCCCAGTGGAAAATAAGGTATGTGTTGAACTTAGAATCTTAGCCACAGGTACCTTTCATACACTACCAGGGGACATGCTCGGTATGCCATAGGCATCAGCTTCCAGAATCTTTCAAACATTCCACATGCTATGCTACAACATGGCAGAAGGCACATATATTATATCATTAGTTATGGGGAGAGGGTCACAAGAATGCTTTAATTGTACCATGTATCTCACTGTCCTGAAATAATATGTGCCATAAATCACAGTCATGTACACATGAAAACAACACCTGGGGAACAGAATAGGGTCTACATTAACCAAAAGGTGTACTACTAGAACAACTGCCAAGTCATGTGTAATGACACAGGAATCATCTGGAACATATGTGCTAGCAACCCTGGCAGTTAACAAGACTCCCATATGTGCCACATCTCCACAACTACACCAGATGTGTGCTATGAGGGATATCTCACAGGCTGATTTAGGGATGGATGCATGTTATGCACTAGAGTTATGACTGAAGAAATCCATCAGAAATGTGTGCACACACACAAGCACACACACACACACACACACACACACACACACACACACACACACACACACACACACACACAACCTTAATGAGACACACAGTCCAACCTGCAATGTCATAGAGCATGTTTCTGAGCTACTGCAGTCCCCGTGCCAGTGCCTACATACATCTGGTCAAGGCCTCCATTGCAATCCATTGATATGTCCCACAATGCTCAAAGTGTGTGCTGTGTTACCCAAGTTAATCTTGTGGAAACAGTGGCAGCAGGATCAGTAAGGGGAAGGGGAACACATTATCCTAACAATTCAAGGTCACCACAGACACAGACCGATGATGAGCCAGAGGAGGAACCAGCAACTGGTGTGGTTGTAGGCAGTCATAGGCATGCTCATTATGTCCTTGCATCGGCTAGGAGACAAGCCATAGCTCACTGCCTCACCACCTAGGAGCTTAAAATAATCTTCCTACTTCACCATACTTTTGTACTGGGAAAGAATTACAGAGAAACGTTTGACAGTAAAGATACATATTGCCCATTTCTGACTTCTCAACACCCCCCATAAATCAGACAACAGGCAGGATGCCAAACAAGAAGAGTAACCAGGCAAACACAGCCTTGTTAGTGCCATAGCAGGAACACACCTTTGATCGCCCACCCCCAAAAGAACAGTCAGTGCTTGTTTGTGACATCCAACCTGGCTTTCCTTAGTTGGCAACTGCACATCGTATTATTTCCAGTTAATATCCTTTGACATTGTAAGTGTGATGATATAGAATGGTTTAGGCACTGAACATCCCAGAGTACTGGTCAGATAACTGCTGAATGACAAAGAAACACAGAAAGGTAAGACAGTGCTGTATATTTGCAAGCAAGAATCATAACAGCGTGTGTAATCACTAAGTGCAGTATTTTCAAAGATAAACATTTCACTAAATGTACAACTAACATGTAATGTTTTAATGTAGCTATGCATTCTGTTTAATTTGTTTGTGTGCTGAATGAGTGTTGTTGCTTGCTACAGAGGCATTTGTGTGAAAAACAAAGTTAAGGCACCCATCCTGTGTTCGGAATGTGCATTTATTTATTTATTTTATTTATTTAAATTTGTTGACCGGGAGTGTCCAACTGGATGTAGGTCCATTTTCAGCGGAGGCCTGGGGAGAAAAGCTCCACGGTAAAATAAACAGACAGTAGTTACATTGGATTACATAGCAATTAACAATTTAACATAGCAATTACTTACAACATATTTACAGATGAAGAACATAGTGCATCAGTAGACAACTAGAATCTTTATCTGTGAAGTACATAACAGACATTAACAAATGTTACAATGAGAAGTTCCTGCTGTATAATAAGTACTAGGCTTATGAGCATCTGAGCTTGCTATAATCAAGGTAGTTAGTGGAGTGGAGAGAAAGGTAGTGGTTGGATGGGGTGGATGATATTAGAGTGGGATTTGCAAGGGCATAGCCAGCATGTTTTTAGGTGCGCTTTTAGTAAAGTTTTGAAGTGGGTGCATGACGGTATGGAGGTAATTGTGGGTGGGAGTGAGGTCCATAATTTGGCTATGGCGCAAGAGAATAGTGCTTCACCAGCAGAGTTATTGGCTTTAGTGATCTGCAAGTGATTTTTGTTGCTGGATCTTAGTGGTCTGGTGGTGCGATAGGGTTGGAGTAGATTCTGCACTGGATGGTGATTTGGATTCCAGACCTATACAGACATATTTCATGTGTACTAACATATTGTACTGTGTATGTCATGCATTGATTTCTGTTTTTGCCTGTTATTACTTGCTGTTTCTCTTAATTTTGGGGCCATCATTTGCATGGTGCTGCTGTTAGCAGAAACAGCTTTTCCTATGCTCAGCTGGTTTTGGTGCACAGCAACAGTGCACAAACTGGATGATTGGACCACCCATGTAGCAGACAGGACCCAGACTTCTAAAATTAGACATGGGATGCATTCTATTAATGTAATTGTGCCTGGCACATACTCGCTAAGTGCTGTTGCACTGTGTTTAACAGCATGAACCTCAAAATGAATAGTAATCTAGGAGATGGTGATGTAACTTCTCCTGTGGCTGCAGATGTTAAATGTCAGGCTGAAGTCACATGGTTTTCGGTTTGACTACAAGGACTGCAGCCTTCATTTTACTGTTGTGACCTGGCATTATATAGCAATTAAATTAAACATAGATAAGTATTTTTTCATCCTTCTTGGGGCAACAACTAACTGTATGAGTACCATAAATACAATCCAGGGTTCTAATACAGCAGACTCCATTCTTTTTTAATAGTGTCCCACTTCACATTATAGTCACTCTCAATTATAGCAGTTGACCTAGTATTTCTTGTTTCATAATTATTTCCTTGATGGCTGATATACTAATATTGTGTCAATTATGTGCTTATGTATTAATGTCTGTATTGGTTGCCATCTCTGTAGTGGTTATCATTGGGCAAGCACGTTCCCTGTTTTTATGCAATGGTAAGTGACGCACATCATTTTCAAATGCCGCAAAATCCAAAAGTGCATGCTCTATGTGTCTGTGATAACTGGAATTGGTGAGACTCATCATTATAGATTGGTCTTCATCTGCATTATACATGGCTGGTGTTCATAGAGAGGTTTGAGATTTCAGTCTCAAAGGTGGGGTATGGAGGAGTCCAAAGTGTTTCTTGGTCTCCTAGTGAATGACTATGGTCTCTGCTGTTGCACGAGTGCCATCATGGATCTGATTACAAATAAGATGCATGGAATAGTTTGGCCTGAGACTTGTTCATTGCTACCGGTATCTCCCACACTGGTGAACAGTGAAGAAATCACTACCAGCACCCCAGGATGAGGAAGATGGATACTCTCGACCATTGGATTGAGGAATTTCAGACTGACAATACTCCATAGATGTGTAAGTATCGCTTACAGGCACTACTTGCAAAAGTTAGCAGCTGCATTTGTTCTGGATTGGTATTCTTAATGGTATTCTGTTGTGTTCTGTTTTTTCCACAGCTGATGCAGATAGATTGCTGATTCTGTGAACTTATGAAACAAGATTGGCACAGATGGGAGACGCAAGTTATATATATGCATCCAAACAGTACTGTTATTGTAGCATTAAGAGTAAATACAGCTTATTGTGTTAAACTCTTGTATCAGATTGAGTATGCATTTGTCAATTGTAAAGGAAAAGTATGCATACATTAGTCTGTTCGATAAAACAACAGTCCAGTATCACAGAGTAGTCAGAGGTTGTCGGTTCAAAAAACACACTTCTCAACTATACAACAATGTTTAAGTTTACATCAATATTGCACTGTAATGTAAGACCTATAAACCAGTGACAACAATAGCCTGCTGAAGATTGTCATCAATATAATTCAAACATGCATATGTACAATATATGCACATGTCCATGATTGCTTGATGCAATCTGTAATATACTGTGCATCTGTTATGAGCTTTGCTGTCTTAACAAGGTAAATCTTATTTGTTTAGAGCTGGTAGTCTTAAAAGTAAAGGTAGCAGAATCATACAGCTCAACTGTTCAGATTTTTGCAGAATGACCAGATATGTATTTCATATTTTTTGTATGTTCTTCATAAAATGTATGGTTTTCTGATAAATCATTGGGATTATCTGAGGAATGAAGTAACTAAATAATGACATACATTTAAGTTTCAGACTTAAAATCATTCCTAAAGATGTATGTTCCAACAAACCCTGTTACTCTAACATGTTTCTAAGTTAATAAAAGAGTTCTGTTTAAAATATGTCTCTATCTTTGGGCCTTTGTCCCACTGTTTTGTCAGGGTTTGTCCAGATGTCTTGCACTAAGAGGTGGAGAGGTATGAGTAGAACAGTCATAGAATTGTATGCATGTGCATTGTATGTCATATATGGCATTGGTACTTTTGTCCTTTTTTTCTCTTACTTCATCCCTTTTCTTCTTATTATTTTTTTTTGTTGTTTTTACTTAATTTTTGTGTAATGTATAATTTTGTATTTCTTTGTTACCTATTTTTTATGCATTATTATTTTAATTGTGTTTGTATTTTTTATAATTATTTATAATATTTGTTTTTCTTTATCATTTTTTGGATCTTCATTGGATAATTCATTTATGATGTCATTTATTTTTGAGTATTTAACATGATGAGTTATGCTTCTGCCCACATCTGATGAAGTTGTTGAAATGAAAACGGATTTTTAACTACGTTAATGGTGTTTTTTATACTTCAATAAAAGTGTTTGCTGCATTAATTCCCTCCGAGGCTTTATTGTTTCACTTTGCAAGGTAGTTCTCTGCTTCCTTGTTTGGTTTTAATCACCTCGTTTTTGCCTTACTTTGCTTTATCATTTTTTATTGTTTACATTTTTTTGCATATGTTTTATTTTATTATTGTATTACAAAATAATTTACTATCCAGCTGTCAACATGGTTTCAGACCTTCCCACAGCACTACTACTGCCCTCCTTTCCTTTACTGGCTGTATTAACAAAAATCGTAACCACAATATGCTTTTCTCTGCATTGTTTATTGATCTGTCCAAAGCATCCGATATGGTAAATCACCAGATACTCATAAACATCCTTAAATTCCTGTCACTAGATGAACTTGCTATAAAATGGTTCATGAACTACTTAGACAACTGACAACAGGCTGTGCTTTGGCACAATATTCTATCTACCCACCTACCTGTTAAACTTGGTGTACCTCAAGGGTCCATATTAGGACCCCTACTTTTTTCTATATTTATCAATGACCTTCACCTAGCAATTCCTCAAGCTACATGCATACAATATGCAGAAGATTCCACTCTCATATGCTCATCCACATCCAAATATGAACTTTACTCCCTTACCCAAAAGGTGTTCAATACAGTTGAACAATGGTTTACACAGCGCTGTCTCCTCCTGAATCCCCCCCCAAAAAAACTCCTCCTTTTTACTCCCACTCCTAAGTCCTCTCCAATAGATTTCACAGTTACATCCAATAATAGTACCCTCATATTCCCTGAACCAACAACCAAACTACTAGGTATCATCATAGACAACAACCTCAACTGCGACACCCATATCAATAATACTCTAAAAACTGTTAACAGAAAACTAGCCTCTCTCTCTATAAGATCAAGCCCTTCCTTTCCCTTTCAGCTAGAATAACTATTGCTCACACTCATCTAATCTCTAGACTCCCCTATGCCTCGCCCATATATACAAATCTATCTAAAAACAACCTCAATAAGATGGAACATTCTTACAATAACATAGCCAGATTTGCTACAGGTAACCCTTTCAGAACCCACCACTGCTATAATCTAAAGCAGCTAGGATGGCTTGAACTTCAAAATCAGATTAAATTCCACCAACTGACCATTGCCCATAAAACCCTCTACCAACCTACCAAGACTCCTATACTATCTACCCTCATAATCCCCCATACCAATCTGAAGACCGTACGATCATTTCACAAACGTCTTGTTGATATTTCTAAATCAAACAACAAAGCTGGGGATTCTCTCTTCTCTAATACTGTTGGAAAATACTGGAACCTACTTCCCGGTGAACTTTCCTCACTACCATCAATATCACTTTTCAAAAGCAAACTAAAACTCTTCCTCAGACACACTGGTTGTGCCCCTGTACTAAGCTTGACTAAGAAACTAGCTCGCCTAATCTCGCTTCTGCCTACCATCTTCTCCTCATTAATCAAAATCTACTTTCCTTAAATTACAACATAACCTTGTCCTACTATATACTGTTACTTGCATCTTCTGGAAACTTATTTTTGTGACAACCTCTTATTACCAACACAATTATATATTATATTTACAATATTATATTCTAACCTACCTTATTCTTTCATTATGCATTGACCTGTTTATTTGTATTGTACCTGCAATTCTTTTGCACTATGTTATGAATGTCTGCCCTCTTTGATTATCTCTGTACTGTAACATGCATTGTACATATTAACTTTTGTATATGAGATTTTATTTTGTATATGAGATGTTTTTGTTTTTGTTCCATGGAGCTTATATCACAGGGCCTCTACTGAAAATGGACATGTATCCAGTTAGACTAGCCTGGTCAACAAATGTCAAATAAATAAATAAATAATAAATAATGTTTTATTTTATCACTATAGCACTGCAGGATAAGCCAGTTCCCCGTGATCTATCTACACTAACTCAACCAGCTACAACACCAAGATGCAACACTTATAGACTGCAGCCTGGCTGCACCCCCCTTGCTGCCCTTGCCCTAGCTGGACCCTCAAGTAGTTCTGCCCCAGAGGATAAGCTTGTGGTTCCCTTTGGGAGCAGAGGCAGAGGGAGTATTTTGTCACCCGAGCTGGACTGCCAGGTATGGTGTGTAGGATTGTATGCCATGCAATTGGTATCCTTGTCCTGAAAACACAAGGACACATAGACTTCAATCACTGCAGCCACCGGTGCAGAGAGGTGACAGTGATGACAGTCCAGTGGGTGAGGACTTGATTCTGACTGTCACCAAACCTGATGTCCATAAATTCACAATTTCCCCACCTTCACCTCAACCATGGTGTTCACCTTCTTCTTGTGTGCTTGGCCTTGGTGTTGTAGCAGGTTGAGTGAGTGCTGACGGATCACTGGAAACCAGCCTACCCTGCTGTGATGTATTAATAAAAAATTTAAAAAAATTAAAATACAGTAATGAAATAAAACATAAACCAAAAGAAATGGAAATAATACAATTAAAATAATATGAATTATTATAAAAATAATAAATTATATAATTTCAAGCACAACTGTAAATAAATGAAAAAATATGTAATGAGAAAGCAACGAAAATTATACATAATAAAAAAATAAAAATAAAAAATAACCATAAAAAACAAAAAAGGAAGAGAAGGGGTGGAGTGAAAAAAGAAAAAGGAGAACACTAGTAACTTCACAGTTAAAATATAAAGCTGTCTACAATTAATTTTTACTCTATTCTGTTACATTTTACTTTTAACACTACAGACTGCAAAAAATGTCTTTATTACTTTGAATACTACCCTATTCCAAACACAGACACACTATAGTACAGCTCAGTTTGCATTCAGCAATCATTCATGGGTGCATATACTGCACATATGCATGTTCCATGTACACTGATTACACTTCACAGCAAGCCATTCAAGCCACATGTATAGAGGTCTGAACTTCAAATGCTATAATGATGAAAATGTAACAGTATGGGGGGGGCGGAGCCAAGATGGCATTGAGTGAACAGCTCTTTTCAGAACTATACAGTACTTTATATTTTGTGACAGGAAAATTTATCAAATCTTTATATTTTTGATAAACAGTTTTTGTCCAGATATCTCTTCTAGTATAGCCTAAAGGTTGGAGTTTTTATATAATATATTTCCTGTCAAATTATACAAGGGAATTCTTTTTCTGACTTTCTGAAAGATGAGCAACTCAAAGAAAAATCACTCAGACTCTGCCATTAAGAAGGAACTACACATGGTGACAACAGCATTTCAAGAATTATCTATCAAAATAGATGACTTCCAAGAACATTTTCAAAAAGTTAAAGAAAATAGTCTAAGACAAATTAATATTTTTAAGACTTATTTCAACAGCTACAATCTAAGGTTTCACATACTGAAGGTGCACTAGCTGATGTTGATAAGAGACTGAAAGAAAATGAACTTCAAACAGAAACACTAAAAAAACACAAATCCTGGCTTTGGAAAAATTGTTGACATGGAAAATCGAGACAGAAGGAACAATATAAAAATATAGTCTTACTTGAAAAGTCAGAAGGTGATAATATGGTTACTTTTTTAACAACTTGGATTTCTAAAGTTCTTAATCTGCAAGAAAGCTTCTCGTGGACTAGATGGAGCACACAGATCAATTGGGAGAACATCTTATTGCATTGTAGCTAAACTTAGATCTATTATAGTCAAGTTTTTATCCTATCTAGACAAAGAACTGTTAATCAAAACTGCTTAGTCAAAAGCTACATTAAAATTCGGATAGTCATCCATTAGATTTGACAATGATTATTCATCTAAGACTATGGAACTCAGAAAGAAAACTTGGCCACTGATTAAACATCTTAAACAGAAGAACATTAAAGGTCAGTTAATTTTCCCTGCAAGAGTAAGATTTCAATTATCTTCTGGCTAGAGGACTTTTTCTACCACTGAGGAAGCAGTTTCTTTTATCAAAAGCACTCCTGTAATACCAGGCTACAACTCTTACCACACTTTTCAGCCACCAAACCAGGATCGAAACACTAAAGGTGGAGGAGTGTCCATATTCACCAAGGATATTTACACCACCAGATTAGTTGCCCAACACAATGTGTCTGAAATTCTCCAGGTGCAACTAACACTAGGTAAGACTGCAATCCAAATTGTAGCTTGCTACAGATCCCCCACCATGCCCCAAGATTCTCACTACACCTTTCTAAAGATACTAGAAAATATTACTATACAACCAAACACCCTAATACTGGGTGATTTCAACTACCCTGCCATTAATTGTAAAAACTACTCATGTACCAACACCATTGCCCAATGGTTCTTGGAATTCATAAATTCCAATGCCCTGAATCAACTAATCCATAGTCCCACCAGGAGCTCCAATATCCTAGATCTGGTCATTACCAACATGGGAAATCGATGCTCCACATCTATGGTCACCCCCTCATTGGTCAGGTCAGACCATAAGCTAATCACCCTTAATATCCATATCCCCCTCCCCCAGTAATGAAACCTCCATAAAAACTTCTCCAAAGCCAACTCCATGCTACTCAAGTCTGAAGTTACAAACTTCATGACACCCATGCAGACGGGAAATAAAAGTTTGACTGCTGAGTCCTACACTAAGGCACTGTACAAGCACATCCACTCATGCATGAATCGTGCCATCCCAAATAGAACCAAGATGTTCTCCTCCAAAAAAAGGAAGCCAATCTGGTGGTCCCCTGCCATAAACAAACTTTACAACGAAAGGAAGAAACTGTTGCAGAAAAGAGGAAAATCCCAGGATGCAAAAACTCCCTTACCAGCCTCAGTAAGCAGCTGAGATCCCTCATAAAATCCTCCAAAGCTAGTTATGAAAATAAAATTGCCAAAGATTCCAAAGACAACCACAAGGCATTCTATAACTATGTCAAGAATCTAAATGGCAATGCTCAGATCTGCTCTGAGCTACAACAGAATGGCATTAAATATACTGATCTCAAGGATATTGCCAATATCCTGGCAGATTGATTCAGTGCCAACTTCACCCCTTCTCACCCCCTAAATGGCCCATCTCAATACCAGAAGATTGCCAAATTCCGGTAATAATGGCCACACAGGTAAAAAATGCACTTTCCAAAGCTAAGAATACAGCATCCATGGGACCAGATGACATCGCGGGCTGTGTACTACATGAACTACAAAATGAAATGGCACCTCACCTAAGTGTCATGTTTAATCATACTCTCACCTCAGGCTTCATGCCCACTGAGTGGTGCACAGCTACAGTTATCCCACTCCACAAGGGGGGATCCACCTTGGATACTAGGAACTACTGCCCCATCAGTCTGATGATCTGCAAGGCCATGGAACGTATTATCATGGAACTTATAAACAAAGACATTGGCAACCTTAAAACACTGGACTCCACCCAGTTTGGGTTCGTGAAGGGCTGATCTTGTCTCCTGAACCTGATTGACTTCTTCGAATCAGTCTACAGAGCCATGGATGAGGGTAAAACAGTCCACACAGCCTATATGGACCTCATCAAGGCCTTTGACACCATACCCCACTCTGGAATCATAGATAAACTTACTAAACTGGGCATTAATCCCTACGTCACTCGATAGGTTGCCAACTGGCTTACTGACAGAACCCACACTGTAAAAGTAGCTGACTCCAAATCCAGCTCCAGACAAGTGACAAGTGGAGTACCTCAGGGTTCAGTCCTGGGACCTCTCTTGTTTGGCATCTACTTCTCTGAAGTACAGGCCAACACTAAGGGACTCTGTCTAACAAAGTTCACAGATGACTGCAAACTGGGAGACATTATTGAATCACCAAATGATGTCTATACTCTACAAAAGGGCCTACATAGGTGGCAGTACACTAAACACCGAAAGTGTGATAAGAGACTTAGGGACACAGGTGGACAGTTGTCTCACCTTCAATAACCACATCTGCACAATAGTCAGGAAGTCCTTCTATGTGGCGCACCTCATCACTAAAGGCTTTTCATCCAGAAAAAAAAGGTCATTGTCCCACTGTACTCATCCCTCATTAGACCCATTATAGAATACAATGCCCCATTTGGTATGTACCTCTCAAGACATCTGCAACAACTGGAAAGGCTGCAGAAATACCTCACTAAAAGAATCACAGGCCTACAGCAGATGCCCTATGCTGACCACCTTAAAAAAACTCCAGCTATACTCTGTCGCATATCATCTACTCCGAGGCGATCTCTGCTTAACATACAAGGCCATGTCAAACCCAGAGTTGTTGGACATACTACACTTAAAGAAATCCCAATCCCTCAGAGCCACATGCTCCAGGGATCTAAACCTTGTCATCACAATAAACAAAACATGCTGGAGGGATAGGTTCCTGACCCAGAGACTCCCCAGACTCTGGAATAGACTGCCCATACATGTCAAGCAGAGCGCCTCTTTGGCCCTCTTCAAAAGGAACCATGATGATTGGATGGGAGAAAGGAAATTCACTCCGGGGATCACATCAGTCACCCTGCTAGACAGGGGTCCAGGGAATTAAAGAGTGTGGGAAGAAATAGCCAGTGAATTGTTACGGGTAGGCTAGTATAGGCCCTAGGGCCAATAGCCTAGTGCCAACCTATGAACCTATGAACCTAAAAATAACATAATTTCTCTTTTGGAGGAAATGGATTGGATATCTTCCACTTCTGAAAGATCATCAGAAAAAGGAAACTGGTCAGAAGTTAAGAAGAAGAAGCAAAAAAATAGATATTTCTAAAGATATATCTTCTAAAATATAATATCAATTTATTAGCTTAATTTGACTTGTATCATCTTTTAAAAAGATATAATTTTCACCATAAGTATTTACCAACCAAATAACAGCTAAAGCTTTTTATTACATTCTTGGTGCTTTCTATCCTTTTCAAATAAAACTATACTTTTCTTCTTCATATTAATTTTAAACTTAATAAATATTAGACCTGTTTATTGTACAAGTAAATAATCCTAATCTACAGACAAGTCTTATTTACTTTTCAAATATTTGTAATTTTTGGTGCTACTGTCTTTTTAAACTTTACAGTTTGAAGTAAAACAGGAAGTGGGAAGGTAGAGTTATATGTGCCTTATTTATTATTATTTAGACATGGCTCTAAGCTGAAAAGATCGTATGTGTGTATTTGTTTTTTTTTTTTTTTTTTTAATGACAATCTGGCAGAAGCAGTGCTTTGTGATTGAGGTGAATGGAAAGTCTCTGATTAGTCACTCCACTAATATATGTTGTCTTCAGTCAAAATGTTAAGACATGAGACTGAAATACAAATGCCTTTTCACTATTCTTTTATTGCTAGCAAGGTTTGAAAGTGGATAGATTGATGAAGTGAATCCTTATGGCTTTTCTCTTGTCTTTTGAGTTGATTTGATGCCGTTTTGTTTGGTCCTGTGGGGCTTGGATAATTCAGATTTTTTCTTGCTTTCATGGGTTAGATTTGGTTTTACTTAGTGTATTGATTTACACATAAATATGGCGTGCTGCTGTCTTTTCTTCATTTCGTGATTAGTGTTTATGATATAAATTGTTCAGAAGTTTGAAGCTTTGAGTATTGGGCTCAAGGGTGATTTTCCCACTTGGTGTGTTTCTCCTGTAATGAAGGACTTTCTCAGAATGTTTGCATTTCCTTCATATGTTTTCTGATCTGCTTATGAGGGCTTCACCCATTAGTACTTCCTTAGTAAGTTATTAAATGGCACATTTAATGATAATATATGATTTATGAAGTTATTTTAAAAGGAAACCTTGACTATTTCAAATCACTTGGCTGTTTTCTTTATTAAAGTTAACATATATGATCCATGTATAAACACTTAATTCATATCAAAGCTATTTCCCATCAGGATGATGTGTTACTTAGACACATTGAACAAATAAGTGAGGTGATATGGAGAGCCGTTTTTTTTTTTTTCCCCCCTTGATCTGCTTTCTTTCAGTGATATAGGAAAAAGCTTTTGGAGGGTTTTCATGCAGGTAGAAAACTACAACAGTTTGAATGTTTTCCTGACTTCAGATTTGATCTTGGTTGGATGGAGATGGAACCGTTTAACCTGTTTCTGTTACATTAAACTTGGTTGACATTCTTGTTGAGGTCTCTAACAGGTACTCTGGAGTTTTGATTTCCTGTTTTTTTTATTTATTTATTAACATTGAGCCTTTTGTAAATGATTTATTGTTTTCACTTATTTTACACTTCGAGAGGGACGGGAGTGGATTGAGCTTTTGCTTATGGCTGAATTCAGTTTTCTGTCAAAGGGAGATAGTGTTCCTTTTTTTCACTCTCCCTCTCTTTTTGTTGGGGTTTGTTTATAAATATTGGGAGTGTTTAATAGTTAAATAGAGGCTGGGGAAATGTTAAGAGATGAGAGAGAGAGATATTCAGCACAACTAATCTTAATTTACTAGTCCTTTACAAAGGCATAGACAATTATAAATGCCCACAGTCAATTTTCTGTAGTAGATGAAGGGAAGTGAATGAGGTGTTTGAATATCTTTTCAAACTATATAGTACTTACTCTATATTGATATATCTTTTTGTATTGCAGTGTGATATCACATTTTCGACTTCACTTGTTCTGTATGCATTATTTTTTATTTATTATGAATCTTTATTTCTCTCTCTCTATTCTGACTATCCCCACATTGTTTTTTAAATTGTTTAAAATGGAGACTCAATAACTTTGATTCTCAGGAGTTACTTAGTACATAGTAATTGTATTGTATTTGCCATAACTGTGGGATAGGGGGATTTTTCATCAAAGTTATACAAAAAATAACATGGACAAGGTAGAATGCTCATTGACAGTCATACTTTAAATTATAATGGATATAGATCTATTCTGTGATGAGTGACATTGAGTTTAGTGTTAGAGTTAATTGCTGTAAACAACTCTTGTTTTAGTCATAAAACAGTGATTTCAGTTCATTGCTCCCAGCTTATTGTCTGTTAATACAGAAATGAGAGCAAAATTCTCATGATTTACACTAAGTATGTTTCAATTTATTCTTCTAAATTAGTGAGGCACATTATTGTATATTTTTTCAGAGAGAGTCAGAAAAACAGATAAACATTGAAACAAAATCTTAGTGTGTTATGATTTTTCTAAAATCTAATTAACCAAGGAAACTTAAGATAAAATGTTTCAGTGGCTATGACAAACAGTCACTTTGGTTTAAACAGGTGGTTTCTCACTATTTTATTACATCACCTTCTCATTAAATGAAGCATGTGTTGCACTGAGTTTATTGTTTCGTGGAGAAAATAGTTTTGCATGTAATAAATGCATTTTCTTTACTTAGCAATCAATACAACACCAATAAATGTAGTAATTATGGGGAACAAGTGTTGTGACAACCCATTGTTGTAATACATGATGCCATTCTTATCAGTCTGGGATTATTAGAACATTAATCTTATGACTACACGGCTAGTTTGACCAGTCTTCTAATCTTGAATGTGACCTTGTAGTGATCAGTATGAAATATAAATTTACTAATGCAATATGTCACGACAATGATGTCCTCCATGTTCAGCTTCCTATATTAGTCATTGAGATCACAAACTCGATACCAATCGATCAATTATAATGAAGAGGTAGTATTTATATTATGAAATAAGTGACTTCCCAAGTTCTTTTAATGGACCTTATCTGAAAGTAATAATGTTATCAGATGTTCCTATGTTAAGCAGCTAAAATCTACACTTATTTTTCTTGGACTTTATATGTGTATTCTGTGACAATGTTTTATAATGGCAAACAATGCTCAGATTACTCTACTGATAGTTCCCACTTCTAGATGTTTGATTTGTAAATGCTGAATGTAAGATTTCTGTGTATAATAAGCTACCTGTTTTACTGTTTTTGGTAAATAATATCCCCTCTCTAACATGAGTGAAGCTCATTTACATATCAGAAAATGGGCAAGCACTAAATTCTATACCATGCCATGACTACACCACCCAAACCCACATACATACATCTCTTAATATCGCTCTTATGCATAGCAATCCTCCCACTCTTAACCTCCATCACCACATATCAAACAATGTTTAATTACATCTATATACCAAGAAAAACAACCTCCGCTAACATTACTGCCACTCACCCTCTCACTCATTTAGCCCATATCTCTATCAAACCTCCTTTATTAACCACATTGCACATAAAATACAACCATCACACCACCAGTCCCAAACTACTCTAAAGTACTATAAGACCCTACATAAACTACTCAAACTCTGTTTATACATAAGAGCCCAACTCATACGCTGTGGAGACATACACCCAAACCCAGGCCCACTAAACTTAGGAACCCGAAACCACAACCTAAAAAAGACCCTACTCCACCAAAACAAAGACTCCCTCCTCATTATAAATGCAAATGTCAGAAGTATCCTAAACAAAGTCCTTGACCTTCATGCACTACTCTCCTTTTATAAACCTGAAATGGTAATACTAACAGAGACTTGGCTTAAACCAGGAAACCATGACAATGAGATTACTGCACCAGGCTACAATATAATCCAGAGTGATAGAATAGGAAAAATAGGTGGGGGTGTTGCAATACTGTACAAAACTCGTCTCATCCTTGTGATACTAGACTTAACCCCAAACCTAGATAAAGCAGAACTCACCCTAACTAAACTAAAACTGAATGCAAAAAAACACATCAACTTCATAAGTTGCTACATCCCTCCAGGTAATAATATTTCTATTACAGATAGCCTACTAGAATGGATATCTAACTCCCTCCCCCAAGAAAGTGTAGTATTAGGGGATCTTAATATTGACTGGCAGAACTGCTCCAATCAAAACTCACTCTCTCATGTTAACCTACATGGCCTAACCCAACTCATCACCTTCCCCACTAGAACAGACAAAAGAACCAAACATCAATCTATACTAGACTGGATACTAGTATCCCACCCCTCACTGATACCCCTAGCAGAGTGTCTACCAGACACCCTGAGTGACCACCAAGCCACATTTCTACTCAGATCAAAAATACTACAACTAACCCAAATATCTACATGTCTGATTAGAAACAAAACACACTTTAACTGATCCAACTTTACAAATGACCTAAAAAGGTGTAACTGGACCCCCCCTGAAAAACCTACAGAGCAGTATTATACTTCAAAACAACCTTCTTAAATACCCTTAACCATCATGCCCCCCCCAGAACAACAAGAATTAAAACTAAATATGACCCCTGGCTAACCCCAGATACTAAAACCTTCCCCAAACAAAGGAACAAAGCCTGGACTAAGTATCATAATAGCAAATCCTAATCCGACGAATTACTATACCTTGAATTACGTAACAAAGCCAAACAACTTGCCAAAACAGATAAAACATCCTATTATCAAACATTAAGTGAACAGAGGTGATGAGGAAGTGATGGGTAGGTATGGTGTTAAGGAGAGGAAGGCAGAAGGTCAGATGATTGTGGATTTTGCGAAAAGGATGGACATGGCTTTGGTGAATACATATTTTAAGAAGAGGGAGGAGCATAGGGTGATGTACAAGAGTGGAAGATGCACACAGGTGGATTATATCCTATGTAGGAGGGCCAGTCTGAAAGAGATTGGAGACAGTAAAGTGGTGACAGGGGAAAGTGTAGTTAAGCAGCATAGATTGGTGGTCTGTACGATGATGTTGGTGATCAAGAAGAGGAATAGGAGTGTGAAAGCAGTGCCAAGGATTAAGTGGTGGAAGTTAAAAAAGGGTGATTGTGAGGTGTAGTTCAGGGAAGAGTTAAGAGGGGCACTGGGAGGCAGAAAAGTGTTACCGAATAGCTGGGTAACTACAGCAGAGCTAGTAAGGGAGACTGCCAGAAAGGTGCTTGGTGTGACATCTGGACAGAGGAAGGAGGTCAAGGAGACCTGATGGTAGAATGAGGAAGTACATGAGAGTATACAGAGGAAGAGGCTGGCGAAGAAGTGGGATTGTCAAAGAGATGAAGAAAGTAGACATGAGTATAAGGAGGTGAGACGCATGGCAAAGAGAGAGGTGGTGAAGGCTAAGGATAAGGCATATGGAGAGTTGTATGAGAGATTGGACACTAAAGAGGGAGAAAAGGACCTGTACCAATTGGCTAGACAGAGGGACAGAGCTGGGAAAGATGTGCAGCAGGTAAGGGTGACAAAGGATAGTGAGGGAAACGTACTCACAAGTGAGGAGAGTGTGTTGAGTAAATGGAAAGAGTGCTTTGAAGGGCTGATGAATGAAGAGAATGAGAGAGAAAGAAGGTTGGATGATGTGGGGACAGTGAATCAGGAAGTGAAACAGATTAACAAGGAGGAAGTAAGGTCAGCTATGAAGAGGATGAAGAATGGAAAGGCTGTTGGCCCAGATGACATACCAGTGGGAGCATGGAGGTGCTTACGTGAAATGGCAGTGGAATTTTTAACCAGATTGTTTAATGAAATTTTGGAAAGTCAGAGGATGCCTGAGGAGTGGAGAAAAAGTGTTTTGGTACCTATCTTTAAGAATAAGGGTGATGTGAGGAGCTGCAGTAACTACAGAGGGATAAAATTGATCAGTCACAGCTTGAAGTTATGGGAAAGACTAGTGGAAGCTAGGTTAAGAAGGGAGGTGATGATTAGTGATCAGCAGTATGGTTTCATGCCAGGAAAGAGCACTACAGATGCAATATTTGTTCAGGGACTGTTGTTGGAGAAATACAGAGAAGGTCAGAAGGAGTTGCATTGTGTCTCTGTGGACTTAGAGAAAGCATATGACAGGGTGCCTAGAGAGGGGTTGTGGTATTGTATGAGGAAGTCAAGAGTGGCATAGAAGTATGTAAGAGTGGTACAGGATATGTACGAGGGTAATGTGACATTGGTGAGGACTGTGGTGGGAGTGACAGATACATTTAAGGTGGAGGTGGGATTACATCAAGGATCAGCTCTGAGCCCTTTCTTATTTGCAGTGATGATGGACAGGTTGACAGATGAGATCAGACAGGAGGTCCCGTGGACTATAATGTTTGCAGATGACATTGTGATATGTAGTGAGAGTAGGGACCAGGTTGAGCAGACCCTGGAAAGGTGGAGATATGCTTTAGAGAGGAGAGGAATGAAGGTCAGCAGGGCTAAAACAGAATATATGTGTGTAAATGTGAGGGAGGGTAGAGGAATGGTGAGGATGCAGGGAGTAGAGTTTGTAAAGGTGGATGAGTTTAACTACTTGGGATCAACAGTTCAGAGTAATGGTGATGTGGAAGAGAGGTGAAGAAGTGAGTACAGGCAGGGTGGAATGGGTGGAGAAGAGTGTCAGGAGAGATTTGTGACAAACGGGTACCAGTAAGAGTGAAAGGGAAGGTCTACAGGAGGATAGCGAGACCAGCTATGTTATATGGTTTGGAGATGGTGGCATTGATGAAAAGGCAGGAGTCAGAGCTGGATGTGGCAGAGTTAAAGATGTTAAGATTTGCACTGGGTGTGACTAGGATGGACAGGATTAGGAATCAGTATATTAGAGGGTCAGCTCAGGTTGGACAGTTTGGAGACAAAGCAAGAGAGGCGAGATTGCGTTGGTTTGGACATGTGCTGAGGAGGGATATTGGGTATATTGGGAAAAGGATGCTAAGGATGGAGCTGCCAGGTAAGAGGAAAAGAGGAAGGCCTAAGATAAGGTTTATGGATGTGGTGAGAAAGGACATGCAGGTGGTTGGTGTGAAAGAGCATGATGCAGAGGACAGGAAGAAATGGAAACAGAAGATCTGCTGTGGTGACCCCTAATGGGAACAGCCGAAAGAAGATGATGACAGGATAAACACAGGGAAAACCCACATAAATTCTGGGCAGCAATTAACTCTATTCTACAACCAGGAAACACAACAACCCCTACCCCAAAAACTGAAAATAACCAAGATAATATTCCAACACAATTCAACAAATTCTTTACTGAAACTATCCAAGCTCTTGCAAATAACCAACCCCACAACAATATCCCCACCTCTGCAGATACATCCCCACCAATCACAATAAACAACTGCCCCAACGTTAGCTTTCACCCAGAACCAAGAAAGTCCATAGACAAACTACTCCCAAAACTCAAACCAACTTCTCTAGCTGCCAATAAATTACCCACTAAATTCCTCCAAATAGCCGCAGAAGCAATAGCATATCCCATCTTAATAAACTGACCAATCTCCGAGTGTACAGTACCACAGTAATGGAAAATATCACATATCATTTCACTACATAAAGGGGGTACTTCCCTTGAACTCAATAACTACTGCCCTATAGCCATACTATCCCCATTATCTTAAAATTTTAGAGAGGGTAATACACAAGCAACTAATGCAATACCTCCTAGATAACAAACTACTAGCAACGCAAAAACATGGATTTAGACCCTTCCACAGCACCACTACCACACTTACTGTATTTACCAACATCAACAACCACAGAAACAGTGGACTCTTTGTATCCGCCACATTCCTAGACTTGTCCAAAGCATTTCATATGGTTAGCCATACAAAGCTCCTTCACTCACTATTCACTCTAAACCTTACCCTCCCTGCCATCTCCTGGTTTAAAAACTAACTAGAGGGAAGGCAACAAGCTGTAATGTGACAAAACCAACTCTACCCCCCCCCCCATCAGTCTCCCTAAAGGTACCCCAAGGCTCCATCCTGGGGCCACTCCTTTTTACCTTCTTCACAAACCAGCTCCCATCCAATATTCCCAAAGCCTCAATAGTACAGTATGCTGATGATACTACCATAATATGCACAGCCAAAACTAATGATCTCCTTCACTCCCAAACACAAGAATGCGTTTTCCTAGCAGAAAATTGGATTACCAAACAAAACCTCATTCTGAACCCAGGTAAGACAAAACTACTACTCTTTAGCTCCCACAGAACCGCACCTCCCTCCAATAGTTTCATCATCTCCTCTAATAACGATACTACAATCACCCCCACCAATCATACCAAGCTGCTAGGGGTAGAAATAAATAATCACCTTAGATTTGACATACATATTTCCACAACCATAAAAAAGTACATAAAAAACTAGGTTGACTCTATCGCAATAAAACATTTCTCACTGACCACTCCAAAATTGCAATTGCCAGAACTCACCTGTTATCCACCTTATTGTATGCCTCCCCCATACTTACAAATCTCTGCAAATCTGACCTAAACAAACTTGATAGTTGTTACAATAAGATAGCTAAATTTACTACAACCTCACCCATTAGAACACACCACTGTGACTGCCTAAAAAAACTTAATTGGCTAGAATTACCACTACTACTCCAACTCAATCAACTAGCATTAGCCCACAAAATAATAAACTACCATGATAACACCCCAGCCCTACAAAATCTCCTTCAACCCTATACCACTACCTGAACCTTAAGGTCTAGCACACAAAACCTCCTCAAAGTAACTAAATATAACAGTTAGGTGGGTAAGTCTGTCTACAGCCACTATATATCAAAAACCTGGAACTCCCTTCCTGCCCACATAACTGAAGGTAAATCCCCAACCCTTTTCAAAAGCCTAGTCAAAGCTCACTTCATGAATAACAGACTATGGTCTTGCATCCCCCCTGGCTAATATGTCATTTCTGAAATTTCACCTTACTTAATTAAGACTGTCAAACCAACCAACTCAGACCTCTGTACCCACTTAACAGTATTAAGCAATTGCACATCCTGACTCTCTAGTAGTTAGTGTAAATTACCACAGGAATGTTGTTCTTTCCACTATCTCCTAAAGTTAATATCTGGATCTATATCAGAATGATGAAAGATGGATTTGGCGAATGCTAGAAGATCGACATATAAACGTCGATCTACGAAAAGAGTGAAGGACGGAAACACCGAAAGACACAACACAGACCAGATTTCCATGGCCAGCAGGGTGATTGTGGGGATGAGGAACTATATCCTTTTCCACACTGTGGAGCAGTCTCAGAGTTGGTATATATAGGTAGGGGTGTGTGGAGAGCACAGCATCCGACATGGGGGGTGCAGGGGGCTTGCTCGCTGCAAAAACGTTTATAAAAGTGTTTTCGTTGTGTTTGTTAACTTTGGTTTTACTTACCTGTATGGTGCTGTTGCTTCTTGGAATCTGTTCGGCGTTGTGTCTTTCGGCGTTTCTGTCCTTCTCTCTTTTTGTAGATCGACATTTATGTGTCGATCTTCTAGCATTCGCCAAATTCATCTTGCATGCTTATAATATAGACCCGTTAATACCTATAGTACTAAGTATACATATCCTAACTCAAATCAAATCTCATATCATATTGATGTCCTTCACATCTTTATCCAGTAACACCTACTCTCGTGGATCTTTTCTTCTTCTCTTTTTCTTTCCCTTGAAAGCATACTATTCCAAGATTGTCATGCTTTGTGATATCTTCAAAAGCTAATAGTATATAGTAACAAAGGAATGTATCATTGCTACTAAGAAATATTGTATGACAAAGTCATGTCTTTACATTTTTTGTCTGTAATAAATTGTACTTTTAGAGCTTTTCTACCCGGGCCTCCACTGAAAATGGACTTATATCCAGTTGGACACTCCTGGTCAACAAATGTAAAATAAAAATAAAATAAATAAATAAATAATTGAGATCAGTCTGACAATTGCTATTTTGATAGAGTAGAAATCAAAACAGATGTTTTTTCTTCTCCATCTCAGTGATAAGTTGCAAGTAGTTGTCATTGATCAGACCTGACATTGTTATACTGTATGAGATCTAAACCTTAAAAGTGAATACACTGGCGCAGAGATTACATTCTGTGTAAATTAAATAATTTCTTCTTGAGAACTCAAATATAAAATTCTCTATTGGAAATGGGAGCAGGTTGATTGGACCAAGAATAAGAGATGTAATCATTGAACCTATTATAATCAATGAGAAATAATATGAGGCTATGTTCTCTTTTTAAAGAGAAGTATACTAGGTCTGATTTATTTAAATACAGTTCTATACAAAAGGAGATCAATCTCCACAGTAAATTTCTGTCATTTGCTCAAGTATATTCTGATTATTCAATTTACAGCATTATTTATATGAAGAGAAAATGTTTGAATTTCAAAAGTATTTTTAGATGATCTAAATGTTCTATTAAATGCAAGCAAACTTAATGAGTATCAGTTATTTATAAACTTATTTTCAAACTTATTAGCATTATAATTTATGCTTTGTAGGTCTCTGTTACTGACTCACCATTTAAGTCAATGTATTTTAATTTTTTTTATTTAAATAACAATAGATATTTGGTATAATCAAGACACTATGTACTGAATCCACTCCTTTTTTAAAATAAGGACATTATTGACTATTTATATATATAAACTGGTAAAATGACGACTGAATTACTTCTTAAATCATTACTTTTATTTTAATTTTGCTTTTTCTTATCTACATCCTTGTTAGTGTTTATAAGATTAAAGGTTACAGAGAAACAAATGTATAAATATTAAATTATATTTACTTTTATTAGATGTATATCGCTTGGTTTACTTTCATATGTCTGACAGCCGCATCCTTGAAACTGCTGCCATGAACTGCAAACTGTGAATTCCCAAAACCATGAAAACCGAAGCAGCAAATTACAAAATCTTGCCTCCTTTTTGACCAATTGTAGCACTTGTTTCAGTGGTGGAGCAATCAGAAAAGTCAAAATTCGATTTTCTTTTGACATTTAGGGAAGTCATGGGATGAAATTTGCATAAATGGTTTGCATATTCACACATTCGAAGAATGTGGTTTCAAGCATATGAAGGTAAACCATATCACTTACATGTGAGTTTTTAAGACATAAGTATATGTCTTAGTGAAAACATATATTTCTACGTAAATAGAAATATTATTTTTCTGTTATTATTCTTATATATAAAAAGTTTTATCCGGACTACATTTATTTAGTCGAGTGCACATTGCTCGATCATGCAGTTCACCAGGTTTTATCTGTGAATTCCATAATGCCGAATGGTCAGAATGTCGTAAAAATCACAGAATTCAACATTTCCAACCACTCTACCACCTAAACAAGTGCTGCCATGGATCAGAAAGAGGGCAATATTTTTCGATTCGCAACAAGTACGATCACTTTTTTAAGGTTTTGCCACACTGCTTTAAACAATAACCCGATCAACCATCTACTGGCCAATCAAATGCATGCATACCGTTTTATCCATATGTATTTATGGATTTGATCTTTGGTTATTTTATAACTTTTAATTTATAAGTTAAAATAGGATTCCCACTTAATCATTTAGATACTGTGGAACTTTTTGGGATGCTTCTGAAAATGTATTTTCTCTTTTTTTGAGTGTGAGGTGAAAATTAGCATCGAGACTTTGTTTTCTCAAGTGAAGACTAGAAATCTTTGTTATTCCATGAGTAGGTTTTTATGGATTAATACATATTTTTGTGTTTTTAATACTGTATTTTTTACAACCTGAGATTCTATTTTTTCTTGTGGGCTTCAAAATTCAACTTTCAAGTATTCTTTATATTTCTTACTTTTCTTTTTAGAATATGGATTTAAACTTACTATCGTTAAATGTTAATGGTTTAAATAATCCTAAAAAGAGGGAAAATCTTCAAAAATATTTAAAACTTAACAAATCAAATGTTGTTTTCCTTCAAGGCACACATTTTTCTTCAGAAGCAATCAGTTTTGGAATTTCAACAAATATATGACTTTATTACATTCCTCTTATAAATCCAAAGAAAGAGGAGTAGCTATTCTTTGGGAAAAGGATTTCAATTTCCTCCAATTATATCTAAATATGAAGATAAAGAGCATCTATTCACCATGATTATCAATAAATATTGTAATAGAGTATGGACTTTGGTTAATCTATATTGGTTTCTAGGAATGGTGTCAGGTCAGCCAAAAAACATCTGGATGACATAATTACCAGCTGTAATGGAAATTCACTTTTAGGATGTGATTTAAACTACTTGCTAGATGTATCTGAAAGTAATTCAAACAAAAAATTAAATTAGTTTTTATTGCTAAATCTTTAATTAAATGGAAATAACCTTTTAATTTAAAGGATGCATTTAACATTATAGATATAAACTCCCTAGAATACTCACATTGTTTTTCAAAATATGAAATGCAAAAAAGAATTGATAAAATATTTATCTCACATAATATAATTTCACAAATAATAAACTTTAATATAATTCCTTGACGTTTTTCAGATCACATTAGTTTTAAGAATAGAGACTAATTTTAAAAGATTAAATTTTATCAGTAGAATCCCAGCACATATTACTAAAAGAAAATAATATAACACTTGGTTATAAGAAGAAATAGAAACATTCTTAATATTTAACTATACTCTTGATTCTAACTTAATAATGGAGTAGGACTCATTTAAAGCTTATATTGATGGTAATTTATGATAGTACTATTACCTGGTACAAAAATATAGAAAAAGAATGGAACAAAGAAATGTTTAGCATTCAATTTATGCTAAAAGAACTTAAAAAAAGATGATGGCAAAAAGGGAGTCAAAAATGACATATTAAGACTAAATAATAAATATAATGAATTGCTATCACATAAAACTGAATTGGTATTACAAAAACTCAAGTTAACATCTTATGCAAGAACTCCTAGACACTTAAAGAATTTATCTATAGAAATCACATTTCACTCAAATAACAATATTATTAGAGAGTTAAAAACCCATTAACGAATAAACAAATTTCTGATATTGGAGACATTTTAGAAATATTCAGGAATCATCATTCATCCTTAAACCAAAAGACAATAAAATAGCGGAAAATATTTATTATCTAACTTTGATAAATCTTTAGTAAAAATAATTCTCCCTACAAAAAATATTTTGTTAAACCCAATTTATTAACAAGAAATTACTCAACAAATTATTAAAACTAATAAAACTCCTGAAAATTATGAAATTATTCCTGAAATATATGAATTACTTCCCCAAAAGAATTATAATAAATTTGCATAGTATTTTTGTTGAAGTTCAAAACTCATTTCAAATACCACCATCATGGAAAAACTCTCTAATTACTCCAATCATAAAAGAAGGTAAAGATCCTCAGTAATGTTCTTCTTCTTGAACAATTTTGCTTCTCAATGAAGATTATAAAATAGTCATGTCTATATTAGCAGATAGAATGAAAAGGATTTTACCAGAAATAATTAGCCCAAAGCAATCTGGATTCAATCATAAAAGACAAACTTCTGACAATATTAAAAGATTAATTACTCTGATCGATGCAATCTGTACTAAAAAAACTGAACTATTGTTTATGACTTTAGATATTGAAAAAGCATTTGACTCAACTGCATGGAACTATTTATTTGAAGTATTACATTTATTCAATTTCCCTCACAATTCATTAAAATGTTAGAGGCCATTTATGATAAAAAATAAAGCATATCTGAAACTAGGCCCTTATACCTCAAATTTGGCAAACATGCCAAAAGGAACTAAGCATGGCTGCCCTCTTTCCCCTTTATTATTTATGTGTGTAATTCTTATTAATTCAAACACAAAAATCCAAGGTGTAGAGATTGATCAGGAATATAATTCCAAAAGTCTTTTATTTGCTGATTATATTTTTTTAACAATAAAAATCTCCAACAAAATATTACTAGAACTTGAAAAATAATACGTTTCATAGTTTCATAGTATAGTACTAGGCTATCTGCCCTAGGGCATTTATAAGCCTTGCCAAAGTGTATGTGGCTTTCGCCACCCCATGTAATGATACAAAAGTTTGCAATTTAAATTAAATTTAGTTTACTGTGCCTCTATCTAGCAATGACACAGAGATGACCCCCCGGGGTAAACCTATGATCACCCATCCATTCGTCCAGATTTCTCTTGAAGAGAGTCAGTGAGGGGCTCTGCCTAACACAGACAGGTATCCTGTTCCAGAGTGCGGGAAGCCTCTGGGTTATAAATCTGTCCCTCCAGCATGTCCTATTCATATTTGTGCTGAGGTTTAGATCTTTAGCTCTCATGGCTCTGATGGATTTGGATTTTTTGAGGTGGAGCATGTCCATTAATTCTGAATTGGACATGGCCTTGTACGTAAGGCACAGATCACCTCTGAGCAGGCGGTGTGCTACTGAATAGAGCTGGAGCTTTTTCAGTCTGGCAGCATATGACATATGCTGGAGACCCTTGATCCTCTTGGTAAGGTACTCTTGAAGTCTCTCCAGCTGCTGCAGGTGCCGGGTGAGGTACATACCAAATGGGGCATTGTACTCAATCATAGGCCTGATAAGGGAGGAATATAAGGGTACAATGACATCCTTTGATCTGGATGTGAATCCCTTCATGATAAGGTGGGCAAGGTAGAAGGTCATTCTAACCACTTTGGCGACGTGAGTGTCAAATGAGAGGTCACTGTCAACTTGGGTCCCCAGGTCTCTGATTACTTTTTCCATACTTAATGGATTACCACCTATGTGGTAATTTGTGGGTACTTTGTTTTTTCCAAAGGGGATGACTATACATTTTTTGGCATTTAGTTTAAGGCCATGACTCTGGCACCAGTCATCTGTTTCTGTGAGGCCCTTCTGGAGGATGCATGTGCCAGCTGGTGTGCAGTCATCCGTGAACTTTGTCAGCCAAAACCCCCCTATGTTTGCCTGCACATCTGAGAAATAAATGCCGAACAAGAGGGGTCCCAAGACAGAGCCCTGTGGGACTCCACTTGTGACTGGCTTAGAGTCTGACATAGCTCCAGCTATTCTGACTTTGTGGGTTCTGTCCTTTAGCCAGTTTGCAACCCATCTTGTGACAAACGGGTTTACATTTAAGCTGTTGAGCTTGTCTATGATGCCTGAGTGGGGTATTGTGTCGAAGGCTTTTGCCAGATCCAGGTAGGCTGTATGAACTGCTTTGCCTTCATCGATGGCTCTAGTGACTGTTACAAAAAAGTCCACCAGGTTTAAAAGACAGGATCTGCCTTTTACAAAGCCGAACTGGGTAGGGTCAATTGTCTGTAGGTCCCCGATGTCTTTGTTTATGAGTTCCATAATGATCCTTTCCATAGCTTTGCAGACCAGGCTGGTCAAGCTTATGGGGCAGTAGTTTCCAGGGTCTGTAGATGTGCCACCTTTGTGGAGTGGGACTACTGTAGCTGTACGCCAGTGTTCAGGGACGTATCCTGTAGCAAGGCTAAGATTAAACAGCGTTCTTATGTGCGGGTTTAGCTCCTCTAGGAGTTAACGCAGCACGCAACCCAGGACACCGTCAGGTCCCATGGATGCTATATTTTTAGCTTTGCTGAGGGCAGCTCTCACCTGGACATCTGAAATTTCAGGGAGGTTGCATTCAGCTGAGATATTTATTTTGTCTTTTGGGGGAGAGGGAGGGGAGAAATTTGCACTGAACCTGTCTGCCAGTATGTTGGCAATATCTGTGGGTTCAGTGTATTTTTTGCCGTTATGAACTAACTCTGCACATATCTGAGGGTTTCTGCCCAGGTTTCTAACATAACTGAAGAAGGCCTTGTGATTATCTTTAGTGTCCTTAGCGATTTTTCTCTCGAAGTTGGCCTTTGATGATTTTATTAGCGAACGTAGTTTTTTGCTAGTGCTGATCAGGGATGCCTTCCCTTTATGGGATTTTGCTCTGTCTTGCAGTAGCTTCCTTCTCTTGTTATAAAGTTTGTTTATGGCTGGGGTCCACCAGATAGGATGCCTGCCTTTGGTGGAAAGGGTCTTGGCTTTATTTGGGATTGCATGATCCATGCATTCTTGGAGATGCCCGTAGAAAGCATTTGTGAAGGATTCAGCAGTGTGGGATGTGGTTTCCACTGGCCCAGGGGACTTGAAGGATACAATTTCAGTCCTAAGGAGTGTAAAGTCGGCTTTTGAGAAATTTCTCACTGTGGTCTTTTGTGCTGGGGGTGGAGGTGGGATATGAATATCTAGGGTTTTTAGTTTATGGTCTGATCTCACTAGTGAGGGGTATACTTCCAGTGTTGAGAAATTTGTCCCCATGTTTGTGATGATCAGGTCAAGTATATTATTTCCCCTTGTAGGGGAGGTGACTAGTTGTTCCATCGCATTTGAGTTGATGAATTCCAGGAACCTTTGGGCTAGGGTGTTGGGGCTTGAGTAATGCACCCAGTCTATGTTTGGGTAGTTGAAGTCTCCCAATATGATGGTATTTAGTGAGACATTCATATCCTCCAGTGTCTTCAGGAAGGCTGAATGGAGTTCCTGAGATTGCAAGGTGGTCTGTAGCATGCTACAAGTTGTGTAGCAGTTTTGCCTATGGTTAGTTGCACATGGATGGTCTCCGATGCTTTGTGCGTTGCCACTAACCTGGAGGTTAATTTGTATTTTAATAACCCTAAATCAAAATATTTCATTTGAGATAAATGTAACCCAACAGATAGAGTTAATCGTATAATAGGTAAAGAATCTACTAACCTCTTATATCAAAGAATTAACATTTTTAATAATAAATCAGACCATAAATTACAACTATAAAAAAGAACCTTCTTCTTCTTCTTTCAGCTGCTTCCGTCAGGGGTCGCCACAGCAGATCAACTGTTTCCATTTCTTCCTGTCCTCTGCATCTTTCTCTGTCACACCAACTACCTGCATGTCCTCTCTCACCACATCCATAAACTTTATCTTAGGCCTTCCTCTTTTCCTGTTACCTGGCAGCTTCATCCTTAGCATCTTTTTCCCAATATACTCTGCATCCCTCCTCAGTACATGTCCAAACCAACCTAATCTTGCCTCTCTGGCTTTGTCTCCAAACTTTCCAACCTGGGCTGACCCTCTAATATACTTATTCCCAATCCTGTCCATCCTCATCACACCCAGTTCAAATCTTAACATCTTCAACTCTGCCACGTCAAGCTCTGACTCCCGCCTTTTTGTCAATGCCACTGTCTCCAACCCATATAACATAGCTGGTCTCACTATCCTCTTGTAGACCTTCCCTTTCACTCATACTGGTACTCGTCTGTCACAAATCACTCTTGTCACTCTTCTCCACCCACTCCATCCTGCCTGTACTCTCTTCTTCACCTCTCTTCCACACTCACCATTACTCTGAACTGTTGAAAAAAGAATAATTTCTTTAAATAATCTAATTAATTCTTGGAAAAATCTTTACATTTGACTTGATGACAGATTACAAATTAGAAAAATTGCCTTATTTCCAAAAATATTATACATAATTCAATCTCTTATATTGCCACATAATAAGAAACAAATAAAAAAAATATTAAATTATCGTTAAAGTTCCTTTGGTACCCTAACAAACCTCGATTAAGCATAAATCATCATTTTAGACATTGGTGTAATTGGGGAATACATTTTCCAAATATAAAAAACTTAATCTAAAGCAGCAGTTCATAGGTTCATAGGTTAATAGGTAGGTACTAGGCTATCTGTCCGAAGGCATTTATAAACCTAGCCAGAATGTGTTGTCTTTCACCACCCCCGTAGATTAGTTCCCTGTGTCTCTGTCCAGCAGAGCCATTGAATTGATCCCTGGGCTAACTTTCTATTTCCCATCCACTCATCAAGGTTTCTCTTGAAGAGGGTTAGCAAGGAGCTCTGCCTAATTTAGATTGGAATCTTGTTCCAAAGCATGGGAAGTCTCTGGGACAGGAATCTATCCCTCCAGCATGTCTTATTTATTGTTGTGGTAAGGTTTAGATCCTTGGAGCATGTGGCTTGAGGGGATATGGTTTTCTTTAGGTGGAGCATGTCCATCAATTCTGGGTTGGACATGGCCTTGTATGTCAGGCAGAGATCACCTCTGAGTAGGCAGTTTGTAATTGCGTACAGCTGGAGTTTCTTCAGTCGAGCTGCATAGAGCATCTGCTTGAGGCCAATGATCCTCTTGGTGAGGTACTTCTGTGGTCTTTCCAGTTGCTGCAGGTGTCTTGTAAGGTACATCCTAAATGGGGCATTGTACTCTATGATGGGTCTGATGAGTGATGCGTAGAGGGGCCCAATGACCTCTTTCGATCTGGACGTAAACCCTTTTGTGATTAGGTGGACCACATAGAAGGATTTTGCTAACCACTTTGGCAATGTGATTATCAAAGGAGAGGTTACTATCTACTTGGGTCCCCAGATCCCTTATGACGTCTTCCGTATTTAGCTCACACTCCTCGGTGTGATTAGTAATGTCCCCTCTCGTGAACCTTGCCCAATGTATTGTAGTACCATGAAAACAAATGTATGCAAAGTACCTCTGAGTAGATGATGTTTGGCCAGGGCATTGGAGGTAGAACCAACCCACATATACTAAACGTGATCCCTAATGCGTTCACGTAATTTTCTGTTGATTTTACCAATGTAAACCACCTCACAGGAAACACACTTAGCAAGGTATACCAGGTTCTTACTTTGACAGGTGGTATTAGTGTAAAAACTATATACTTCCCCTGTGCAGGGATGTATAAAAGATACAACTAGTATCTATAAAGGCACACTGTTCACAGCGAACACAAGGTTTTGTATTCACTCTATCTTCCAGCCGTTCAGAAGCATTGTTATCTAATGGCCGATGGCAAAGCAGCCGTTTCAGGTTCTTCCTATTTTTAAATGAATAACTTGGTTGAGGGCCAACAATGATTGCTAGACGCTCATCTAATAATAATGTCGCCCAATATTTCTCTAGAACCTGTTTAATTTCAAATACATCAGAGGTGAAGAACAAACATAGTCTCAGAAAATTATTGTTGTTATTTCTATTCTCATGTTCCCTTTCCTCTTTCATGCTTCTGTCAGAAAAATAGGGTCTCGCTCTCGTTTCCCTTGATGACCCTATCTCATTCATAATTCTATCTATCTCTCTCGGTTTGTAATGGTGTTCTATCAACCTATCCTTAAGACTAATTTACTAATTTACATTACTAATCACACCAAGGAGTGTGAACTGAGATGGATGATTAGATTTAGAGCTGATGTCACCCCGGGACTTAATGATAAAATTCCCCTTAAACCTATCCTTAAGAGCAGGAGGCTATCTGTTAGGAAGAGGAAATAACATCGATTGATGTTATGTTTATATTTATTTTTAGGATAAGCATTGAATATATACATATTTGTATGAATTTATTTTTAGAATATATATATATGCAATCATTAGTTCTATTTATTTTTTATGGAATTTTTATGGATTGGTTTTGGTTTAGGAATGTTGATGTGACGTCATTTATTGTCCTATCATTGAAATTGAAATGTTATTTAAATGACATACTTGTTTCTATTTTGAATGTCTGATGAAGCCTGTAGGTGAAAGTGCTAACTATTAATAAAGATTTGGACTGCATACAGAAGTCCACACCTGTGACTCTTTGAATTCATTAACTGCTCTGTCTAAACTCGTTTGGAACTGTTTGATGTTTTTTTGGAGTATAGATACCTTCTGGTTTGGAGTAAAGAGCAGAGTTTTTTTGGCGCCGTGGATAACTGCTGCGGACTTGTGTTTATGTTTGTTATATTTCATATTTTGTTTTCCGAAGTGGATTTTACCGTTTGGTGGTGCTATTTATCCATTTTATATAAGTACAAGATCTAGCTGAAACAAGCTTTTTAAATCACAGAAACTCTGGAAAATCAGCGCTTTAGGTGGAATTACCTAAAGGCAACAAGAAAATGCATAAAAATTATACTTAGTCACTCCAAAGTCTCTCTTTTGTCTCTCTGCTGCTGTAGAACTCTGCTGGGCACCAGATAGAAGCTTGCTGATCTGTATATTAGCCCCAAAACCTCGCAAATGTGGGGTTTATAGCAGGGAAATGAAAGAGAAATTAGTCCCAAATGGCCAATAAACTACTAAATTCTGGGTTGAAACCACTCCACCATGGACAGATAGGCTACTCAAAGCTCCCTCTCTCGCAGTGAACAGAGAAACTTCCTTCTATCCAAGTAAGGTATGGGCAAACACAGAAACTTGTAACACAACCATAAATTCAGCACTAACCTGAAAACTGGATTATACTAGCTTAGAAATAGGGGAAAACATTTTTTTTTTCAGAAAATAAAGCAGATACAATCAAAAAAAACTTTAAATGCACAGAAATGACTATCACACTTGAGTGTGTAGTCTACAACAGTTAAACAGGTAATTTAAACACAAAAATGACTTTGTTAAAGTGCAGGCCTTAAAATAAGTACAATAAGTAGGTAAAATAAGCTTTTTATATCACAGAAACTCGAGAAAAATGATGTTTTAGGCAGAATTAGCTAAAGGCATCAAGAAAATGCAGAAAAATTATACTTAATCACTCCAAAGTCTCTCTTTTGTCTCTCTGCTGCTGTAGAACTCTGCAGGGCACCAGGCAGGAGCTTGCTGAGATGGATACTAGCCCAAAAACCTCACAAATGTGGGTTTTATAGCAGGTAAATGAAATTAACCCAAAATGGCCAATAAACAACTAATGTCTGAGTTGAAACCACTCCTCCAGGGACAGATAGGCTGCTCAAAGATCCCCTCTCTCACAGTGAACAGAGAAACTTCCTTCTATGCAAGTAAGGTATGGGCAAACACAGAAACTTGTAACACAGCCCTGAATTCAGCACTAACCTGAAAAATGGACTATGCTAGCTTAGAAAGGTGGGAAAACAAGTATATTTCTTTTTTTCTTTTTTGTTTTTTTTTTCAGAAAATAAAGCAGATGCAATCAAATAAAACTTTAAATGCACAGAAATGACTATCACACTTGAGTGTGTAGCCTTAAACAGTTAAACAGGTAATTTAAACACAAAACAACTTTGTTAAAGTGCAGGCAGTAAATTAAGTACAATATGTAGCTGAAACAAACTTTTTGAATCACAGAAACTCTAGAAAATCGTAGTTTTAGGTGGAATTAGTGAAAGGCAACAAGAAAATGCAGAAAAAATGATACTTAATCACTCCAAAGTCTCTCTTTTGTCTCTCTTCAGCTGTAGAACTCTGCAGGGCACCAGCCAGGAGCTTGCTGAGATGTATACTAGCCCAAACACCTTGCAAATGCGGGTTTTATAGCAGGGGAAAAAGAGATAGAAATTAGCCCCAAATGGCAAACAAACTACTAATTTCTGGGCTGAAACCACTCCTCCAGGGACAGATAGGCTGCTCAAAGCTCCATCTCTCACAGTGAACAGAGAAACTTCCTTCTATCCAAGTAAGGTATGGGCAAACACGGAAACTTGTAACACAACCCTGAATTCAGCACTAACCTGAAAACTGGACTATACTAGCTTAGAAAGGCGGGAAAACATTTTGTTTTCAGAAAATAAAGCAGATACAATCAAAAAAAACCTTTAAATGCTCAGAAATGACTATCACACGAGTCTGTAGTTTATAACAGTTAAACAGGTAATTTAAACACAAAAATGACTTTGTTAAAGTGCAGGCCTTAAAATAAGTACAATAAGTAGGTAAAGCAAGCTTTTTATATCACAGAAACTCGAGAAAATCTATGTTTTAGGCGGAATTAGCTAAAGGCAGCAAGAAAATGCAGAAAAGTGATACTTAATCACTCCAAAGTCTCTCTTTTGTCTCTCTGCTGCTGTAGAACTCTGCAGGGCACCAGGCAGGAGCGTGCTGAGATGGATACTAGCCCAAAAACCTCACAAATGTGGGTTTTATAGCAGATAAATGAAATTCACCCAAAATGGCCAATAAACAACTAATTTCTGAGCTGAAACCACTCCTCCAGGGACAGATATGCTGCTCAAAGCTCCCTCTCTCACAGTGAACAGGGAAACTTCCTTCTATGCAAGTAAGGTATGGGCAAACACAGAAACTTGTAACACAGCCCAGAATTCAGCACTAACCTGAAAATTGGACTATGCTAGCTTAGAAAGGTGGGAAAACAAGTATATTTCTTTTTTTCTTTTTTCTCAGAAAATAAAGCAGATGCAATCAAATAAAACTTTAAATGCACAGAAATGGCTATCACACTTGAGTGTATAGCCTTAAACAGTTAAAGAGGTAATTTAAACACAAAAACAACTTTGTTAAAGTGCAGGCAGTAAATTAAGTACAATATGTAGCTGAAACATAATTTTTGAATCACAGAAACTCTAGAAAATCATCATTTTAGGTGGAAATAGCTAAAGGCAACAAGAAAATGCAGAAAAAATGATACTTAATCACTCCAAAGTCTCTCTTTTGTCTCTCTTCTGCTGTAGAACTCTGCAGGGCACCAGCCAGGAGCTTGCTGAGATGTATACTAGCCCAAAAACCTCGCAAATGTGGGGTTTATAGCAGGGAAAAAGAGATAGAAATTAGCCCCAAATGGCAAACAAACTACTAATTTCTGGGCTGAAACCACTCCTCCAGGGACAGATAGGCTGCTCAAAGCTCCATCTCTCACAGTGAACAGAGAAACTTCCTTCTATCCAAGTAAGGTATGGGCAAACACAGAAACTTGTAACACAGCCCTGAATTTAGCACTAACCTGAAAACTGGACTATACTAGCTTAGAAAGGCAGGAAAACAAGTATTTTTTTTCAAAAAACACTTTAAATGCACAGAAATGGGTATCACACTTGAGTGTGTAGTCTACAACAGTTAAGCAGGTAATTTAAACACAAAAATGACTTTGTTAAAGTGCAGGCAGTAAAATAAGTACAATATGTAGCTGAAACAACCTTTTTATATCACAGAAACTGTAGAAAATCAGTGTTTTAGGTGGAATTAGCTAAAGGCAGCAAGAAAATGCAGAAAAATGATACTTAATCACTCCAAAGTCTCTCTTTTGTCTCTCTGCTGCTGTAGAACTTTGCAGGGCACCAGGCAGGAGCTTGTTGAGCTGTATACTAGCCCCAAAACCTCTCAAATGCAGGTTTTATAGCAGAGAAATGAAAGTGATAGAAATTAGCCTAAAATGGCCAATAAACTACTAATTTCTGTGCTGAAACCACTCCTCCAGAGACAGATAGGCTGCTCAAAGCTCCCTCTCTCACACTGAACAGAGAAACTTCCTTCTATGCAAGTAAGGTATGGGCAAACACAGAAACTTGCAACACAGCCCTGAATTCAGCACTATCCTGAAAGCTGGACTATACTAGCTTAGAAAGGCGGGAAAGCAAGTATTTTTTTTTTGGGGGGGGGGGTTGTTTTTTTTTTCAGAAAATAAAGCAGATACAATCATAAAAACAATTTAAATGTACAGAAATGGCTATCACACTTGAGTGTGTAGCCTACAACAGTTAAACAGGTAATTTAAACACAAAAACAACTTTGTTAAAGTGCAGGCAGTAAAATAAGTACAATATGTAGCTGAAAGAAACTTTTTGAATCACAGAAACTCTAGAAAATCATCGTTTTAGGTGGAATTAGCGAAAGGCAACAAGAAAATGCAGAAAAATTATACTTAATCACTCCAAAGTCTCTCTTTTGTCTCTCTTCTGCTGTAGAACTCTGCAGGGCACCAGCCAGGAGCTTGCTGAGATGTATACTAGCCCAAAAACCTTACAAATGTGGGTTTAATAGCAGGGAAAAAGAGATAGAAATTAACCCCAAATGGCAAATAAACTACTAATTTCTGGGCTGAAACCACTCCTCCAGGGACAGATAGGCTGCTCAAAGCTCCATCTCTCACAGTGAACAAAGAAACTTGCTTCTATCCAAGTAAGGTATGGGCAAACACAGAAACTTGTAACACAGCCATGAATTTAGCACTAACCTGAAAACTGGACTATACTAGCTTAGAAAGGCAGGAAAACAAGTATTTTTTTTCCCAAAAAAACACTTTAAATGCACAGAAATGGGTATCACACTTGAGTGTCTAGTCTACAACAGTTAAGCAGGTAATTTAAGCACAAAAACGACTTTGTTAAAGTGCAGGCAGCAAAATAAGTACAATACCTAGCTGAAACAAGCTTTTTAAATCACTGAAACTCTAGTCTAGAAAATTGGCATTTTAAGCAGAATTAGCTAAAAGCAGCAAGAAAATGCAGAAAAATGATACTTAATCACTCCAAAGTCTCTCTTTTGTCTCTCTGCTGCTGTAGAACTCTGCAGTCACCAGGCAGTAGCTTGTTCAGCTGTATACTAGCCCAAAAACCTCTCAAATGTGAGTTTTTTAGAAAGGAAATGAAAAAGAAAGAAATTAGCCTGAAATGGCCTGTAAACTACTAATTTCTGGGCTGAAACCACTCCTCCAGGGACAGATAGGCTGCTCAAAGCTCCCTCTCTCACACTGAACAGAGAAACTTCCTTCTATCCAAGTAAGGTATGGGTAAATACAGAAACTTTAAACGCAGCCCTGAATTCAGCACTATCCTGAAAATTGGACTATACTAGCTTAGAAAGGCTGGAAAACAAGTATTTTTTTGTTTGTTTGTTTTTTCAGAAAAATAAAGCAGATAAAATAAAAAAAAAATTTAAATGCACATAAATGGCTATCACACTTGAGTCAAGATGTTTTTCAGTTGGTTAGAAAATAATTAGAAATTTAATTAGAAATTGTTGCATTCACACTTAATGAACACTCAAACATTACATTTGTTAAATTTAACCAGCTTTAATACTGGCCAAGGCTCTTCCATCCTCATAGTGCCTTTTTTAGGCTAGGCTCAAAGGACAAACCAACCACCGTAACCAGCACAGGTAACCAAAAACTAAGGGTAATGCTACTCAACACCAGAAGTCTCAACCTCAAAACGCACACACTCGAGACTCTCCTCAGCATGGAGAAAATCGATGTTTGAGCAGTGACGGAAACCTGGTTCAAGGCTCAAGACAGCACCCCAGCACTGCTAGGTTACAATTCATATCATACCTTCCGGCCTCAGTTACTGGATCGCAGTCCAAGGGTGGAGGTGTATCCATATTCATCAAGGATACCCATATCTCCAGGTTAGTAGCGCAGCATGATGCCCCAGAGATCATCCATGCACAACTATCAGCAGGCAAAACCACATTTCAAGTCGTAGCCTGTATTAGATTGCCCACCATGTCCCAAGATGCTCACTCAGCATTCCTTGAGACATTGGAAATATAAAGGTCCTACCCAACACCATAATCTTGGGTGATTTCAACTACCCTGGTATAGACTGGATGACCTACCAATGTTCCAACTCCTATGCTCAGCGATTCATAGAATTTATAAATTCAAATGCCCTTGAACAACTAGTATGTTCCCCCACTAGATGGGACAACATATTGGATTTAATCATCACAAATATGGGCGCCCATTGTACCACACCAGTTATCACTACCTCCTTGGTCAGATCCGACCACAAACTGATAATCCTGGACATCCTCACCCCTCCACCTCCCCCAGTCAAAGAAATCATAGTCAGAAACCTTTCCAAAGCCAACTTCAAACTACTTGCATCCAAAGTGGAAAGCTTCACTATTCCCTTGCAGAAGGATAATGATATCCAGGATGGGGAATCCTATACCAAGGCACTCTATATGCATCTTCAGGATTGCATGGACAGTGCTATCCCAAATAAAACCAAGACCCCTTCCTCAAGCAAGAAGAAACCAGTCTGGTGGACCCCAGCCATAAGCAAACTTTACAATAAAAGGAGGAGACTTATACAAAAAAAGGCCAAATCTCAAGTAGAAAAATCATCCCTGATCAGCATTAGTAAGAAATTGAGGGCCCTCATCAAGTCAACTAAAGCTAATTTTGAATAGAAAGTTGCCAAGGATGCCAGGGATAACCATAAGGCCTTCTATGGCTATGTCAAAAATTTAAATGGCAATGCTCAGGTCTGTTCTGAGCTAGTACAAAATGGAACAAAATACACTGACCCTTCTGACATTGCCAACATCTTGGCTGACAGGTTCAGTGCAAATTCCCCCCCCCCCCCTCACCAACTACAGGTCCTATTATCATTCCAGGGGATTGTGTAAGTCCAATTATTACTGATATGATGGTTAACAAGGCTCTATCTAAAGCTAAAACACTGCCTCCATCGGACCAGATGGTCTCCCTGTGTCATACGTGAGCTCCAAAAGGAATTAACCCTGCATCTTAATACCCTGTTCAGTCTCAGCCTCTCCACAGGATATGTGCCCATAGAATGGCGCACAGCAACGGTGGTCCCGCTACACAAGTGTGGGGCCACAACTGACCCTGAGAACTACCGACCAATAAGCCTGACTAGTCTGATCTGTAAGGCTATGGAGCAAATCATTATGGAACTCATAGATGGAGAGATTGGGGACCTCCAGTCACTGGACCCCACACAGTTCGGCTTCATCAAGGGCAGATCATGCCTCCTGAACATTGACTTCTTTGAATCAGTCTCCAGAGCCATGGACAAGGGTAAGGTGGTCCACACAGCCTATCTAGACCTTGCCAAGGCCTTTGACACCATCCCCCACTCTGGAATCATAGATAAACTTACTAAGTTGGGCATTAATCCCTATGTCACCCAATGGGTTGCTAAATGGCTTACTGATAGAACCCACACTGTAAAAATAGCCAACTCCAAATCCAGCTCCAGACAAGTGACAAGTGGAGTACCTCAGGGTTCAGTCCTGGGGCCGCTCTTGTTTGGCATCTACTTCTCTGAAGTATAGGTCAACACTAAGGGACTCTGGCTAACAAAGTTTGCAGATGACTGCAAACTGGGAGCCATTATTGAATCCCAAATGATGTGGATACTCTACAAAAGGGCCTTACAGAAACAGATGCTTGGTGCCAGAGCCATGGGCTCAAGCTCAATGCCAAGAAATGTATTGTTATCCCCTTTGGGAAAAAACATGTATCCATGAATTACCATATAGGTGGCAGTACACTAAACACAGAAAGTGTGATAAGAGACTTAGGGACACAGGTGGACAGTGGTCTCACCTTCGATAACCACATCACCACAACAGTCAGGAAATCCTTCTATGTGGCACACCTCATCATGAAGGGCTTTTCATCCAGAAAAAAGGAGGTCATTGTCCCACTGTACTCATCCCTCATTAGACCCATTATAGAATACAATGCCCCATTTGGTATGTACCTCCTCTCAAGACATCTGCAAAAACTGGAAAGGCCTCAGAAATATCTCACTAAAAGAATCACAGGTCTAAAGCAGATGCCCTACGCTGACCGCCTTAAAAAACTCCAGCTATACTCTGTCGCATATCGTCTACTCAGAGGCGATCTCTGCTTAACATACAAGGCCATGTCAAACCCAGAGCTGCTGGACATGCTACACTTAAAGAAATCCCAATCCCTCAGAGCTACATGCTCCAGGGATCTAAACCTTGTCATCACAATAAACAAAACATGCTGGAGGGATAGGTTCCTGACCCAGAGACTCCCCAGACTCTGGAATAGATTGCCCATACATGTCAAGCAGAGTGCCTCTTTGGACCTCTTCAAGAGGAACCTTGACGATTGGATGGGAGAAAGGAAATTTACCCCAGGGATCACATCAGTCATCCTGCTAGACAGGGGTCCAGGAAAGTAAATAATGTGGGAAGAAATAGCCAGGGAATTGTTATGGCAGGCTTGTTTGTATAGGCCCTAGGGCTGATAGCCTAGTACCAACCTATGAACCTATGAACCTATGAACCTATTTCTTTGAGACAGTTACTCAGGCTATAGATAAGGGAAAGGAGGTACACACGGCTTACCTTGACCTTGCTAAAGCATTTGACACCATTCCCCATTCAGGTATTATTGATAAGCTCACCAGCCTGGGCATAAACCCTTACGTCACAAGATGGATCGCAAACTGGCTCTCAGACAGATCCCATAAAGTAAGAGTAGCAGGATCTATGTCCGAATCCAGACCAGTAACGAGCGGTGTTCTTCAGGGCTCTGTCCTGGGGCCCCTCCTGTTTGGCATATACTTCTCAGAAGTACAGGCAAGCACAGAAGGGCTGTGGCTGACTAAATTTGCGGACGACTGCAAACTGGGTGCTATAATAGAGTCTCCGGCTGACATGGAGATCCTCCAGAAGGGCCTAAATGAGACTGATGCATGGTGTCAAAGCCATGGTCTCAAGCTAAATGCAAAAAAATGCGTAGTAATCCCCTTTGGAAAAAATAGAGTACCCGCAAACTACAACATAGGAGGTAATCCCCTGAAATCTGAAGAAGAAATAAGGGATCTAGAGATTCAAGTAGATAGTCAGCTTTCCTTTGATAACCATGTTGCCAAAGTGGTTAGAAAATCCTTCTATGTGACCCATTTGATCAAGAAAGGGTTCACATCAAGATTTAAGGATGTAATGGTGCCCCTCTACTCTTCCCTCATCAGCCCCATTATTGAGTACAATGCACCAATTGGAATGTACCTGGCTAGACATCTCCAGCAGCTGGAGAGACCACAGAAGTACCTAACCAAGAGGATTACTGGCCTCAAACAGTTGCCCTATGCAGCACGATTGAAAAACCTAAGACTGTTCTCTGTTGCATACCGCCTTCTCAGAGGCGATCTCTGTCTAATGTACAGAGCCATGTCCAACCCAGAATTGTTGAACATGCTCCATCTTAGCAAAACCAAATCTACTCGAGCTACACGTTCTAGGGATATAAACCTCAACACAACAATGAATAGAACATGCTGGCGGGATAGATTCCCTTCGCAGAGACTTCCCTTACTATGGAACAGGGTCCTGATCTACATAAGACAGAGCCCCTCACTATCACTCTTCATGAGGAACCTTGATGAGTGGATGGGTAACAGAAAGTTCACACCGGGAATCAAACCAACAGCACTACTAGGTAGGGCCAAGGGTACTAGCTGCTAGTACAAGGGTCTAGGGAAATACTAAAGGGGAGGTGAATACCGCACACCGTGGCTGGGCTAATATATGCCTTCGAGCAGATAGCCCAGTACCAACCTATGAACCTATGAACCTATGAATACCAGTCTTGACTATATTCAGCTTCAATATTTACAATTAGTCAATCCAACTTATACATAAGGGTCTAGGGAAATACTAAAGGGGAGGTGAATACCGCACAACATGGTTGGGCTAATATATGCCTTCGAGCAGATAGCCCAGTACAAACCTATGAATACCAGTCTTGACTATATTCAGCTACAGTTTTTACAATTAGTCAATCCAACTTATACATACACATCAGTGGTATGTTTCCTGCCTGACATTCCCTGATCCAATGATCAAGGGTATCCTGTTTCCTCCTTTGAAGATCATAATAGTGTTGATGGAATTGTTCTCCAGTGCATGGGATACCTGTCGCACTGGGAAAGCCCTAGCACACTAGTCCAGGTGTTGGGATTATACTGAGAGCCTATTTAGTTACCCTGTAAGAGGCAAGGGCCATGGGCCTTAACTAGGAACCCAACGAAGACCTTGAGCTCCTGAACACACCAGTGCTGTGCTCGGAAGCACACACTGCCTACAACGACACCAGCCATACCTACAAAAGATCAAGCTCATGTCTACTGTGCATTTCCTGCCAATTCCACCTTAAATATCATGTTTTCACACTGATTGCATATAATGTGCTTACTGAGAGTATGCACTGTCTGCATTTTGAAACATTTGAAAAAGTTGTGCTCTGCTTACCATTGCACAAACACTGTAAGCCAAGTGTGTTTGTTTGAGCTATAGTAAGCAGAGCCCAGCTTCTTCAAATGTATCATAAATTAGACAGTGCACACTATCAAGTAATGCAATTCCAAGGTTATTTCATATACAACCACATGTGCAATTCTGTTATTCAACTGGGAGAGCAGAATTATACATTCATGGACACTGCCATATCAGCAAAACTATGTCAGATATTTTAAGTCAGAGTAAATATAATGTGATGTGGAACAATATAAAGTAAATAAAATAAAGTATGGCATACACATAATTTGAACACAGGACTATGTTTAGAGTAGTACTAAGCTAACAGCTCTTGCCACAAGAAGGTTGAGACAACAAACAGCCACTGCAAATCCAAACAAAATGTAATGGAACCACAACAGGAAGGCACAGTCTTCAAGCAAAAATGTTTATTCTCTTTTCCCACATTCTAGTGCCTCGGCTGTTAAGCCTTCAAGGAGTACAAATACAATGCAATTTCCCTCACCCCATATATACTTACACAATCAGTCAATTAAACAATTCATTAAATCAAATACTTCCAGTTAGGTTCTCTATTTAAACGGGAACCAAGGTATCAAATTTCAAAGTAAAAAGTGCTTCTTTATACAATAATTTTTCTTTTACTGCTACAGTGTCTAAAAAATAGACCCCACTTGTTCTTAAACACAACCTTGCAACAGTTTAAAATTACTTGCATGAAATTCTTTAAAACTCATAGCTAAAGAAATATCACAGTTAACTTTTTTAATGTCCCATATATGTTCTTGAAGCCGCACTTTAAAATTTCATTTGCTTTCACCTGCATACATTTTAAGGTTGAGACAACACTTGTCTATGTAGCACTTTATTTGTATGATTTGCAATGTCACAACAGTATAAGACAAATTTGCATACCCTGTACTAGAACCCAGGGTAATCTGGACTCCAATCCCAGACTTAACACCTGTCACCACAGGATTAGTTACAAGAGGGCCCCTATATTAGTATTCATTGTTAACTTCATGGTATTATTGCATCACAGCCTCGCTTAGTGGGTTTGTGTGATGCCCAGCAATACTAATTGAATATATCTGGCTTCAAGTTTTGGATGTCTGTGTCATGTTTGATAAATGGGTGGTCTGATACATGGGTGGGTCCAGTTGTGCGAATGACGTAAGCATAGCTGAAGCCATTTGCATCAAGTGGCACATCACTCAAACTTCAGCACAAAAAAAGAGAGAGAGAGAGAGAGAGAGAGAGAAGATTAAACAATTACACAAAGCCATAAATAATGGGAGACAAAGGCACAATTTTGAAATATTGCTCTTGCAAACTTAGAAGGTTGCTAGAATAACATGTTTTGCATTAACATTATTTTCCTGAAGCATATGAAGTCTGAATCCCAAATGTCTATCATTATTTTCTGACTTAAGTCCTCAAAGATTTGGCAATGATTTGCAAGTAAACCACAATTCTACAAGTAACAGGCCAAAAATATGAGGTAGACATCTGGACATTCTGCTAACATCTGTAAATCTGAGAGGTATGGGAAAGTGCTATCGCATTCACAAAGTGATTTCTCAACCAGATGCACTGGTGCATGCCTTAAAACCTCATTTAAGTGCATAGAGCTTCATTAATATTGATTAAGCACCACTGCCACAGGCACTAATTCCTGTACACTGTGACACTCCTTGTAGGCTCTACACAAACTCTGCACAGAGTTTACTGAATTCTAGGGTTTGTCTAAATTCATAGTTACTCAAAACGGTAATTTTAACAGAGGCTGGCATAAGTTACTGGAGTGATGCTGTGCTGAACTTAATGCATACAGGTGTTTTATTTATTTATTTATTTATATTTATTGACCGGGAGTTTCCGACTGGACATAGGTCCATTTTCAGCGGAGGCCCGGGGAGAAAAGCTCCACAGTTAAAATAAACAGACAGTAGTTACATTGCATTATATAGCGATTAACAATTTACATAGCAATTACTTACAACATATTTACAGATGAAGAACATAGTACATCAGTAGACGACTAGAATCTTTATCTGTGAAGTACATAGCAGACATTAACAAATGTTAAAATAAGAAGTTCCTGCTGTATAGGTACTAGGCTTATGAGCATCTGAGCTTGCTATAATCAAGGTAGTTAGTGGAGTGGAAAGAAAGGTAGTGGTTGGATGGGATGGGTGATATTAGAGTGGGAGCTGCAAGGGCATAGCCAGCATGTTTTTAGGTGCGCTTTTAGTAAAGTTTTGAAGTGGGTGCATGATGGTATGGAGGTAATTGTGGGTGGGAGGGAGTTCCATAATTTGGCTATGGTGCAAGAGAATAGTGCTTCACCAGCAGAGTTATTGGCTTTAGTGATCTGCAAGTGATTTTTGTTGCTGGATCTTAGTGGTCTGGTGGTGCGATAGGGTTGGAGTAGATTCTGTAGGGATGGGACATTTAGTGGATGGTTTACTAGTTTGTGGGTGAGTGAGAGTTGATATCATTGAAGGAGGTGAGGGAGTTCAAGCCAGCCCAGTTCAGCAAGTGAGAGACAGTGGTGACTACGGTAGGATGCCCCTGTGGTGAATTTGGCAATTTTGTTGTAGCAGGTCTCTAGATTGTTTAGATCGCATTGCCTTAGGTTGGTATATATTGGAGAGGCATAAAGTAGGGTGGAGATAAGGTGGGAATTTGCTATTGAAATCTTTGCTGCTTTGGTGAGAAGATGCTTACTTCTGTATAACACTCCTAGTTTTTTGTGGACTTTTTTTATGGTCATGGATATGTGAATGTCAAAATTTAGTTTGTTGTCTATTTCCACTCCTAGCAATTTGGTGTGTTCAGTTGGGTATATAGTGGTGTTGTTTTTTGCTGTGATGTTAAAGTGAGAGTTGTTTTGAGTATGTTTGGTGGGTTGGAAGATGAGTAGTTTAGTTTTGTTTGGGTTGAGTATTAACTGGGCATCAGATAACGAAGTTTCAACAGAGGAAAAGGTTTCCTTTGTGACTTTTTGCAGTTTGGGTAGGGACTGGGCTGAGCAGATGATGGTCGAGTCATCTGCATATTGTATGAGTGTGCCATGTGTGGTGGCAGAGGCTAGATTATTTGTGAAAACAGAGAAGAGTAGGTGTCCAAGGATGGATCCTTGGGGAACCCCTATGGAGACAGGTAGTTGGGGAGATATGTCATTCTGCCATACAACGGATTGTTGGCGGTCAGACAGGTAACTCTGAAACCAATTGGTGACTGATTGTGAAAAGGATAGGTTACTGAGGACAGTGATAAGGTGTTGTCCTTCTAAATAGTTTATTTCAGTCCCACATGCAGTTGTATACATGGACTTCCATTAAATACAAACAAAACTGCAGAACAATTCAAACCAAATACTTTACTGGTGCATCCGGTACCATGGCTTGGAAAGTCCTTTAGCGGAACATGTCATGAAACACCATGGTGGCTCAGATTTCAGTTTTTTACAGTGTTTTAGACAAGCTCATTGTTTGCCAGTTAGAGGAAATTTTGAATAGATTAATGTTACTAGAAACAAAATGTATTATTAATTTTGTCACTTTACATCTGGGGGGGTTTAATCTTGACATTAATTTAAATGTAGGATACAGAAGACACTGCTTTTTCCTGGTCTGTTATCAATATCATTATTATAAGCAGTTTTATAAATAATGTTTGTGAATTTTTTTGTGTTAGGGAACACTATGTAAATTGGTCTCAACAAGTAGGTTATTGTCATTTAAAAATAGTATTTAATGTGAATACAGATAGTATCTAATGTGAATCCAGGTATTCTAGAAAATATGTGCAGTATGGTTTTAAATATTTATACTTGTGTATTTAAAGAGGATGGGAATTGTTAGATTAAATAATTATTCAATTAAATGATTAATTACTGATGTATTTAAATACATGCTGCATCGTGTACTAAATATTCCTTGAAGGCGTAAGCCGTGGTACCGGATGCACCAGTAAAATATTTGGTTCCAATTGTTCTGCAGTTTTGTTTGTATTTTCTGGAGAAGAATACGTGTGGGTGCTTTAGTTCATGTTGGAGGGCAGAGGAGTGTTGCAAAAATGGCTGCAGATGGTTCTTGTTTTTTGTATTCCAACATATGGAGAGAAAGAGAGGAGAGAATTGCCTGTGATGATCCTTAGGTTCCTGGGGAGGCAAACATGAATGAGGCAGATTTTGTCAAGCTGGAACGATTACTGATCAAGGAGATGACTTTATTTTATATTAGGCTCCTTGAAAAGTATTTTGCCTTGGATATTACACCCAGGGTTCTGAGGAGTAACAGACTGCCAGCATATGAGTTTACGGAGGAAGAGGGGGACGTTTTAGAAGAATGGAATATTGTCTTTTTAATGTGTACCAAAGCTTGGTTGAGAGTTCTCATCAAGAGTAATGTTAGGCAGCAGGAAAATATATGTGCGGATATTTTGCAGACCCAGATGCATTTGGTGGAAATTACAGCTGATGCTGCCTTAGATGCAATATTTAAAGACATTAAGGGGAAGGTAGATAAAGTGGAGGAAGCCGTAACCCTTCATAAGAAGGGTCAGTTGCAAAGAGATGTAAGCGATTATAAAGATAATCTTATTTTTGCATGGCAATGCAAGGAAACCAGAGGGAGATTATCAGCTCGGCATTTGGGCAGCAGAGGTCATGAGCAGTGAGATTCTTCCATTTCCTTGGGTGAAACAGCATCGAGTAGTAAGAAAAGTGTATCTTTTGAGGGTGTAAATGAAGAAACAATGGACTCCATGCCTCAGAAAGGGACTACTGAAGGTTTTGAAGGTTGCAGGTTCAAAGGGCAGGGTAATTTAAACATGGGCAACAGAAACGGTAACAGAAAGAGAAGGAAGAGGAATTAATGAACCGTTGGAAACAGGGGCTCATCATGAGGTGGAACCGAAATTTTTTTCAACTCAGGGACTTATCACAAATGTTATGGACAATGCAGGGGACTTGGAATGTTTAAAAATTGTGAATTTGTCAGATTTGAATCTTGATCAGGATGTAATTTCTCTCTTGCATAAAGGGGTTAAATTTATCCCCACACGCTTTCCTAGCTTGGCTGATTTAACTTTAGAAGCCATTCAGTTCTGTCGTAAGTTGCATTTAAAAGTAATTTTTGAGAATAGAAAAAGTGAGTTAACTCAGGAATGTGTTGAAAATGCTATTGATGTAATAAATGATGAAGTGAATGATGGAGCAAGTATTTACGGGGATGATTCCTTATTGAATGTGTCAATTTATGATTATGAGGCATATGAAGAAGAATGCATGCTGGGGGAGGGGGATTTGGTCAACAGCGGTATATGTTTTGTCACTGGGTATGGGAAGTTACAGATACCACAGGTGCCATATAGCAGTTCCTTTACACCTCCTAAAACGTCTGTGAATATATGTATTTTTGAGAATGTGTTATGTAAGCAACTAGAAGTTGAATATCACAATTTTAGAAAAAAAAATAAAATGTTTAACTTGACTAAAAAACAATGGGATATTCTATAGCAGTTGAGACAGAATAGTGATAAATATATATTTACACAGGAGATAAGGGGGGTAATTGGGTGATATTGACTAGATATCAGTATAATAACATGACTATGGCCCTTTTGGATGATACATCAGCATATGAGGTATTGTCTTGCAACCCTGTCAAGGAATTCAATGTGTCACTACTGGAACTTTTAGAAAGGGGTGAAAAGTTAGGTTTCTTTTCTCCTTTGGATGTTAAAAAATTATATATCAAGAATCCAAAGGATGCCAAATTTAAAGCGATACCCAAAATACATAAGGACTTCCACAATCCACCTGGTAGGCCAATAGTATCTGGCAGGGGTGCTTGCCTACAAAATGTGGGCATGTTTTTGGATTTTCAACTTAAAAACTGTTTGAGTAAAATCATGTCACACATTAAAATGGGAAAGAGCTCTCAGATAGGATAGGAGGCATGGAATGGTCAAATGAATATTACTGGGCCATTGTGGATGTCAAATCACTATATACAAGTACTAAGAACAGATGTGGTTTAGAAGCTGTTAATAATATGTTAGGGGAAGGTCCACGTACAGATTTTCTGATACGTTTGTTGGAATTTTCCATGACTCATAACTGCTTTACTTTTGGGAACAAATGTTTCTTGCAAATGGAAGGGACTGCAATGGGGGCTTCATATGCCTCAGTTTATGCAACTGTATTTATGAACTACTTTGAGAATTCATACATTTACAGCTCTGGATTTTACAAAGAAAATGTAATTGTGTTTAAAAGGTATATAGATGATTTGATTTTTATTTGTAAGAGGGAAATAAAAGAATTTCAGGATTTCATGTTGTATTTGCAGGGTAATCACTTTGGTTTAGATTTCACATTTCACATTTCATACCAGCAGGGAAACAATGCAATACTTAGATTTAGAATTCTTTGTGGGGGAAAATCTTAACAGTGGAATTCAGGCCCTTTGTGAAGACAACTGCTGTTAACAATTTCCTCAAGGCTGACAGCATGCATGCTTCCCATTTGGTAGTACCCTTACCATATGGGGAAGATCTTCGGATAGCAAACAACATTTCAGATAAATCAAGGTTGGATGTAGGGTTTCAGAGGGTTAGGAATAAACTTCACAGTAGAGGTTATGATGAAGTAGTTTTAAATTCAGCTGAGAATAAGGTTAAACAAGTGTTGGGGGTTGGCTTACACTGAAGAAGGAAGGGGTCCATTTAATAGAAATGATGGAGTTCAGGAATTTGGAAAAGGGAAAGACAAAGACATAATATTTTTTGTGAATACATTTTCACCTTTCTCAAAGACTCTGAGGAAACTAGTGAACAGATTCTGGCCTATTATTTCCAATGTTGTAAGCCTCAGGAAACTGTTTCTGGATAAGGTCACTTTTTCTTATGGCAGATTTATGAATTTGAAGGAGTTGCTAGGTACAAGCAAGTTACAAAGGGGGCATGGAAGAAAGGGCAGTTTCCCTTGATGGTAATGGGCTCAACATCAAGGGTAGGATATATAAGGCCAGGGATCAATATAATTGTGAGTCTTGGGGGGTGATTTATATTACTAGTTGTGGATGTCTTCCAGTTCAGTGGTATATAGGGCAAACCAAAAGGGCAGTGAAAAAACAAATTATGGAACATTTAGGAGACATCAGGAGGGGCAGATTGAAAAGTCCTGTAGTGGAACATTTCATGAAACACCATGGTGGTTCAGATTCCACTTTTTCTTACAGTGTGTTAGCCAAGCCCATTGTTTGCCAGGAAGAGGAATTTTTGAATAGATTAATGTTATTAGAAACAAAATGCATTATTAATTTTGGCACTTTACATCTGGGGGGTTTTAAATCTTGACATTAATTTAAATGTGGGATAGGGAATACACTATTTTTTCCTGGTCTGTTATCATTATTATCATTATTGTAACAGTTCTATAAATAATTGTTGTGAATTTTTTTGTGTTAGGGAACACTATGTAATTTGGTCTCAACAAGTAGGTTATTGTCATTTAAAAAATAGTATTTAATGTGAATACAGATAGTATCTAATGTGAATACAGGTATTCTAGAAAATATGTGCCGTGTGGTTTTAAATATTTATACTTGTGTATTTAAAGAGGATGGGAATTGTTAGATTAAATAATTATTCAATTAAATGATTAATTACTGATGTATTTAAATATATGCTGCATGGTGTACTAAATATTCCTTGAAGGCGTAAGCCGTGGTACCGGATGCACCAGTAAAATATTTGGTTCCAACTGTTCTGCAGTTTTGTTTGTATTTTCTGGAGAAGAATACATGTGTGTGCCTTAATAGACATACTTCCATTACAGATGTTAATAGTATATGAAGGATGATTTATGGATCATCCGCAATACTTATTGGTAATTCCTTGCATTCTGTTGTGTAACTGCAGAAACCTACAGATTCCTACACTATCCATACTTAGTATCTGATGTTGACATTATGGATGTTTCTTACTTCATGTTAACTAACAAAACTGTTATAAACATATGCTGTTGTTATGTATATGTCTTCAATGATGATTCTTTACAAAGGTATTATCAGTACTGTCTCAATATAGCACATATCAGTACTGTTTGTGGCCTGGCTATGGATCCATAGGTTTACCTTATATGTTCTGTAAGTTCTTCAGAATGTTTGTTGTAGTATTTGAATGGGACATGCAAGCAACCTTGTGTGACATAATGCTGTAGGCTTTGCACTTTCATGACATGTAGATGTATTGTTAGGGGTTCTAATCCCACTCACATACTGTATATATATTACATGTTATGTTGATTTTACCAGTGTTATGTATGAAGCCATTGTTGCTAAGTAACATTAGTGCTAATATATATTAACGCACCCACTAGAGCAAATGCCTCTTGGCCAACGAATACAATAATAAGAGAAAGTCCAAGTAATGTAGCAAAGAGGCTACCACACCACAGCAACAGATCCAGTATTAAAAATATATATGAGAATACTCCAGTTGGATACGTTTAAATAAAATACGTTTAGACTTTATTCTCATGCGTCAGTGTAAGCGCTTTCACATACAGCTCCATCAGACCGTTAAATTTTAAAAACTTCAAACTCATTTCATTATATACTTGTCACATGTTAAAACTTATTAATCAATTAAATGCTTTAAAGGTGCATACTCAACATTAATACACTGCTAAAGGTAACATACTATAGTACTGAATGTAATGCTTGATAACACTCTTAAAAAACTATTATGCAAATATGTTGGATACTTATGCCTATAAACAATAGATACTACTACCTTCATACATGCATGCTCAACATGAGTGCTTTGCTAAAGGTAACCTGCTATAGTATTAAATAAATATACAATATATAATGCTTAATATATTCTCTATTAAGCTATTGTGCAAATACGCTAGATACCTATACATATAAACAATGAAATCTACTACCTTTACACAAGCATTCTACCATTCAAAGACTTTCATGCAACTATTATTAAAATGCTTTATAGATGAATACGATACATTGTATAAAAAACATTATATATGATATTAAAATATATGCTTTCTATTTCTAAATATTAAATGAATGTTCATGATTAAAAATACATGAAAAACCAAAAGAATACATATATCCTGTCTGAACCTAATTCAATACTACTAAATTTGGATGATGAAATTTCAGTGGTAAATACTGTATTCATGGGAAGCACATACGAAGCAACACAGAAATTGGAAATCATTATATAACCATCCTACCTGGTATGGCTATCTAGTGATCAATCATCTAGACCTTAAAATGGGTTTGAGTGAGGCTCTCGCATTGAGGCCTGTACCTTTGTCTGCCCTCTTTCTCGTAATCCAATTGATTTCCTTCTTTTCTGTGTTGTTTCGTATATTACCCTCTCTCACTAAAGAGAGAGTATGATCTATTACCATAAAGCAAAAGACATGTTCATGTCCATGTGCCATCGTGTGCTTGGCTAAAGCATTGGGACATAGCCTATCCTAATGGCATAGAGATGCTCTCTGATTCTAGTTCAGAAAGCCCTATCGGTTTTACCGACGTAGAATGAGAGACATCTCTGACATACAGCCAAGTACACCACATGGTTGATTCTGCAATCAGCAGATACATGAAACCTATAATGCTGTCCTGTGTCTGGATGTATAAAACTATCACCTACTTCAATATATGCACAAAAATTGCATTTTCCACAGGAATGGGTACCCGTATGATTATAATAGCTAAATTTAGCTGTTGGATGGCAAAGTAACCTTTTGAGATTAGGTTTATTCTTATATTGGAACTTCGTTTTATCCCTGACTATATTTCTTAATTCCGAATCAATAGTAAGGATAGGCCAATGGGTACTAATGAGCTCCATTATATCTTTGTTATCACTAGTATAATACACGGGTATTTTTAAATGAGGTGTACCATTGTTTTGCTGGTTGGACACATATACTTGAGCAGAATAATATGGTGCTGCTCTAATTTCCCTCAGCTGGTTCATATTCTGTAACCCTGCTTCAATCTCAGATTCCTTATAACCACGTTTGAAGAGTCTATGTTTAAAGACATTGATTTCTTGTTGGTATCCTTCTTCTGTTGCATTTAGGCGTGATATTATCATGCTTTGTCCCTTAATGATGTTATTAAACATATAAGGAATGCATGCTACGCCGATGAAGGAAAGTGTTCCTATAACATTGAATAACATGACCACATACCTTAAATTTACATCTAATTATTCAAATACTAGAATAGAATTTTTGAATGTTTTTGTTGAGAGAGAAATGAACACATACATCAATACAGGTCTTTATAGAAAAAAATGTTATAGGAACACCCTCCTGTATCAGCGTAGATTGAAGCAGGGTTACAGAATATGAACTATCTCTTTAGTGAGAGAGGGTAATATACGAAACAACACAGAAAAGAATGAAATCAATTGGATTATGAGAATGAGGGCAGACAAAGGTAGAGGCCTCAATGAGAGAGCCTCACTCAAACCCGTTTTAAGGTCTAGACGATTGATCACTAGATAGCCATACCAGGTAGGATGGCTAGATGATGATTTCCAATTTCTGTATTGCTTCATATGTGCTTCCCATGTATACAGTATTTACCACTGAAATTTCATCATCCAAATTTAGTAGTATTGAAATAGGTTCGGACAGGATATATGTATTCTTTTGGTTTTTCATGTATTTTTAATCATGAACATTCATTTAATATTTAGAAATAGAAGACATATATTTTTATATCATATACAATGTTTTTATACAGTGTATCGTATTCATCTATAAAGCATTTTAATAATAGTTGCATGAAAGTCTTTGAATGGTAGAATGCTTGTGTAAAGGTAGTAGGTTTCATTGTTTATAGCTATAGATATCTAGCGTATTTACACAATAGCTTAATAGAGAATATATTAAGCATTATATATTGTATATTTATTTATTACTATAGCAGGTTACCTTTAGCAAAGCACCCATGTTGAGTATGCATGTATGAAGGTAGTAGTATCTATTGTTTATAGGCATAGGTATCTAACATATTTGCATAATAGTTTTTTAAGAGTGTTATCAAGCATTACATTCAGTACTATAGTATGTTACCTTTAGCAATGTATTAATGTTGAGTATGCACCTTCAAAGCATTTAATTGATTAATAAGTTTTAACATGTGAAAGTATATAATGAAGTGAGTTTGAAGTTTTTAAAATTTAACGGTCTGATGAAGCTGTATGTGAAAGCGCTTACCCTGATGCATGCGAATAAAATCTGAACATATTTTATTTAAACGTATCCAACTGGAGTATTCTCATATATATTTCTAATACTGGATCTGTTGCTACGGTGTGGTTGCCTCTTTGCTACATTACTTGGACTTTCTCTTATAAGTAACATTAGTATTCATCACACGTAGTATTATACAAACGTTTTCTATGCATTAGAATGTTTTTGTTGACATATGCTGTTCACAGAATGAAATGCATAAATGGGCTCAAAGAAGAATATTATCTTTTGCATATCACTGTCTTTCAAATGGCTCACCACCTTTAGGGGTGACAGCTTCTCTCCCCAGAAAAATGACATCATAATCGATGCTGTCTTCCAACATGGAAGAGGATTCTGAAGCCATTCCTATGATATTGTTTGGAGAAATGAAATCTAGAAGGGTCTCAACAACATGATCAATGCAGTTGCAGGCCACTATCGATCTTGTGAGATCTGTAGATGATGCTGCTCAGACATGATTCTTCATGCAGCCTAAGGAGTGACACGTAATGGCAAGGGATGCCACTAGTGGTGGACCACCACTGATACCCTGATGACAACACAATATTTCTGGCCTCACTGCTTACAGCAAGATGGGATCAGTGCATCCCTGGTGGTGGGATTCAGACTGGGATTCCAGGATGGGCATGTATGTATTTCCATTACAGGAATGTGTATTGTGACAATCATTGCATACTGCTGTAGCATGCATATTCATCTATTGCTGTTTGATTTACAGGAGCAGAGTTGAGCCATGGGCACACATCAATACAGGGTGAGTATGATGAAAGTAAGTATAATTACAGGTATTGGTACATCTGAGTTACAAAAGGAGCAGTCCAAACAACATTTGTAATGCTGTTTGCATTATTATTCACAAGTCCATCTACTTTGGACCTACAGCAGGGCTTGGCAGGTGAGTGTCTCTATACTGTAGCTATTAGCAGTACCTTGTTGGTGCCTCCACCTCATTTCATGGCGCTGCTATTTACTGTCATATTGTTGTTTCCCTATCATTTGACACTACAGGTACATCCAGTGGATGGACAAGCTATGAATTTTCAAGTGCAGACAAAGAATTTGTGTTACAGCAACAATGTCATAGCTTTCAATAATGTGTAGCACATGGGATACCTGACATTTTTGACAATATTTGTCAATACATGCCCATCTGGTGTACATTAGCAATGTCCGTCATGTGGGAATTTGCAGTCAATATTGCTGTATTGTATATGTGATTCAGTTATTATTCTTTATGCTAAATATATGACTGTGCTATACTTCTTTTTTACTTTCCCACTGCAGGATCCACAGTAGAACCCACAATCTCTACACAGCAGGACTCTGCCAGTGGTATGCTATTACATATGTTTTGTACCTGTTTTTGTCTTAATCCTACAGTTGACCTCCATTAATACTGTGCCCTTCTTACCATTCCTAGGTCAGTTTGCATCAATGTCCTCAAGTGCACAAATGAGTGGCATGTATATGTCACACATTATGTATGTTTTAATTGTGTTCACCTGGTTAATGGTGTAAATGATATGATCAATAGTTCTGCTTTTTTGTTCCCTCCATTAGTTATCGCAGTGCAACACCTTCATGTTCCCATGAGTGTTTGCCAGGCGTGGTTTCTTTTTGGATATGCATCACATTGTCATGCATGTTGACCATGCAAACAGATTACATACTTATTTTTTGTACATTCCATGAAACATACATATAGTAGCCTGCAACTGAAGTCATTAGTACTCATAACTTTGCAGTGAAATTTATATGCCATATGTCTTTGATATCCAGCATGACATAGGCACACTGTCCTGATCTGTGGTCTTTGCATCTTGTAGCAGATCAACTATCTGTATCATCCAACAGCTCATCCAGCAATTATGATGTTGTTCCTAATATGCCTCAGCATGGTAGTATGGCCCCTGGATTAGAGGACCTTGAATTGTTTGGAGAGTCCATCTATGAAGTTAACAGTGATGTTACAGCAGATGTAGCCACAGATGTGGAGGTCCACTTTTCTAGCCATTCAGAGGTTGTTGCCCTAGTGGATGTTGAACAAGGTGAGGCCGCTGACCATCCTACCACAGCTGGGAGCACTGCTGCTGACAGTTCCACAAAAAAAAAAAACAGTAACAGGGCATCACAGTAGACAGAGGTGAGCAGATATTGTACTTGGGCAGGTTTCAGAGCACGTCTGCCTCCTGCAGCAGACAAATGAATGGTCAAATCAATGGCATTATTGAGACATCCATGGACTTGCCTGTGCCATAGATCTTGTGGCTGATCAGGTACGTGTCATGCATGAAGGACAAGACTACAGACATGGTGAGATTATGGTTGAATTGATCACTCAGAATGAGAGTCTGGTGGATGTGGCAATGGTTAGTGGAAACCTTGGCTCTGCGGTACTGTGGCAGTGTCATACTACCAGCAGGATTCTGCATTTTATGACTGTGCTCTGCAGATTGCAGACAGAGAGAGGCAGGCTACCTGTCTACAGAACCAGTAAAGGCCATCAGGAATCACTGTCTGTGGTTCAATCTGCACAGAGATTGACTGCTGGCCCATCTGCTGAGGTCACATCAGTCACAACACCTTTAACTACAACCATGCTCCTTCATCTCAGCATGGTGTTGTACCAATATTCATGTCCATTGTGAGACAAGCAAGGCAAGATGTGATTATACATAGCCAGGGTAGGGTAGACCATAGTATGAAACATCAGTAAGGTTGCCCAAGATTGTGCTAGTTTGTCCAAAAGTGTGGTACACATAGCTGTCTCATTTCATTGCAACACCACTGTACTGTGATATGTGTTTTCTGAAATTAAAATTTCTGCATGATATCCTGTGTGATTTTTCTTTTTCATCCAATACTTGTGAGATGTTCTCTTCAGACATTTGGGGTTTCTGGGTAGTTCACCCACACCTGCAGCTGGAAGACTGCCATGTGCTCTGGTTAGCATGTTGGGCAGCATGGCACACACCTTTGTCATCTTTGTTGCCTTCTCAAGTATGTATTGCAGTACACCCCAGGATGTGTCCAGACATCTGTACCTAGCTTTCCATAACCAAACAAACACTGTATGGTGTTTCTGGTCATTGTGCGTGCTCTACTGTAGGCCTCCTGTGCAGGGTTTTATGGTTCACAGTATAGGGTTATTAAACATGGCTTAAGCTGATAACCACAATCACCTGTTGTGGGGAATAAAAACACTTTTGGTAAGAATGGATATTGTTGAGATGGGTATTATTAACTTGCATCCTAGCTGTGCTCCTGTACTTACCTAGTAACAGTCCCTCAGATATTTCACCTTGCTGGAATGCAGCACTGAGTCCACTTTCCCTCCAAATGACAGTGTCATGGATACTTCCGGGGTGTGTTTCCATAATGTTGGTTGTGCTTTCATCTGCTGCACACACACAACTTGACTGTTGATGGACAGGCATCCTGATCTGTTTATGTATTGGTCTGCTTCTGGATGTACAGGTGTCTTAATTGGTATGATTGTGCAGTCTATTGCACTGAGTAGATGCAGGAAGTTTGCAATGTTATAGAACTGGTGCATTACAGTTCTCTGCTCCATGGGTGTGGATGACTAGTGTATATAGTCATCTACCCTTCTGCACATTGCTTCCAGGAATTATGCTAGGATATGGCTGGCAGCTGTCTGTGACACTCCCCTCAACATCTCCGTGTGTCTTTGGAATGTCTCAGATGCAAGTACACCCAGGCTGAGAAACACTTTGATTTCAATGAGGATAACAGTTTCTCACAGGCTCTGCAAATGCATGTGTCAGGCACACATGTTGCAGATAGTCTGCACCAGTTGTCTGTCTAGCTGCTATCTGTCAATTATTTGCTGGTCTGACAAATTGGTTTAGTTGCAGCCCTCCTCTGACTCTAGCTGGCTGTCACCATACCAAAGTGCTTGGTCAGTCCATGTAGTTTTTTTATGTCTGAAGGTACTGATACCTAGGTCTACACATTAATGATATGAAGTTCTACTCAAAAGAGTTAGTCTGTCTTGGGTCAAACAGAACACTGTTATTTTATGACTCACATAAATCTAGAATGAACTTTGTTATACCACATTTCAAATTTCCAGAGAAGACTATATTAAAAGAATTAAAGTATTTTATGTTGTCCAGCTTATGGGTTCACAGACTGTTGAATGTCAGACAGGAGCATTAAGATTCACAGAGGTATGATGGATTTTCACCTGCCTGACAATGACCCTGTTAGTCATCTCCTCACAATAAATTTAGAGTGAAAGAAAACAGGAAATTTGTCAATGAAATATATACAGATGAATAGACAAATTTCATATATCATTTTTGGCTATTCTTTAAATGTGCCTCCCTAAACTATGACAGCACAATAAATTATTTTTATCCTTCTATAACAAATCAGTAAAATGTATAATTTCTGAAATAAGAAAGCGCATTCTTAGCTTATATGAAATGTACAGGTTCTTTTCATAATGAGAAAAAAAACTTCAGGTTTAAAAAAAATAAAAATAGACTACTTCAACTTAGCCTTTTCTCAACAAGTTTTATGAAAATTTAACACTTTTTCATTCTTGCACCTCAAAAATTATTATTAGTTGTTCTGTACTGTTTCACTAGTTTAGTGATACAGAATATACAAGGAAGAAATAATAAGTAACTAGCTGATGAAAACAAAACAAGTTATAAGACATTCTGTAGTAATATCAAAGAATCCCTTTCAAACCATTGCATTCATAAAACAATATAACACAAAACGGGAATATTAGAATGCAATCTAAATGTATTTATGGATCACAATTAGACCTGCATCTACCAGTGGACATTCAGACTTTGAAGGATGTTTTTTTCCTACTGTCACCTCCTAGTAAAAGGAATCAAAATTGAGCGAATAATAAAGAGAAAGTTCAGCTACTGCTTTTTGAACGTAAATGCAACCAAATATTGAGAAAATATGGGCAATAGAACAAATCTGTAGTTTTAAGACCTTCCTTAAGAGAAAAGAAAAGTCAGACCACACTTTATTTTATTGTGTCACATAGAAAGCCTCAGATAATATCTGTTGTATGCACTTAAAGAACAAATATTGTGATAGACCCAAAACTAGCCAAATATTGCAACTCCTAAGACATCCTTTCCTTCTCTTGTAACAGAAAAAGGAAATACATTCTGAAATAACTGCCTAGGTACATCACTGTATTTTATGGAAACTAATACACTAGACAATGTTCATTGGTGCATACTGTTCTTTCTAATTCTGTTTCTGCTGTTACATAATTTTTATAAGTAATAGATTTTGCTCAGATTTTCTTACCTGCTCAAGTCCAATGTTTTCCAACATGACTGTTATTCTAAAGTCCTCATTTTCTAACATGATTGTAATTATTTTAATTAATTGGTGTTTCTGACAATTTGGCCGAGGTCATAACTGAAAAGGGTCAACAGACAAGTTTACTTACCTGTTTAACAAATGCAATAAATAATTTATACATTGTTCATTATAAATGGAAAAAATATCCATGATATTGCTAAAATACGCATACCAATTAATCTTAAATGTTGGCATATTTAACCTGCATCAGATGCTATACACCATGTGATTATATCTCAGCAGTGCAAGACACTCAAAAAAATTGAATTCTTCAGCACGTTTGATTTTTCTCATTTTCCATAATTATTTATTTCAAATGTGAAAGAAATACTTAACCAAAATGTCTTTTTCTGCTTTATCATATTATTATAACCCTTCTGTTTTGTTAATGCAAAAAAAGGACATCAACAGTATATGTTAGTTTTTCAGCACTGTTTCTACAAATGCAGAATACACAAGTTATAAATAAGAGGTATGCAAGTACTCGCTGTATCAGCTGTTATTTACAAATAACCTCTACAATAGGTAGAACACTTGGGTACTTGAATACATATCTCATTTGCCCTTCTATGGCTCTGTAATTAAATTTGAGCTCTTGAACTCATAAGCATGTGTGTACTCTTAGCATATATAGGTACAATCGTCTATAATAAATAGGAGTTATACAAGTCTTGCCCAGTATCCTAACGTCCAGACCTATACTCACACATGAGCTAAAACTTGCAGGAAAGTAGAATTTGAACAATGAATGGATGGTACTTGTTGAGCCTCTACATTAGGGAACAATGGAAAGGTGGTGAAGGGAAAGCAAGACTTATCCTCTGCAAAAGAACCTTGCTGAAGATTATCTGATGTTGTGGACATGGACAAATGCACTGTATTTCACTTCTGAGGAGGTATGCACAGTAGAAGGAACTTCTGAGAACACATGGGTAGAATTTTAAGCAGTGTTTGTTACCAATTCCTAAAATGAACGGAGGTATTCTAGGTGTCAGAAGGTATAGTGTAACTCAGAGAAATAAGTCCTGAAGCACTGACATATCAAGTGGTGCTGAAATCTATCAATCAAAATTCAAAAATAATGCTGAGTACAGCTGTGCAATGAAGACTGCAAAGGCAAAGCACAGATATGCAATACAAACACAATTTGTTAACTGAAGAATTGAAACAGCCACCTTCCTGGTCAGATAACTACTGGAAGCTCTAACTAATGGTATTTGTTGACTAAAGACTGTACAGCTTTTAATCCATTTGAAATGGCTTTGTTGGTTTGGCACAACATATGCATTACACAGAAAAACAACGCAGAGCTAGTCAATCTTTCTGTATTCATTGAAGCTTAGAAGTAAAATCATTGGCATCATGTATTTGTGATTAGGCTCACATCTCATGAAAACAAATTCCTAAGAAAATAAAAATGCAATTAAAATAATTATTACAGTTATGACAATAATATATTGTAATATGCTTCTCCCGATATTTTCCAACACACCGTTTATTAGTATTGTCTATTTCCTTTGCAGCTTGTTTCATAAAACCAGCTATTTTTTGTTTGTTTTTGCTTTTCATGAGATAAAAAACACAACACTGTTTATTCACTAATGAGCAAACCCTATTTTGCAGTACCATTGCCCTCATCTGAGTCATCTGTGACTGGAGAGTCTGATATGATGTGAAGTTTTGTAGCTGCTTCTTGCAATATTTGGGATACAAAGAATTCAGACATTGCCCTTTGAAGAGCATACATAGTTCCTGACATGGGTTCAATGGCAGCTGTGACTAGCTCAATCCGATGTATTTACTACTTACTCTGTGTTCATATGTAAAGTAGATCTTTATACTGTTGGGTGGCTGGAGTTTTAAATCACACATCAACACATCCTGATCACTTCTTTGGTAATAAAGGATAGGTACAGTCCCAAAAGTACAATATTCATCACCTATCAGACCCATGCTGCTTTTTCAGCTAGATGAAGGAAATGTTTCCATCATGGGTATAATTACACTTGTCGACAAGAACTGATCCTCTTTTGGCATAACAGGTGTCCCAAACAGCCAATTGCAAATGTATGACTTAAAAAAAAAAAAAAAAAAAAAAAAAAAAACAACTGTAACTAGATGATGTAAAGTCAGAGTGTTTATTAAGTGTTTTAATTCTTCAAGGTTTCCTGAACTTCATCAGAATAAGAAATATCATACCCACATCCATTTTAAAATCAACACATCAAGCTATGCTTCAACACATTAACTAAACTATTAAAATAAATGAATAAATAAAAATGGAACTGGAGCGAAAGTAAGATGCAAATAAGTAAGTCCCAAATACGAATCCACAGAGTTTATTTCTAAACAAATTTCAAAACTATAGTGAAAGCGCTTATCCGTTTGAAATTTGTTTAGAAATAAACTCTGTGGATTCGTATTTGGGACTTACTTATTTGCATCTTACTTTCGCTCCAGTTCCATTTTTATTTATTCATTTATTTGTTTGCTTTGTTTTGTGGAACAGGAGCGTTAACCAGTCAAGCAGCAGTTATTTGTTAAACTATTAAAATAGTTAAAGTCACAGATAGGTTCATAGGTGTGTACTAGGCTAATGGCCCTGAAGCCTTTACAAGCCTAGCATATACAAGTACCCTAGCATCATGCCACCCTTCCTTAGTTCCCATGCCTCTATCAAGTAGAGCCACTGGAGTGATCCCCGGGGTGAACTTTCTATTTCCCATCCACCCATCAATATTTCTCTTGAAATGGGCTAGTGAGGTGCTCTGCTTGACATGTATGGGATGTCTATTCCAGACCATTGGCAGTCTCTGGGTTATGAACGGTCCCTCCAGCATGTTCTGTTGATTGTGGTAATGAGGTTGAGATCTCTGGAGCATGCGGTGTGGAGGGATTGGGATTTCTTTAGATGTAGCATTTCTAACAGAGCTGGGTCAGACATGGGTTTGTAAGTCAAGCTGAGATCATCTCTTAGTAGACAATATGAGACAGAGAATAGCTGGAGTTTTTTGAGTCTGTCCATGTAGGATATGTGTTTAAGGCCTAGGATCCTCTTCATGAGGTAGTTTTGTGGCCTCTCTAGCTGTTGAAGGTGTCTAGTGAGTTACATGCCAAATTGAGCATTATACTCTGATCTAATGAGGGAACAGTGGAGAGAAATGATGACCTCTTTCTTCCTGGATGCAAGACCCTTGGTAATGAGATATGCCACATAGAAGTACTTTCTGACCCCGGTTGCAATGTGGTGGTCGAAGGAGAGGTTGCTGTCAGCCTTTCCCCAGATCACTTATAACACCTTCAGTGTTTGGTGGGTTCTCATCGATGTGGCAATTAGCGGGAACTGAGTTTGTCCCAAAGGGGATGACGCATTTTTTGGCATTAAGCTTAAGGCCATGATTTTGACACCAGTCATTGGTCTAAGTGAGGCCTTTCTGTAGGATGTCTGCATCACTTGGGGAGTTAATAATGGCTCCCAGCTTGCAGTTGTCTATGCATTTGGTCAGCCAGAATCCCTCCTTGTTGGTCTGACCTTCTGAGAAGTAGATGCCAAACAGGAGAGGACCCAGGACCAATCCCTGTGGGACTCCACTTGTGACTGGTCGGCAGTCTGACTTGGAGTCCGCTACTTTTACACTGTGTGTATTATCTGTGAGCCAATTTGCAACCCACCTAACAATATAGGGGTTGATTCGTAGTTTTGTGAGTTTATCAATATTTCCTGAGTGAGGAATGGTATGAAAGGCATTGGCTAGATCATGGTAGGCTGTATGAACTGCCTTACCTTCATCCACTGCTCTGGCGACTGACTCAAAGAAGTCAACTAGGCTGAGCAGGCATGATCTACTTTTCACAAAACCAAATTGCGTGGGATCTATTGTTTGCAGATTCCCTATATCCTTGTTAATTATGTCCATGATGATGCGTTCTATAGCCTTACATATCAGACTCGTCAGGCTAATGGGGTGATAATTTCCAAGGTCTGTAGATGCTCCTCCTTTATGGGGAGGGATGACTGTAGCAATGTGCCATTTGGTAGAGACAAAGCCTGAGGTGAGGCTGTGAGTGAACAGAGCACACATATGTGGTGCCGGTTCACTTTGTAATTCATGTAGAACACAGCCAGGGATATTGTCTGGTCCCATGTAAGCTGGATTCTTAGCCTTAGACAATGCAACTTTAACATGTGCTGCAGTAATTCATGGTGCCTGGCATTCTTCTGATATTGAGATTGGTCCTTTCTGGGGAGAGAGGGGTTAAGTTGCACTGAATCTGTCGGCCAGTATGTTGGCAATATCTGTTGGCTCAGTACAGGAGGTACCATTGTGCAGTAACTCAGAGCAAATTTGGGTATTGCTATGCAGATTCTTGATATAACTAAAATAATGATTTGTGGTTGTTTTTAGTGTCTGCTGCAATTCTGCCTTCTTAGCTGGCTTTGGAGGTTTTGATGAGGGATCTCAACTTTTTGTTGAGGCTAATCAGGGAAATTTTCCAGTCTTTGGACTTCACATTTTTCTGCAACAGCTTCTTCCTTCCGTTGTAGAGTTTATTAATGTCAGGGGACCACCAGACTGGCTTCCTTTTTTTTGGATGGGACCATCTTGGTTCTGTTGGGTATGGCTAGTTCCATGCATTTATGTACGTGTTCGTACAGTGCATTGATGTATGACTTGGAAGTCATGCATCTATTTTCCATTGGCATGAGTGCCATGAAGTTAGCCACCTCTGTTTTTAGGAGTCCAAAGTCAGGCTTGGTGAAGTTTTTCATGGTGGATACCTTTATGAGGGGTGTAGGTGAGATGTGGATTTCCATGGTGATTAGTTTGTGGTCAGATTTAACCAGAGAGGAATTGACTATTGGTGTAGAGCAATGGTTGCCCATGTTAGTAATAATCAGGTCAAGTATGTTGCTTCCTTTAGTAGAGGTAAGATTGAGCTGGTCCAGGGCATTGGAACTGATGAATTCCAGTAAGTGTTGGGCCAGTGCATTGGTGCTTGAGTAGTTTTCCCAGTTGATGGAGGGGTAGTTGAAGTCTCCTAGTATGAGAGTGCTGGGTTTGACCTGGATAGATTCCAGGGTGCTTAGGAACATGGAGTTTGAGTCCAGGGACATGGTTGGTGACCTATAGTAGGCTATGACCTGGATCGCAGTCTTACACAATGTTAGCTGTAAATGAAGTATCTCAGATACATTATGCTGGGCTACTAGTCTGGAGGTGTGCATACCCTTTAAGAATATGGAAATACCACCACCTTTGGGGCTTCGGTCCATGTTTCAGTGCCGAAAGGTATGGAATGAGTTATAGCGTGGTAGCACAGGGGTGGTTTTTTGCCACTTTAAACCAGGTCTCCAGCACAAATGTTGATGTTCTCCATTTTAAGGAGTGCTTCAAGTGAGTGTATCTTGAGATTTAGACTTTAGGCATTGAGCAGCATAACCCTCAGATTGCATTTATTTATAGCTGTTACAGTGGGAATTTGATCTTTGGAACTCTGCCTAAAAAGGCACTATAGGGATGGCAAGAGCCTTAGCCGGTATTCGGAAACCCAGGGGTGACAGATGCAGCCCATCTCTGGCAAAGCATCAAGGTCTGTCAGTCATGTCATCTCAAGCAGACTGATACTGGATCCCCTCAGAATGACACTAGAAACTTAGCGAGTTGCTGAAGTCAATAATTTTTTTGTTTGTAATGTGGTATCATTCTGGGTGACAGTAGGATACTACTCATGGCTAGTGACATACCTGCCTGGACCACATAATCCAAGAGGTCCACCGTGTCTCTTTTCATGTAGTACATGGAGGTGCATCTGAGGTCATTCACACCTGCATGGACAATGACAGAGTCATGCTGGTACTTGTTGTGGAGTGAGCTGAGTGTGTGTGTTATGTGTCAGATTCTATCACCTGATAGACAGCTGACTGTTACTTTATCCTTATTCAACCTAGTGAGTGGGACATCTGTGTGCCTCACTATTGAGTCACCTATTATTAATGTATTGGGCACGGTGTTTAGCCTCAGGGGCTTAGGTTCAGGGGCACACTGTGGAGGTGAGCTATGTGTCCTGTGGTTTTTGCTATGTTGTGTTGGTCGAGTGCGTTTCTGTTTTGGAGGTCTCTGCTGTTTGGGGAAATTTCTATTGAGTGCCTCCACGAAGGTGGGTGAGTGGTTTGTGTTTTCATGTGAGAGCTGTGATAGTGGGTGTTCTAGAGGGCTATGCTTTCCATGTGGTGTGGCGCAGGTGTTGACCTTCTCCTCTTGACCAGCTAGTCCAGTCTTGGCTGGAGAGTACATAGCTTTGAATTCGGTGATATAAGTGCATCTCTCACAAGTCTGAGTGCTGGGAGGTAAGAGGAGAGGGTTGTCTGTGTACATGAGGCAGTTGATACACTGCCTCAGAATGTTCAAGTGCACCAGGTTAATATGAGAAAGCATAGGGAACTGCCCTTTAATCATGCCAGGAGAGTTGGTCATAACTACTAAGTACTGGAGCTATTTCCATGAAGAATGACTAATGCAGATGGCTCTTAGGTGTGCTATAATAATTGCTTTAAAAACCTGTTGAAGTGCAAAGTGCTATTTGACGTTCCAGAGAGAAAGAACTAGGAAGATCAAAGGAAAAAAACTGAAGAGCAGACTTTCTGGCACCAGTAATAGTCTACCTCAGCTCGATACCACTGAGCAGAGCTTAAACAAGCGCAAACCCATGCAAACGTGAGCTTTTACACCAGAAAGTTGAAAGGGATGGAAAAAATGCCCAAACATTCAATAAACTACAATTTCTGGGCCAGAAACCACTCCTCTTGTGGTAGATAGGCTACCTAGGGCTTACCAGTCCCACTGATAAGCTAGAAGGCTTCCCTCCAACTCAGAAAGGCTTGGGGGGGGGGGGAGGACTCAGAAGCAGCAAACAGTCCTGGATGCAGCAAATCTGAAGCTGGACTAAACTAGTTACAGAAAAGGTGGGAAACAACCTTAGAATATTTTTTTTAATACAGAAAAGCAGCTAAAACAGCAGTAAAACAATTCAAATGCAGTGCAAGTTGGCACACTTGAGTTGAGTGTGTAGCAATATTAAAGCAAATGCAGTTTAAATAAATGAAATGAAATTAAAAAATGACTAAAATCATGCAATAATCAGTAAATTAGGAAAAAAAACAAAACAGAGGCACTTAGAGTATAAGAAAACAATGCCAGCAAATATATAAATAATTCAGCTTAGCAAAAATTAAGACAGTGCAAAACTCTGAACAGACTGATCTTTTGCTGGAATTACTTAATGTAAACCAAGTTACCAGTCTTTAGATCATCACGCTATGACTCATGTGAATTTAGAAGGGCCTCCATAGTTATTTTGTAAAATGTCTATGAAAAGGAAAAAGGCTTATGCAGTTAGAAAGGAATGTATCATCAGTTAGGGTAAGCTCTTTATTTGAACTGGGGGGTGGTCATAGGCATTCTCACCAGCCTTTCCACAAGAATCTTCTGCAAGCTCAACTTTATGGTAAACATTAACATTCATTGCATGTTCACTTAAACCAAGGGAAGGCATCTGGCCATTATAGATTAGTACAGATGGTGCAGTGGTGCAGCGGTAGTGTTGTCACCTCACAGCAAGAGGATCTCATGTTTGATTCATGGCTGGGGTGTCTTCTGTGTGAAGTCTGCATGTCCTCATGTCCTAACTGTATCTGTGTGGGTTTCCTCCAATGTTACAAAGACATGCATCTGGAGCATTTCTCCCTGGGCCTCTGCTGAAAATTGGCTTAGTACCAAGTTGGACTTTCCTGGTGAACCCATGTTAAATAATAAATAAAGTATCTTCACAAACATCTGCAAACATTTTCTTTAAAGTTTTGTGCATGTCTTCTTTCAGGCAATACAGTTGTGGATGATGAGTTCAGAGTAGCTTCTGTTTAACTCCAAATACCTTGCACCATGCTTTAATAGCTTGGCTTGCAAATCTTGTGACTTTATTGCATCAGTCATACAGGATACCAAAAGTCTTACAAACAGTGCCTTAATAGATTTTTGACTGCAGCAAATTATCTGTTTTAACACAAGGATAAGCTTCATGTCAACAAATGAACATGAAAACAAGAACTAAACAAAATTAATGTTTTGTACCTAGTATACCTGGATGTATGCCTCGGTGGTATGGCGGTAGCATTGTTACGTCATAGCAAGAGGTTCTCTCGTTCGATTCTCGGCTGGGTTTGGGAGTGCCTTCTGTGTGGAGTCTGCATGTCCTCCTCGTGGTTGGGTAGCATTCGAAAGACATGCATGCATAAATGGGCGTGCCTTCGTTGAAGGTTGAGTGTCGAGCTGGCACCTCGGCGTTTCGTTAAAAATTACTGCCAATCATTAGCAGACCGAAGTTCCGCTGTGGAGACCCCTTACCGGGAAAAGCCATAAGACAAACAACAACCTAGTATAACTGGATAAAATATACTTGAAATTTAAAAAAGTGGTCTTGAAGGGGTGGTAAAAACGCATATAGATAGAGTCCTTTAATCAGAAATTGATCTATATAGATTTAGCGACTCTTTCTTTTAAATAGAAAATGTTAACCTTGCCTCATTACTACCCCAAAATAAAACAACATAAATAAATACATAAAAATTACCATTATAACATTACTTCACTCCCTTCAACATTCTTCAAGAATTAAACTATGTGGTGATATTCACCCTAACTCAGGCTGTCTTTCGATTTCTACCTCTCCCATCACTCACATGCTATCTGGCCATATCTAATAACTCCAAGCAACTATCTTTTACTTGACTAAAAAAAACATAGTATTTATAATAAAATCATTAAAGTACATGCCTGGGTCTCTCATTCTGCACCTGGTATTGTTGTTGTTACTGAGAGATGGGTAGAACCTCATATAAAGGATGCAGAAATTATTCCGCCAGTATACAACATTATTAGAGCAGACAGGATTAACAAAAAAGCTAAAGCGGTAGCTATCCTCTACCCTAGCATTTGTGAAGTTTCTCCTCTTGCAAAAACTCTGCCCAAATTCATTAATGCAGATCTACTTATCTCCTACATAAAATTAAGTGACCACAAACCTCTTTGTATAATTGTTCTATATATCCCCCTGGAAGCAATATATCTCCCCTTGACAACATCCTTTACTGGATATCACACAATATTACCAAAGAAATAGTCATCCTAGTTGATGTCAGCATCAGCTGGAGTACTTCTGCTTCTAACTATCCTTTTTCTGGCATCAACCTTCATGGCTTCAAACAACTTATTACTTCTACTTACAATAACAAATCCTTGGACACTAGTCACATTCATCACAGAATTATTTTGGTCTCTGATCCTTGTAACTACTCTGTGTCAGGAACCCTTTATGAATCTCTTAGTGATCACTATCCTACGTGTACTGTCAGATGTATTACTCACCATGCCAAAGAAGTATACAGAAATACTTGTAATCTCACAAAATTTACCCTTGAATCATTTTTAACTGCTCTGAACTCAGTTAAGTGGACTATTCTAAAAGCCTTGCCACTAGAAGAGGCAGCAGGAAAGTTCATTTCAACTTTTTTAAGAATCTTAAACACCCCCCCCCCCCCCATGTAGGAAGAAAGCAAAACCTAACTTCACCCCCTGGCTTACTAATCGGAGTAGGAGTCTTGTATAAAACAGAGACAAGGCATGGAAAGGAGTGACAAAAGCATAGAACACCAGAAAACATACAGCCCTTTAAAGACCTTCATAGCCTTACCAAAAAAGCAAGGCAACCTTGAAAAGACACAATACTATCCTGATTTTAAAATTACCATAGATATCACCCTCCCAAAAAAAAACATCTGGTCATCTATTATTAAACAAATTTTACACTCAGGAACTGACAATGTCCTTAACCCTTGCCCCAGTAACTCCCCCTTCAAAAACAGCTACAAAGTTTAACTCATAGTTCATTGATAGCATAGCTACCCTCATCAATGAATCCTTTCTTCACTCCCCTGACTCATGTCTAACCCCATCTACTAATACCCTGACACTTACACTAAAACCAAACTTAAACCCTGCTCACCCTGTGCAGATAACCTTCCTGGCCAAATACCTCAAAATTGCTTCTAGTGCCACAGCATATCAAGGCTCCATCCTTATAAACAGGCCATTACAGGAATTCTAATTTCCTACCATCTACAAAAAATACAATACCCTCCCTCTCCACAAAGGTGGTACTTCTACCAAAATACTTAATTTTGGATCCATTGTCATCTTATTCCTCCTCTCAAAAATATTGTAGTGGCACAATGCCAAGGCACTTCTATCGGCTAGTGTTGTAAAGGCTCCAGGGCGATTAGCCTAGTACACACCTATGAACCTATTGCAAAAATATGGCCATAAACAATTACTCCAGCATCTCTTAAAGGAACAGTTACTAATCAGTACTTAGCATGGTTTGAGGCCTGCCCATCGAACGACAACTGCCCTCCTAAATTTTACAGATAACTTTTCTTATTCCCTTAATATCTAAAGCTTTTGGCACTGTGTCTCATAAAAAAACTCATAGAACAACTGTCACCAATAGGTATCTCACAACCACAATCTGGTCTTCAGTGATTTAATAATGACTTGTCAGAATGTTACTAGACAGTCAAATGAAATTCTACCCTATCCCTGTATCTACCTATCATTACAGGTGTACCATAAGACTTTGTCCTTGGTCCTGTTCTATTTAATATTTTTAAAAACAATCTTCATACATCTGTACAACAAGCATCCCCTGCACAGTGCGCAGTTGATTCCTCCTTTATCTGTCCCACAGACAAGCTAGAAATTTTAGAAAAGATTAAACAACATGCTTTTAACTCTACTGAACATTTGGTTTGTAACTACCAACTCCTTCTTAATCTTAAGAAAACCAAACTTATTTTATTTTTCTGCAAATCATTTACCCACAAGAAAATTAACTTTAAGATCACATTCCTAAACAATATGCCAGTTGAAGTAATGCGCTATACAAACTGCTGTGGATTACAATAGTTGACGACCTCAGATATGACTTCCACATGCAAAGCAATAAAAAATAAACTCACAAAAAATGGGAATGCTATATAGACCCAAAACTTCCTTACTGCATCCACCAGAGTCACTTGTCCTTACATACCTCCTCCCTCTCTGTTATATGGTTCTCCCATCTTGACTAACCTCCAGGCCATACTAAAATCTAAGTCAGAGCAATGTTACAAGGGAGCTAAATGTACAGCACATGCAAGTCACAGAACACATCACTGTTCTGTAGTAAAAACTCCAAGCTGGCTAGAATTATCTTGTCAACTAAATTATACCCAGCTTCTCTTAACACACAAAATTATATTTAATCCCACTTCCTGCCCAGCTATAAGTAGAATTCTCCACCACTACCTCCCAAATCAGCACCTTTGATCTTTTGACAAAAATCTGCTTGACATTTATAAGCTTTACACAAACTGCAGTTAAAGTCTGTACTCAGACTGCGCGGAAAATGTCTGGAAGGTGATCCCTGCACCAATCAGGGAAATACATAACATTCATTTATTTAAGCTGCAACTAAAAGAATTCCTGTCTGACTCCTGGCTTTGCAGTTGCTGCTGCCCTGGTTAAAATTTCAGTTCATACTTCTTCTTTATATGTATCCTATCTTTCCCCTTCCTTGTTTTTATTTCTCTTACTGTTATTTCTAATCTTGTTTTTACTCATTATTTCTCTTGCCTCCCATATCTGCCCACGTATTGCCTCTAACAAACACTTTTTTTCTGATTCTTCCCACTTTTCCTTGATCTTTGTTCAGTATTGTTACAGTTAGGGCTGAAGTTGGTTAGTCATCAGGTCCAAAGTCCAAGGTAGTGGGGGGAGGCTCACAGCTTTACCAGATAAAACAGTCGAACACAGTCAGCTGCAGTAAACTTGACTGTTGAGGCTACAGCATCAAACTATGGTGATCTGAGTGTATTTGAGTTTCAAGTTTACATTTAATTTAAGCTGCAGAGTTAAGCAGAAATGAGAGGAGCCCAAAGGGAACTAAATGAACATAAGAGATCCGTTGAGAGTGTTGACTCACAGAAAGTGTTTCAGCTCAAACTGTTGTCTGCATTGGCCTTGGAATACATAGGAAAGTTTAAATAACCAAAGTAATTTGGACAGAGAGAAACAGAGGTTTAGGTTGGACAGATCTTATTTACCTAAAACCTGTTTTTATGCTCGATTGTAATAAACTTAACAGTAAAGTGAAGACATATTCCAGTGACACTATCTGAAGCAAATATATCAGCTTTTTGTAGCTGCGCCAATTTGATGCTGAACCAAGCTCTTGGCAAGTTATGAAAGTAAAAAGTGAAAACTGAAAGTGATCTCCAAGATATGCCTGCCTTGAGACTGATTAAATTCAGAATTTCACCTGGAGTTCTTGTTCTTTTGTAGTTTATATCAATCTATATCAATAATAGTAGCAGAAACATTTGCAGTGCATACTTCATATATTGATATACTAATAATAACAGTATGAGTAGCTCCAACCCATGTCATTTAATCATCAGGTATGTGGCTGTCCATTTCAAATCTCATTGATAGGTTTGTATTACAAATCTTCTCAACTTTAAGACTTTTTGATTGATTAAAGGTTTTTGTAGATCTTTTCCAATGGCGCAGCTGTGGTGGTGCAACGGTTAGCATTGCCGCCTCACAGCAAGAGGTTCTCTGAATCAATCCTTGGCTGGAGTGCCTTCTGTGTGGAGTCTGCATGTCCTCGCTGTAGTTGTGTGGGTTTCCTCTGGGTGCTCCGGTTTCCTCCCACATCCCAAAGACATGCTGTAGGTGGATTGGGCACTCTAAGTTGGCCGTAGGCGTGAGTGTGTGCATGTGTGTGCCTTCTGTGGAAGATTGGGTACCGGGCTGTCAACTTGTCACTGTAAAACTCTACTGACAATCATGAGCAGACAGATGATCCACTGTGGCAAACCCTAACTGGGAAAAGCTGAAAGAAGAAGTAGATCTTTTCCAACGTTTTTATCACAAAGGATGACTGGAGGTTAACAAATCAAAATGAGTAGTTTATGGTCATAATTCCTAACATGGAGTAAGATATACCTTCTTGTCAAATGGGTTGCTATTAAATGATTGAAGATGCATTCTTTCAAATGCATCTTGATTGAACTTGAAAGCACGAAAAGGCAAAATAGCGAAACAGCATATAAGCAAATTCTTTCCCTAAGAAAGAAGTCATTGGCCGCTTCCGTTACTTTGCCATTTTTGTGACTGTAGTGCGATCTCAGAGTTGGTATATTTAAGTAGGGGGGTGTGGGGGGCAAAGCTCCCCACTTTATGTAATGTTTTAATTTTTTTTTTTTGTGGAACAGCTATTTTTTCCCCTTGGAAAAAAATTGCTGTTCTAAGCGTTCGAGATTGTAAGCTTTTGCTTACATGGGTTCGCTAAATCATCATTCACTTTTTTAAGTGTTTGATGATTTAACATACACCCTTGTCAAACTTATGTTTGGTTTTGGAAACTATATAAGGAGTATAAACAGTCACATGTTATTACCTGTATTTTCCTGTCACAGGTACTATACAGACACATGCTATGGTCTGTACAGTACCTGTGACAAGATGAAGGGATGATAGCAATATCAGAACTGAACTTCAAAAAAAATCTCATGGGTGGGGGGGGGGGCTGAAGTGATTTTCAGAAATCAAAGGAGCTCCTACTAATGACATGAATATATGATTGCCTTCTGGAAAGAATAAATACTTGTGAACTCACAAACAGCTGAACAAGCACTCTATTTCTATATTTTAACTGTCAGTCATGCAGCTAAACAATTGTGTTTGCAAACAGAAAGGCTGGCTTTAACTGAAAACATGGAATCTTCAATTAACTGTTCCATTGGTAACTGATCCAGGACTCTTACTGCTCTTTGTCTGAAAATATCCATTCAGATGTTTTTGAAACATTCATTCAAATGCTTTTGAGGAACGATAAAGGGGCCGATGCCAGTCAATGATTTACTAAAGCTGGGTAGAGATATTCAGAGTGTGCTGTAAAGTTTGCAATAAGCCAGTATGTGGCACTAAACATGAATGTTATGACTGGATGCCATAGGCCTATATAGACTTTGCCAACTCTGTGCTGAGCAAATTGGTCCTCAAGCTCAAGTTTAGACTTAAGGCTTAAGAGCTGTGCTTGAACAACTGTGTACCTGTTCAAAGAATTGCTGTGGGTTACCTATCTGACAAAAGTGCTAGATGACTAGCTAGGCCTTACTTCCCAGCAGTAGGTGCTGGAGACATCACTCTCAGTGCTGATTGACTGCTGGTGATGATTGAGCCATTAAATACTTTATACATGGGGATTTTTTGGAATTAGAAGCCATAAGAGTGATGGTGCATTCTTCTGATGAGCTCACTTACCCATTGCCTAGAATCGTGTTACCTTAGCTTTATTTCTCCAGCTTCTTTCTGTGGATGTTTCATTGAGCCCTCTGAGTAGTCTTTCCTCATTGAGCCCTTCCTCTTCATTAAACAAAGTATGACTGAGGTGCACCTTAACATTTGATTCTCTTGCTGGTGGGTCATAGGCTTTAAATGCTGGTATTTAACAACAATCATCGGTGTCGCTCAATCTCCTAGGTAAAAGAAGCAGCTCCTCTGGTGGTGCTCCCTGCTGATAGCAGGACAACAGGAATAGTCTGTGTGCCCTCGCTTCTTAGGCACTGTCTGCAAGACTTTCTGTTAAAACATATTTGCAGTAAATCTGAACTGCATGAAAAACTTTATAACATTTTAAACACTCATGAAAACTTGAGAAAACTTTAAACTCTGACAAGAGTGGGCTTGTTACCTGGGAACAAATACACCCTCCCAACATTGGATTTGGGCACACATGACACCCTAGAATAATGTCTTAAAATATGAAACAATAGCTGCTGAGTTAAGAGAAAATGAGTTTAACCCAAATGCTCCACCTATAGAAGAGGATCTTTAAAGTATGCTCAGTGGAAATAATCGGGAACCTGGCATAGAAAAAGAATGCTGTCTCATTACTCAGCTATTGCTACGCTGCAAAAGGTTCTTTTTATAAACTGAAAGTAGTTCTTATTACTGTAATGAGACCTAACTAATCTAATCAGATTTCATTTTAAAAGAATAACACATTTTATATGGCTAACTTTGATCCCTCACAAATCTGAATAGGAATAATCAGGAACTGTACAAATGAATTAATGAATGAACAGATGGACGTAATTCTTAAATAACATTTTAAAATAACCCAACCTAAAAATGAATGCAAAAATCAGAGCTCATATTTCCCATATCCTTTTCTGTTTGTAAATGAGAAGCATTTAGTTGCATGGATAATAGTTTAAATATAGAAACAAAGTGCTTTTTGAGCTATTTGTGAGTACATTAAGTATTTTTTTTGTAGAAGTCAGTCATATATTCATGTCAATTCTAGAAACCCCTTTGATTTCTGAAAATTACTTGGCTGAGATTCTTGCTTATCATCTCACATTGTCATGAATTTATTCTGATTAATACTGTAAAAAAAAACTTTTATGTACTGACAGTTCAATAACTGCTTCAAGCTTTTTATCTCCCATTAGTACTGACTACATGGAGGCGAAAAGTTTTAAAAGAAAATACTTTTATTTTATGTGCATCTCAAGTGTCTTTTTTTCTGGTTTCCTAGTTTTTGGTTATTTAAGCATGATATGAAGTAAATAGAGAAAAAGCACACGTAGGATTTATTAAGACAGCAGCGCTAAATGTTCCAAAGCACATGTAGGACTTATTAATACAGTAGCGCTAAGTGTTTCAAAGCACACATAGGATTTATTAAGACAGTAGCACTAAATATTCCAAATTGACCCATTGTACTTCCTGACAAACTGACTATGCCTGAGATCCTCTTCAGATACATTTTATTTATGTCACCACTACTATTCAGACACGTGTATCTATAAGGTGACAACACAGGAAAGGTTAAATAACATCAACTACTGATTACAAAACAGCTTAACAAAGTACAAATCCATTGGGGGAAAAATCAATACCTCAAATTTTAATGCAGTACAGAAGCAACTATGACAATTATATAAAGCAGCTGCCTAAACAATGTAAATTAACTGACAAATGTTGCATAGAGCCTAATTGACTCAGAAGGTTATGGCTAAGATTGGTTAATTTTCACAGAGGTTCTGAGTAAAGTGTCTAACAGCTTATCAGCCATGTATTAGGCATTAAATAGCTCTGGCATACTGAGCAAAGGAACACATAAGAAAAGAGAGGTGCAACAATAATAGAAGAGCAGTCTTAGTCTTAGTCTTAGACAACTCTACAGCTGGATCAGTGCTACAGAAAGAAATGTGAGCTAGGAGATGGATGTCACAGCCATGGCAGTTTAGCAAAAGCAAGTCGGTGTGTGCTCACCATGCAATGTAATGCTGCATAGTTTCATCTTATGCTCACCCAGCATGAGAAAGTCAGTATACTGGCAACCAGATAGATCACTGTTGTTGTGCACTGCACAGTGCAAACCCTGATCATCATATACATGGAGATGAAATAGAGGGAGTAAGGAAAGTAGGCAAGGGGAGAACAGCAACAGAGGCAAGCACAAAAGGGTAACCATAAGATATGAAGGAGGATTGGAATAAAAGGTGATTTTTTTGTGGGGAAAAAGTTCTTTATTAGGATTTTCAAAATGAGGATAGGTTGAGAAGGTAGCTGTCGATGAGATAGAGGTAAGTTGCAGAGATAGACAGCCAAACATAAGCTCAGACTCAAATGGACAGGGCAGTATTCACAAAACGTGAGTAGGTCAGTGGGTTCACAGGTAAATACTTGGCAATCAGGCTACAGACTATGGCATGCCTAGCCAGTATCTAGACAGTGACCAAAGGTGAGAATCAAACCCTGTACTTGTATCTGTAAGGTAGACACCCTAACCGCAAGGTCGGCATAATGGGCATGCACAAAGGGCAGCTGATGAGTCAGGTTAGACAAAGAATAAGACATGGGAAATGACATGTAAGAGGGGAAACATCAATATGAGAATAAGGTAGTGCCATGTCATGCTTAGAAGGCACTCCATATTGCTGAGGTAGACATACAGTTGCTAGAGCACCTCAACAGCCTGCAGCCTCTGCAGATGATGCTAGCAAATGGGTATGATCTCTCTGGTGCAGTTTCAGAGTAGAAGCCTTTTTTCCCCATTTCTGAGAAGGATACATTGATGGCACCAGTAAGCCATATGGGGTTAAATGAGAGGCAGACCTGGTAGCTACTGGTGATTTAGCAAGACAGGCATTAGTTGGTATAGCATGAGGAGACCATAGCCTCACTTTCCCCTTTTCCATAATTAGACCTGCAGAAAGATGTCTCAGTGTGCAATAGTGGTTTCACACTTATAATGCAGACAATCTCAGTTGTACAGTGGCTGGCGCTACAAACATGCATGCATACATACATACATACATGACTACATATGTACATACCTACATACATACATACATACACCTCTGCTGGGAGAAGTGCCCCCACTTTCTGTAGCACCCAGCTGTATTTAGCTGCTGCTTCTCTGCCACTGGTTATCAGAGTATGTACTGTAAAGTATACATGCACTATAGGTAAATTAATAGAAGATTATGATATTGAAAAAAATGCTTGCAGTACATTTCAGACTTTCTCTGTCATAAACCTCTGTCTCCTATTGGAGAAGCAGGTCAGGGAGGTGCCAGTTCAGATTATTGTGCCACTGCAACAACAGAACAGGTTATAACACTGGCATCATTAATCTTCCCAGCTATATCATGCAAGGTATCTACCTTCTGCAGTGGGCCAGCATAACTACCAAACAGGCAGTCCCTAAAGTTCCTGTGCAAGAAAAGCAGGAAAGCTGTGCTATCTCTGCATCATCATGTTGGAGACCTACATTCCTCAGTTCTTGAAATATTCATGATCACTCACTCAGGTCTACATGAGGAAGAGTGGTATCCCTTTGTGTATAAATGCACTTTTGTGAAGGTGATGCACCACAAAGCCAATTCATGAACACAGAGCTATGCTGTTGCACTTTAGGTATGCACATGTAACAATACTGGTCATGTGCTTTGTAGTCACAATAATGTGCACAGCTAGCACGCAGTGTTTGATAACTGCATTGTACACTACCAGAAATTCACAAACAGTGACAATAAACTGCTTCATTAACATAATAGACTCAATAAATTAATTTTGTTGGTACAGTATAAAGTGTTGGTGCAATTTGTGGAACAATGTTTGTAACCATACATCTGTGAAATAGACCTTGTACTGTATGCAAGTGACAATGGGGTTTGTGTCATGGTGTGTGTACAACTGGGAATACAGGAAGGTAGCGTGACACTGTACCATCTGCCTGTGGTCTGCAGGATGTAAAGGATGAACATCTGAACCCTTGGGAAAGACATGCCACAATGGGTGTGAGAAGTATATGTTGAGCCGGGTGTAGGTTAGAAGATCGACAGCTGGGATAACCGACAACGCATGAGCGGGCGCCAGATGATCGACACTCGGAAGACCGACGCTACGGATGAAAACTCCGACGCCAGGGATAGTGAGTTGGAAAGAAGGCTGTGTAAATATGCGGTGGTGACGGACGTTAGGGTGTGACTAAGGTAAGTGTGGATAGTGACAGTCTGTGGGGATAGGGGTGGGTTAAGTGAGTTAGGGTTAGGGCTCGGGTTGTGTAAGTGTGCGGTAGTGGTATTTTTTGGGTTAGGGGCGGGTTAAGTGAGTTAGGGTTAGGGCACGGGTTATGTAAGTGTGCGGTAGTGGTATTTTTTAGGTTAGGGGTGGGTTAAGTGAGTTAGGGTTAGGGCGCGGGTTAGCTGAGTGTGCGATAGTGACGGACCTTAGGGTAAGGGTTTGGGTTAGGGTTGGACGTAGTTGTGTGTGCGAGGTTTAGTGTGGGTTTGTGAGGAATTTGGTGTGCTTGTGTTCTGTGTGTGGTTTTTGGATAAGGGGATGTGTTTTGTTAGTTGATTGTTGTTATTGTGGTGTGTGCAGTGTGTGGGGTTTCGTGTTTGTGGACCATCGGTTACTTGTTTGTCGGGCATGTGAGGTGTCGTGTTTATGGTTTGTCGATAATGTGGTGTCGATGTTTTTGTTGTCGGTGAGAGTGGCTGTCGATCTTATGACCTAGAACCGTTGAGCCATGGCTAGAGTATGTAAATTGAGGTGGATGAGGCAGTGTATAGGCTAACTACAGCTGATAACCACTAACATAAAGAAGAAGGTGACTGTAGCTATAGGTATGTGCATCTCACAGCATACTATACACATCCACTGACATCCTTGTATGGCCAAGATAGTTTTCCAGAAGAAACAATGGCTGAAAAAGGTCAGTATGGAGAATGCAGGCCTGCTCCACACATGGCATGTACTTCCCAGGCAAAAGTAATGCAGAGGTGCATTATGGGGATGATATTTGGATGGCAATAGTACAGGATATGAATGCTGTGGATGGGTAAAATATCTTTCTATGATAAGTGCAAAAAAGGTTACTGATATGATACTCCACACAAGGACAGGGACACAGCACAGGACATTGCAGAATACACGTCCACCATAGTGGATGGAGGCTGAGGAGGTTTTGATGCAACTTAAAAGAAAGGGAGAAAGGCCTTATATAACTGGGGATAGCTTGGATGTGGAAGTTGGACTGGCACCTACCACCCGTGTCAGTAGGGAAAGCACCAGATTGATACTGTCCACTGTAGTTCATTATACCACAGGTCACTGCATTCTTCAAGTGAATGACTAATCAAATCCACCTACATAGCTGTAGTTCCAGACACTTTTGAACTGACACTACAACAGTATGCATGACAACTTATATTTGTAAATATCCTAAGGCTATAAACTCATAAGTGCCAGTACGCATGTCATATGGGTTTGAAATTATGCAACCTGAAGCTGACAATGGTGATGGAAGTGGCATATCAGATGGCATAGTGGCGCTGTCTGCAAGAGAACAGGAGGAGGGTATCCATATCAACTACTACAGTGTCTCCTGTAGAGATACAGACTGAGTGCTGACTGCCACCACTGCATGATTGACACTGTCTCTCATAAGGTCTATCTTTATCCCCAGAACACAAATCTGACATGCACATCACTTCTGAGGTGTGTTACCATCCACAGTGGAGAGACATAGGAAGGTTGTATCACCCCAAGACACTGGGTCTGATTCTGATATGGCTACAACACTCAGTATTAACTATCAGATGTGCAGATCAGTGAGTGAAGAAAGCACAACCTTCTGCTATCTTCATCATTATGGAGATAGCAAATGTGCTCTATAGCTTGTGGGACAATTTTCAGTATCCACATGATGACATGGAATTTACATATAGGGATCACACAATGTTGCTGAGGTAAGTGCTTGTCAAAGTTGTATGCTTAGGTGTCTCCTCAAGATGCATAACAATTGCCCTCTGGTATGGGTGTCAAGCCAAACTATCTATGGTCATGCAAGGGTCAAGCTGTGTGGTGTTCATGCACAGTTCTTCCTTAGTCTAATTACATAAACTCTTTGCTGAGAAAGCATATCTTTCATCAGTGGCTATGTGGACTGCCCTACTGTTTGGGGCATTCTTCAGATTATGGGTGATGCCACAATTCTTGTCCAGTATCTGGGATGTATAAGTAGGTTATTCAAATATGATCCCATAGCTTTCCCTTCCCTTTCACTTGTTGCCACATGGCCTGATACCAGTGTTCATGGGCAGCAGCCAGATCATGAACAGCACTGTTTATAAGGCTCAGCACACAGGATGCACCAGCAGGATACATGTGCTTGGCCCAATAGTTTTTCTCTGTCCCTACCATGGCAAATATTGAGCCCTAACACAGTGAGAAAACATACTGGACACCCCCAATAGTGCTTCATGGTGGGTCTATATCACAACATTGAATGATAAAAAGAGCAAACACTCTTTTATCAAACACTAAAAAATGACAGCAGTAAATGTCAAACACATGGAACAGTGCTCCGCAAAAAAAAAAAAAAAAAAAAAACAAATCCAAACACAAAATAAAGTGGGAGGCTTTGTCCCCCACAGCTCTCGATGTGGGGGGCTGTGCCCCTAACCCCCCCCCACTTAAATATACCAACTCAAAGATCGCACCGCAGTGGAGGAAATGGCAAAGTCCCGAAACGTCCCAGCAATTTTTTTCCCTGGGAAAAAAATCGCTGTTCCGTGCATTCGACATTCAGTGCTTTTGACTTTTAGTGTTCAATAAAAGAGGTTTTGCTCTTTTTATCATTCTATGTCATAATATTGACCCTATCATGGCAGCTAGACTGCACTACTGGCAGATGTGATCAATAGATCCCTACAGCCTTACAGAATACATAGCTACCTCATTTACTTTCCATTATTCTATTCCATCTGATAATGTTGCAGTCACCTGTCACTGTGCCCCCCCACCTATGTAAGTGATGATGACTGTGCCATGCCCAAAACCTATTTTGTGTGGTTATGATGATATCTGATGCAGTGTGATTAAGCCATGCACTCCCTTGCATAGCCTTGGTCTTAAACCACATAAGTTATTTTGTTCTGTGCTGTCTGTGTCATAGACTATTGTTGTGGCCTCTTTAGCAGTACCACTATCTACTGGTCCCACGTCTGCCTCAACTGTAGTACTGCTGCATATACTTTCACTGTCCATCCAATGTCTGTCTGCCTGGGATGACATGATGGACAAGCCACGCTGCTTCGCAAGGGACGGCTTGCACCTGTCACTCCAGGGCTTCCGGATATTGGCAAAGGCTCTTGCCACCCCTATAGTGCCTTTTTTAGGCAAGGCTCAAATTCTAAGCCTACCACCCTAGAACACAAAAAAGGAAAAAAAACTAAGGGTAATGCTGCTCAATGCCAGAAGTCTCAACCTCAAGATGCACGCACTCGAGGCCCTTCTCAGTATGGAGAACATCGATGTCTGTGCTGTGACTGAAACCTGGTTCAAGGCTCCTGAGAGCATCCCAGCACTATCAGGTTTTACCTCATATCATGCGTTCTGGCCCCAAAATCCGGACAACACCAAGAAAGGAGGGGGGGTGTCCATATTCATCAAGGACACCCACACCTCAAGGTTGGTGGCAACGCACGATGCATCGGAGACCATCCAGGTGCAATTAACCATAGGCAAGACTGCTCTGCAATTTGTAGCATGTTACAGGCCACCCTCTCAAACTCAGGAAACTCACATAGCTTTCCTGAAAACACTGGAGGGGATAAATGTATCTCCAAACACCATCATACTAGGTGACTTCAACTACCCTAATATAGACTGGGATCATTACTCAAGCCCAAACACTCTAGCCCAAAGGTTCCTGGAGTTCACAAACTCAAATGCCATGGAACAACTAGTCACCATCCCCACAAGAGGTGAAAACATACTTGATCTCATCATCACGAACATGGGATCACAATGTTCAACACCGGAAGTATACCCCTCACTGGTGAGATCAGATCATAAACTAATCTCACTGGAGGTCCTCATCCGCCCTACCTGAGATAAAAAAGACCACAGTGAAGAACTTCTCAAAAGCCGACTTCACACTTCTAAAGACTAGTGTGGTCTCCTTTAAGGCCCCCGAGCTGGCGGAAAACATTACTCAAGCCGCTGAATCACTTACAAATGACTTCTACCAGCACCTACAGGACTGCATGGATCAGGCAATCCCAAACAAAACAAAGACTCTTTGTACCAAAGGCAAGCGTCCAGTCTGGTGGACCCCAGCCATAAACAAGCTCTACAACAAAAAGAGGAAGCTACTACAAGATAGAGCAAAATCCTTAAAAGGTAAGACACCTTTGATCATTATAAGTAAAAAACTAAGAGCCCTCATAAAATCATCCAAGGCAAATTTTGAGAGAAAAATCACTAAGGACTCAAAAGACAATCATAAGGCTTTCTTTAGCTATGTTAGAAACCTGGGAGGAAACTCCCAGATATGCTCAGAATTAGCTCAAAATGATGTGAAAATTACTGAACCTACAGACATTGCCAACAAGTTCAGTGCAAACTTCTCCCCCCCCCCCCAAAAGGAGAGATATCTATACTAGAGGATTGTAGCCCCCCCCCCGAACATCTCTAACGCCCAGGTGAGAACTGCTCTCTCCAAGGCGAAAAACACAGCATCCATGGGACCGGATGGTGTCCCTGGCTGTGTGCTCCACGAACTCAATGAGGAATTAAACCCGCAGTTAGGACAGCTGTTTAATCTTAGCCTCACCTCAGGATACGTACCCAAGGAGTGGCGCACGGCAACTGTGGTCCCACTTCACAAAGGCGGTGCCTCCACCGACCCTGGAAATTACCATCCCATCAGCTTGACAAGCCTGATCTGCAAAGCTATGGAGAGGATCATAATGGAACTCATAAATAAAGACATATGGAACTTGCAGACTTTGGATCCAACCCAGTTTGGCTTTGTCAAAGGCAGATCATGCCTTTTAAACTTGGTTGACTTTTTTGAAGCAGTCACCAAGGCCATTGATGAGGGAAAGGCAGTCCATACAGCCTACCTCGACCTGGCAAAGGCTTTCGACACAATACCCCACTCAGGTATCATTGAAAAACTCATCAGCTTAAATGTAAACCCATACATCACAAGATGGGTTGCAAACTGGCTAAGTGACAGAACCCACAGGGTCAGAGTTGCTGGCGCCATGTCAGACTCAAAGCCTGTCACAAGTGGTGTCCCACAGGGCTCAGTCCTGGGCCCACTCTTGTTCGGAATCTACTTTTCAGAAGTACAAGCAAACACAGGAGGGTTATGGCTGACAAAGTTTGCAGATGACTGCAAACTGGGCGCCATAATCGAGAACACATCTGACACAGATATCCTTCAGAAGGGTCTCACAGAAATGGATAACTGGTGCCAGAGCCATGGCCTAAAGTTAAACGCCAAGAAATGCATAGTCATACCCTTCGGGAAAAACAAGGTTACCCCTAGCTACCATATAGGTGACAATCCACTGAGCACATAAGAGGTTATCAGGGATCTGGGGACCCAGGTTGACAGTAACCTTTCGTTTGACACTCACGTTGCTAAAGTAGTTAGGAAGACCTTCTACATTGCCCACCTGATCATGAAGGGATTCACATCTAGATCAAGGGAGGTCATCGTCCCCCTGTACTCATCACTCATCAGACCAATGATTGAGTACAATGCCCCATTCAGAATGTATCTGACCCGACACCTGCAGCAGCTGGAAAGGCCCCAAAAGTTCCTCACCAAAAGGATAAAGGGTCTCAAAAATATGTCTTATGCTGCCCGACTGAAGGAACTCCAGCTCTATTCAGTCGCTTACCGCTTACTCAGAGGTGACTTGTGCCTGACATACAAGGCCATGTCAAACCCAGATTTGATGAACATGCTTCACCTCAAAAAATCTAGATCCCTCAGAACTAGAAGGGCGGGAGACTTAAACCTTGACACGGTTATTAATAGGACATGCTGGAGGGACAGATTCATCACCCAGAGACTCCCTATGCTGTGGAACAAAATCCCGGTACATGTGAGGCAGAGCACCTCGCTGGCCTTGTTCAAAAGAAATCTTGACCAATGGATGGGAGATCGCAGATATACCCCAGGGATTACCTCAGTGTCACTACTTGACAGAGGCACAGCAAAATAATGGGCATAGTTTCCTTCAAACTAAAGGGGTGGCGAAAGCCACAAAACTCTGGGCTAGGCTTATAAATGCCCTTGGGCAGATAGCCTAGTATGAACCTATGAACCTATGAACTGACTCCTCACAATCATCTTCTGTTACTCCTAGAAGTAGAATGGTAGTCCCTGCAAATGTCTGAATTGTACTGCAGTGGCCTTCCTGTATTAATATAGTTGTGCTTTCCTCCATATTTTGCCAAACATAGACATGCCATTAAATAGCATACACATGCAAGACTAAAATTCAAACCTAGTTGCCATGATCAGTTATTGCATGAAGATTTATTCTCTGAATATTAATGGTGTATTAACTTTCATATAAAAGCACTGTCAGATGATACATTTTTTTTTTGGTTCAACAAGTATAAATTATTGCACATTTCATTAGATGTATAGAATATATGATTGTTTTCTTTTAATAATATGGAATTGTTTACTGTAGTATCAAATTGTTTATTGTTGTTATGTCCAGTTTCCTTCAGTAGCTGAATTATGTTACCAAGACATGGAACTGTCTGTTAATTCCTGCTTTTTATTTAAAAAAAAAGAAGCTAGATTCTATTTGTGACCTAAATCTATCTAAATTATTTTAAGCATGCAAATCACAGCTGTTGCTGTCCTTCACCTCCTTTTTGTCTGCGCTGTTATTTGAACTTTGAAATTCTCTACAACTTACATACAATATATGCCAACCAAAGCTGATACTCGTCTTATATTTTCACTCTACTTGAAAATATTATTTGACCTTGGAAAATTCTAACTTGCAAAGATAGTTAAAAGAAGTATTTCTGTATGAGAAACTTGTGGGACTTTATTTTTATTTTGAAGCTTCAGTCAGCTATACTAAATAACTGGAAATAATAGAAGCAGATATAGTTGAGTTTTTTCTGTCATCAGTCTCTCCATGTAAAACATTTATTTTATTTACTGTGTAACTTCAGTGGTGTTTTGTATGTATAATCAGTTATTTTTAAAAGCAAAAAGTTGTCAAATTTTCATTTGTAAAATTATAAAGTTGATGTGTTGTTTTATTAGGAAATGGTATCCGTATTAGTGTGACAGCTCCCTATTGAAATGTTAACACATAACATCAAGTGCCAACATGCTGAATAAATGACACCAAAATGCAGGAGAAAGGCAAATCTCAAATATCTCTCTTCTTCTTTGATCAAGTTTTTTGTAGGGGGCAGCTCCTTGCACCGACCCAACCCACAGACATATATATCAACTCTGAGATTACCATCCCTTGGAGAAAAGGGAATATTCTGAGGAATGGCAATATTATACCTGGTATAGGCAAACCATTTTTTTTGGCCATTCAATTTCTGTATTTCGGGACTAGTTGAAGCTGTTACTGACATATCACACTGCTTCCTTGGTATGACTCATACCTCTCAACTGTACATTTTTTCACAGAATGTCCAGATTTTTGCCTCATATTTTGGTCCAATTTTCATAATATTGTAGTTTTCTAACACATTACTGGCAAATGATTAAAGACTGAAGTTAGAAAATAAAGACAGACAATTGAGTTTCAGACTTCATAAACTTCAGAAAAGTCATGCTAATGCAAAATCTGTTATTCTGTTAACTTTCTAAGTTTGTAGGAGCAATATTTAAAAATGACCCCTATGTTTTGGCCTTTGTCCAGATTTCTTGCTCCAACAGGTTGAGAGGTATGGTCTTGGTATCTCCCATTTAGGAGGAAGACTCCTTGGCTATCATCTAGGGTGGCCACAGTAGTGCAGTGGTTAGCATTGTTGCCTCACAGCAAGAGGTTCTCTGGTTTGATCCTCGGCTGGGGTGCCTTCTGTGCGGAGTCTGCATGTCCTCCCTGTGGTCTCGTGGGTTTCCTCCGGGTGCTCTGGTTTCCTCCCACATCCCAAAGACATGTTGTAGGTGGATTGGACACTCTAAAACTGGCCCTAGGTGTGAGTGTGTGTGCCTTCCATGGAAGGTTGGGTGCTGGGCTGGCAACTCGACACTGTAAAACTCTACTGTCAATCATGAGTGGATGGGTGATCTGCTGTGGCGACCCCTAACCTGGAAAAGCCAAAAGAAGAAGTACTCCTTAGCTGTCATCTAATAAAAATTAATAAGTGTTGATGAGTAGTTTAGTAACTAAGATCCTGATTGATGGATGCATTTACAATGAATACAGGAAATATGTACTATCACTGAAAATATATCAGTAGCTCCTACTGGGAAACATTAAGAGATATGTGTATGATAAAATAATTTAGATGAGTCTCGGTTACTGTTTGTAAGTTTACACAAGAGCATAAAGGGCATAGAAAAGTAGGAGAAATCCTGGGAAAAAATAATGCAATACTGTTCTATAGCTGACAATATAAAGCTTATTTGAGTATGATTAGTGTAGGTCATAACCCAGGGCAGTAGTGTGCTGCACATTTACCATAAGCTCTTAAAACTAATAAGTCCTAACATACATAACTTGTGACACAGGTGATGTATTCAGGGATTAGAACCCCAGTCCTTATAACTAGATGCAGGTGGTGCAGATTTTAGCTATATAAATGCTATAACTGACATTATTTTGTAGCAGTGATGGAGTGTATACAGTCTTTTGTTAACTCAGTGGAAGGTGCAATATTTTCCCCATTTTTCACATATTTGATGGCAGTAGTGGTGCTCAGATCTCATCATCTGCCACATTACTGGAATTAGCGAGGCAGGTTTCAAGGTACATGTCCCTGCTTGTTACAGATACAGTATTTTAAATACATAAAACAAACCAGGTCTTATATAATCTGACAACAGGTAACTCCTAGGAACCTGCAGTGACTTTAAAGACTGCAAAAGCACAATTGGCTGAATTCAATAAACCCTACACAGTCCACTAAAGTCATGTGCATGTTGCAGCATGGCATGCATATGGTAGCACATTGATTTGTTTTATTCAGTAAATGGCTCTAGATGGAGTGGAGAGCTGTACAAACACAATGAACATTGTGGCATGCTAATTACAACATAAGCAGCTGAATTGTATGCCAATCAACCAATCCAAGATGGATGTGCTATTCAACAAGCTATAAACCAATCTTGTACATTTAGGTTTTGGCCTCAAATGCCAAAGCCTATTGGAACACAGCCACAGAAACTACACTACATGGAAAGTATGTTAGGGGCTGTTGCCACTCATCTGCATGAGTATGTGCAAATGGCTCAACTCTATGCTGCTGCTGCTGCTGCAAATAGACCCTGGCCAAGAAGGAGAAGGGTGTTTAGCTTCTTGTTAACTTTTCATGGTCTGCATGAGGTGGAAGTAGTATAGGGCCTCAGAGTGGGTAGAGACACACTGTAGGAACTCTGCAACCTCTGTTGTCCTCAACTGACAGCAAGGGCAAACTGAGAGGAACCAATACCTTTGGAGATCAAGGTATGTGTAACATTTAGAATTTTAGCTACAGGAAACTTCCAGAGAACAACAGGGGACATGCTGGGGGTGTTACAGGCATCAGCATACAGAATCCTACATCAACCAGGACGCCAATGATTAGATATATTTTCCCTGTAACCGCCAGGACAGAGCTAAAACTATGCAGGATTTCTACCCAATAGCACACTTCCCTGAAGTCTTGGGTGGCAAAAACAGCACACATATTGAGAACAAAGCACCACCCAGGGAACAGGGAAGTGTTGGGCTTCCACTCCATTAACTGCCAAGTCATGTGTAGCACTAAGGGAATCATCCTGAATGTGTGTGTACTCAGCTGTGGCAGTTACCATGACTCCAATATCTGGCACAACTCTCAACTCTACTTGAGGTTTTCAAGGGGAAAGTCGCATAAGGCCATTTACTGGATAACACAGGGCATGCACTTGAACCATGGTTAATGACGTTCATCAGAAGTGTACATGCACCCATGGAGGAATGCTATAATGAGGCAGACACTCAAACAAGAAATATCATAGAGTATGCATTTGGGCTGGTGAAGTCATGAAGTCACGGTTTCAATGCCTAGATATATGGGGGCAAGGCCCAGCCATGCTATCCCAGTAATTGTGCTGAAATTTTCACTGTCTATACTATCCTACACAATATTATCCTGAGAAAATAGCTGCAACAGGAGCACCAAGAGGAGGGAATACACATTCCATCACCACTGGCAGGGTCAACACCACCACACGCAGGTGAGGCTGTGGCTGTAGGTAGACATAGGTGTGCACAATATGCCACTGCCCTGACCAAGAAGCAATGGAAAGCACACATATCATCTACCTAAGGGGTACAACTTTCATACTTTGCACATATGTACAGTAAAAGTGATGCCAGACAATGCTCACAACCTTTACTTACCCATGTAATGGCTGTGTAATGTTGGCATCATACAGATTCAGCCCCCCCCCCCCAAGAAAAGAGTTGCAACTGCAGGACTATCAAGGTAAGGGGTGAATTTGGGACAGGAAAATAAAGGAGTAATAACACAAGTGAAAGGCAGATACTTGCATACTGTTATTTGCAAATGTACCTAAGCAGAAGGTGAATGGGTTGTCAAGCAATGACATCAATATGTGACTGCACTGTTTTATGTCAATAGTTGTCTTATGTTTATCAGCTAATAGGCCTCATGCATCAAAAATACATACAATACAAAAGCCATTCCCAAGTCTCTAATTATCCCTACATTTTCACAACTGGAGTTATAAGCTGCACTGATGTATCAACAATTTCAAGGTATTATTCACAACAGCAAAAAGGGTGTAAGAAAGCAGTACAATTTTCAAAAGAGCATCACCAACATGTATATACTAAGCACTCAGTTAGCTATGTATCCTGTGCATCAGAAAAATACATATGTATCCCTGAATCCAAAAGACAAATACAAGGTGATGGCACAGTTATCATTTGCACAGTGTGTTTTTTTTTTTGGGGGGGGGGGTCAGGAGGTCAAGGCTGACATAAAAGTAGTGTGTGAGAGTAAGAAAGACAAGCAGGCAGAAAAGCAGCTAATTGTCAAATAACCAATGAGACAAAATGACCTACAAGCTTCACGGATGCCTCATGTACCTGTTTTCTGTGTGTGTCTATATGGGCACTTGATGTGAAATGTGCTTGTGAGTGTCTGCATGAGCACAGCCAAGATCTGTTCTTGCTCCCTCCCCTCATAGATCTATAACATTCCATCCCCCTCACACTTATCCTATTAAAGCTTATGTTCCCTCACTATAGTTATTTAATAAAGACCTTCTGAGTTTCTTCTTCAATAACTTCCCTGATTGCGTATCTCAATACTGTTTTTATTTTTGAATGTTTCTCAAATTTATGCCTAAATGTATTAATGTTTTATCTCTACTCTGTATAATTGTCTTGTAGTTATAGCATGTACCTAATTCTGTCCATATCGCAGCTTTTCTCCTCATTTTTGAATGTTTCTCAAATTTAAGCCTAAATGTATTAATTTTTATCTCTACTCTGTATAATTATCTTGTAGTTATTGTATGTACCTAATTTTGTCTACGTTGGAGCTTTTCTCCCCAGGACTCCATTGAAAACGGGTTCTTTTGGCCCAATGGACTATCCTGGTAAACCAACTGCAAATAAATAAATAAATAAATAAATAACTTTATGTCTTGTCATGTTAGGCAGGTGTGAGCCATGCATGCCAGTGATATCAGTTCATTGTTGTCACCCCTGACTGCAAGAACTGGCTCTGCCAGGAGTTGTACTGCCATGTACATGCCCATGGTCAGATGTGCTGCTGCTACCTGAATATGAGTGATGTCTGCTGGATGAGCTCTCCTGACAACTGCAATGAAGTCTGTGACCCTGTGGCCTATCATGTCTGGGTGTGGACACCTCAACCACTGATGGAGCATTGGAAGTAGTGCCACTATGGGAGTGGGATTGGGCATGGCCACATTGGCTAGCAGCAGATGATGCTGCTGAGCTATGGCCACATGAATGATGTTCCACTCCCAGCAGATGTTCCATCACAGACATTGCCCATTCCATCATGTCATCTATCCAGGCCATTGAATTGGCCACATGGCAGAGGCAGTCATGCATTTCACACTATTCCACTTCTAGAGCCCTAAGCATGTACTCAAAGGTCCTAGCCGAACATGGTTGTGCCTCCATGACAGCCCTAAACATACGTTCAGTGTCATGTAATGACACACTGGTATCAGGTGAATAGTGGACAACAGGCCACTTCTGAATCTCTCTACCAGTTCTCCTGCATGGCACCTCACCTACACTTTGGTTATGGACAGAGTCAACTGGCATTGAAGCCACAGTAACCACACTACCCTGATTAAGTGCATCACCCTCAACCTGCCCAATATCTGAGGGGTCTATGGAATGAGAATGCATAGACTACTGCCTGTGTCTGAAGGAAATACAAGGGATGGGTGAGTCATAACCTCAGTGTCAGATTCAACCTCTGCACCTGCTGATTGTGCCTCTGTTTAGCCACCATCATTATAAGTGCCTACCTATAGTCTGACATTAGGTAGTAGGAGTCCTCCACGTCCACTGTTAGGATCACCTGTGATAATATGCAACAAATACAGGAACTAAATGTCTACTACATTAAATATTAAACCAATTTATATGATAACAAAGTAACAATGGTCACATAATTGCAGATGGTACAGCAATACAGATACTCATTACACCCACCTCACACATACAGATCATTTATATATCTGAAAAATGGCCATTAATAAGCAAATAAACATTTGCTTACCATATGCAGATGTATCCACACATTGCAGGGAGGATGGTCCTGGAAGAAATTAATCAAGGAAAGGACAGCAATTAACCATTGGAATGGGAATAACACAGGGGGACAATGAATACACAATCACCTACATGTCCTGTAAGAAATAGCTGAAACTGGAATTTGTCTGCCACATCTACCCACACCTATGTGTATTGAACAATTGTATTGTATAAAGCTATCAGCTTATCAACAGGTACATAAAAAATCAGTTTCCTAGGAATTATTAGTCAAATTATATATTTCCATATAAAAACAAATATAAAACTTGCCATATATAAGCTTACCTGGAAGCTGCTCCTGGGACACACTTGTCCCCCCAGCCACATCAGCATCGACATCAAGCACACAGTGTGCAGTTTCCACTGAGCTCTGGATTTCTGACAATAGACAGGAACTCTTCATTTGGTGTCAATGGGGGTTCTATAGCAGGAACCCCCCCCCCATTGCCAGCTGTTCTCGGGTTACTGCAGCTGCTCTCCTCCATGCTGATGAAATAATATTAGTGGCCTGATGACCCACCTGATCATAATTCTTGTTGTGACCTCCTACTGCATTGACATAATTTACTAATTGGTTCCAAGTCTTCATTCTGGCTGCCATATCCCCACATCCTCTCTCAAGCAGAAAGGCTCTATGGTGCCTGAATGCCTGAAGTATCACTTCATTTTCAGAGTCACTGAAAGGGAGGGTTATGTGGATTTGTAGGCTTGGATGTGTTTAATCCTATGTGACATAAAACACAGAAGGATAAAATACATAATTATCACATAACTAATTTATTGCTTACGTACACATTTGTCAACATTAAGTACCAGGAACACAAGTTTTCATTTAGTAAAACTGAAGGTTATATGGTTGTCCCACCTCCCCTTCACACACAAGCCAAGGTTTGTCTAAAGCAAGGAATATCACTTAAGTAATGAATCATATTTCCCACTGAAATATTAGGATGGCTACAGACTGTCAACACAAAAGCAGATGAAACACACTTTTCACCTTGGCAACTCACAATGGTAAATGGCTCCCTCACCACTAAAACACACATATTAAGATTCATACAAACCAAGGAAAACAACAGAATTAATTGTATATATGTTTTTTACACAATTATCAGAATATTTCACATTTGCAACAGAAAAGTCAATATATGACTGGCAGTCACCCCTCACTGTGCCCACCACTTCCCCGTAGGTGTCCCTGTGCCATCTCAGAAGCATAACACCTGTGTCAGTGACACATACATTACATTTCTCCCTAATAGTTTAAAATATTATCAAACCAAAAAAAAACAAATAATACCTGTGATGAAAGTTTACAACCTATCTGTGAAATGTAAATGTCTGCCAAAAAAACCTATGCCAACAGTGAGGTGTAAGCATATAGATAAAAGTTCCATTGTACCTTGGATACATACATAGATCTGTAACATTTTACAAAATCTAGACTGCATTTGAATAATACAAGCATACCTTATCCAAATTAGCAGTCATTTCTACAAATAAATCACCTACAAAGGAATACCAAGTTTCTGTTTTGTCAAAATACGCAAGTCTCCTCACCTTCAAGTTCCCTAGCTACACAGTTACCTTTTTATACTGTAGATCCAGCCTTTTGAGCATGGTGAAGATGCAAATGAGATGCAAACTCATTAAAATTGCTGAATACCAAACTTTTGACCTTGTGTGTAAACAGTGTAGAATCTACACCACTGATATTTGTTAATGGCTTGCAACTGTGAATGATTAGTGTGAGAGAGAAGGAAAACACAACAGCAATTCAAACAACCTTCCATGCAGTGGGTGTCTCACTGAGGATACATGCCCAAAGTGTGGAACTAACTTCAGCAAACTTTTAAATGAAACAATACAGCACACGTTTATCATTTTTTTATTCAATAAAAGCCAAACTCTCCTGCCTATGCTGAAAATGTTTTTCCTTTCATGTAATTTTATCATATAGTTAAAGAAGAATGACACACAATACACTATAGACTACACAGCAGACAATAGGAAAGAATGAACACAATGAAAAGAAAAGGCAGAGCTGCATTTGTACAAAGATCTTCATAAATGGTTTTGAGATTACTCATTACACTAAATATGTATGCCACACATGTACAACCAATAATGTATGTGTGTGCCCTGTTAATACTGTAGAGGATATATGAATTGCTTGTAGCACATGATTTGATTGCTGCTGCAAAGTTATGTCTGTGGCAAAGAGAGATAACACACTCTCACTGTGTTTTGCAGTTTCATTAGTCTGATAGTTGAGATCTGGAGCTGTGTAATTCTTTAACATGTTTCACTTTTTTTTCTGTTATTAACATTTGTGCGGTGTGCAGCTTAGTGCAAACATGATAAAACACATAAATATTTAAAAATTAATGTTGATTGCCTTAGGAAGTGAAATCATACTTAGCTGCATTGCAGAGCAGTCAGCACCTAATGACAGCATAAATAGCACCTTGTAAAGACATTGAGGCACACAATACATGTGATATGCAAACTGTGGTTCAAGTCCCACATTATTTTAAAGATAAATTATCATAAACATTCTTTACAATAATTATGTATATTAGCTTCTGGCTGTAATATTTGCAAATTGATCACTTGTGTACAAATAAGGTTTACTGCTGTAGACAAAAAAGAAACATTGTTACTTGCTAAAATGAAATATTATTACTTGTTTCACCTTCCTTTGTGCAAAAATGCTAAGCAGAGTTGGGCAACGGTCAATACTCTGGGCAGTACTGAATGTAAAAAACATACCAACTGCCTAGCTTTCCATGTGGTGCCAGGTTGAAGTTCATGGTCAAAACACATGTGAGCCAGGGTTTTAATCCAGCACACCTCAATTTCTTTAAATGATGTTCTAGTGTAATTTATATAAAAAATAGCAATATAAAGATAATAATACATAAAAATAACTTGGTATAGCAGGTTGATTGAGCATACACATGATATATGAATTATACATGTAACTGCTGGCATCATGACAATTACATTTCTGTAATTATTATTATTATTAATATTATTATTATTATTATTATTATTATTATTATTATTATTATTTATTTATTTATTTATTTATTTATTTTGCCCTGGGATGGACTTCACACTTTACTGACAGTCATTTACACAACTCTCATAACACAGGTATAGCTATAACACAGACTGCATTGTGTGGTCTGAACCAGAACTCAGAAAGCTACTCTGAAAGTAATACAAGTATATGCATTTCCAGTATATTGTCACACATTACTCTTGCATCATAGATGAGAATGCATAAACCAGGACCTTGTCAGGTCACATACGAACATGGTTAACTGAACTGTAGCACCACTCACTCTTTAATGTGTATATATAAATAATGACCATGTTTGAGAAACACTCATTCTGTGACTATGAAGAAAAAAACACCTATGTGGAAGTATAAGTGTTCTCTGTTTTGCATAGGTTTGAATCCTGAATTGTACAAACTGCTTTTGTCAGTGTTTAAGGGCCACAAAATATGTGTCAAGTCATAAAATTGATCACCCCCTAGTTCAGGATACATACAAAGGAACTTAAAAGTCAAGTCATTTAATATACTAGTCTTTTTTCGCTGGACAAACTTTTATCAGGTATAGCAACAGACAAGCAATAAATTAATGCCAACTGTCACATTACACTTCTTATTTCATAAACTAGCTTCCTGTCTGGCAATGTTGCTCTCTATGCACCATTGCTCAAATGAGGCTGGCATGGTCATGTGGATTTGTGCACTGGCTGTAAAATTCAATCACAAATTGGCTGGAAAACACTTTAATTGATGGTGGATGACCTGTGCATACATGGCAGGAGCTGGGAAGGATGGTGCAGAATTCAGGTGTGGTGTAGAGGAGTCAAGAATATTTGTTGTACTCCTTGTAAAGCACTACAGCTGTAAGCTGCTGCAGGGGGACTATACCAGGTTTCAGTATAAATCTGAGGCTTGGAACAGTCTAGCCAAAGCTGTCTCCAGTGTGTCTGGCAATCTACACACTGGGGAACATTGCAGGCATCATTATAATGGCCTGAAACAGCACAAGCAGGCTCAATTTTACCAGTGGCTGGATGAGTTTAGTACTGCTGACATCCACAGTGGTGTAAGTATACAAATAAAGCAAAATGTACTGATGTAGAAAGCTGGAGATAGCCAAGACTGGAATTTTTCAATGTTTTCATGTCTCTTCCTCCCCTCTTTATTTTTCAGCTTGTCAGGCAATTTCAGCGAACAGGGAGGTGCATGCTGAATGCTCAGAAAGACTCAAAGAAGCAAGGGGCATCTATGCAGCACAAATGAACATTGTTTTATTAAAATGATTACTCTTCCATACATTACTAGCAACTTTAGTATGCAGGTCTTAACTGTAAAAGCAATCAAGCATGCTTTCATCTGTAGCTCAAGGTAACTGTAGTAGGCAAGTGTAATAGTGTAATCAAATTTGTGGGTTCAGGTCCCACTAGTAGCCATTACATTCTAGTTAGAAAAATGTCATTATTTCATCAAAATTGGCATAAATGCCATGTTGTTAACTTAATCTGTATTATCTTTAAATGCATATATGCAATATATGCATATTGTAAGGGGTATTTATTAAAATTCACAATCCTATTTTTGATTTTGAACTATCTATAGTAAAAGTATACTTAATTGTAATAAAAAAGTGTGTGACATAATAACAGCTCTAATAATTTTTTCCTCTAACTCTACCCATTATCTCTCTCTTTTTACATATACATATATATATATATATATATATATATATATATATATATATATATAAATCTATATCTATACATCTATCTATCTATCTATCTATATATATATATATATATATATATATATATATATATATATATACACACACACACACACATACATATGTGTACACGTGTGTGTGTGTGTGTGTGTGTGTGTGTGTGTGTGTGTGTGTGTGTGTGTGTGTGTGTGTGTGTGTGTGTGCATGTGATCACACCATTCTGATGTGATACTTTTCTGCTAAGAAAAAAATGTTTTCCAGCACAGGGAGGTAGGCAAACTGCTGAGGTTCAGCCTGGCACCAACACTCAGCACATCTGGGACCCAATCTGGAAGTACTGCTTCTGCAGCCCTTGCACTTCCTGGGCCATCAACATCAGTTAGCATTGCCCCAGCAGCTAGCACATTGTTATACCCCATAAGTAGTGGTGGAGGTGGGGATTATGTCACTCGCCAGAAGCTGCCAGTGATGGTGCATGAAATCTATGAAAGTAGCAGCCATCTGGAGAAGTTGATTGTGGGAATGCAAGAAAAAAAAAAAGAACATCAAGCAATCCAACCAGAAACCAAGGAAGGGGACATTTATGACAGTTTGGAGTGTAAGGACTAGATTCTCATTGTCCCAATGCTTGACAGGCATGCGCCTCCAATGTATCCTACCTATATGAGTGTTTGCTGGTAGCTTAAGTCTGTAACTCTGTACAAATGGGTAAAGCAGTAGCCACAGTTTTTAATGTCATAAACATTATGACACAAGATTTCCAATATATAAACTACAATATGAACACCATAGTGTCTGTCAGCTATTTCTCATCATTTTCGCAAATGCTTCTCAGCAATGTACCATGTTAAGTGTTGTTTCGCATGTATTACTATGTTTATTGCCCAGTTATTCTTCATCCCATCAAAAGGCATTTAAAAACACAGCAATAGGGGATGTTGTTGTTAGTCACTGAACACATATTTGCTCAGACTCATATGTGCCCTGCACACATGTACACGACAAGGGATATGTCAGCAACAGGTCATATGTCAACTACAATACAGAAATAAAGAGTGCAACTGCATTGTTATATTTGTTAAAGCTTTATACTGACACTAGACATTGAGATTGTCTGAAACATGTCTTACTGTGGACATAGTTTCATCACAATATGAGCACTCATACATCAACACTTGCATTTATGATGTTGACAAAATATGTGTGTGTATGTGACTGAATTTGCTAGTTGTGCAACATGTTGAGAAACAGGTACCCATATGTCTCAGTTATGCAACATGCATTCAAGACATTTACTACATATAGGTTAAGAGGCTAACTTTTTAAGTATATGTGCACATTGCATGTAAAAAAGCAAAGCCAAAGTCCACACTTTGCTCACCAGCCTCATGACAGTAACATAAAATGATTATATCAACCTCTAAAAACAACTATGACAAGGGAAAAAAATCAGACTACCGTGATGGCACAAATGTTAACTACTGTGTTTGTCAGCTTGAATAGATAGTTAAGTAGGGGTTTAAACTGTACAATAGACAAATTATGTTTTGGTTCTGTATGTGTTACTGCATATGAACATAGTCAGAAGAGCATGACTCTGTGTCCTACTGATATCACTCAAGTCTCATGGAGAACAAAGTTTTACAAAAATGTACAACTACACAGCAAGTTCATACAGCCCTCCCAGCATCTTCTTTGCAACATACACTGAAGATGTCTTCTGCTATAATGTGTTGTCTGATACTATGACAACCAAACTTGTGCCATGGAACTTGTGTTAAGGACTGCACTGTCTAGTTTGTATAACTAGTTAAGTAGGGGTTCTAATCTCACTGTGGTCAACTGGAGTGCGTGTGTGTTTATGTTCAGTTGGTTCATTTTCTGGAAGCCATTTTAGAACAGCATGTCATGTGACACACTCCTATTAACATCTTCTTCTCACTAAACACTGATGATGTAATCTGCTCTAATATGTTGTCTGACACTATGATGATGGCCATCAGGTGTAGCAGATATCTATGTTGATGAGAACTCAGATTTTTGTGCAATAACTCAAATGCTAGTCTCAGCTTATATTTGGTGCAATAAACCAACGGATGCAAAACTAGCCTTCTTGTGCAATACTGATAACTGCTGGAATTATGTGTGATAATGTACTGTTTAGCTTTGTAAAATGTTTTGAGTGTTATGTCTGTAATGGTTTGCTGTGATGTAGTAATTTTTGTTGTAATGCTTCTTGTGATGATTTGCACATTGAGTCCAAAGAAACAAAATTTCATTCAGTTTACACTGTTGTGTGAGGTCTGAATGACAGTAAAGTTTACTTTCACTTTGATAGACTTGTGCTGTGGTGCTGGAATTAAGTACTGTGTTCTGTGGGTAGCTAAGTAGGGGTTCTAGTCTCATTGTGATCATTTGGTTTTTGTATGAGTTTCTGTTCATATTCTTGAAACCATTTTAGAACAGCATGTGAGACACTACTACTACCATCTTCTTCTCAACAGACACTGATGATGTCATCTGCTATCATGTATTGTCTGACACTGCAACAGTAAGACTTGTGCTGGGGCACTTGCATTACGTACTATGTTCTGTATATATGTAGGTAGGGGATTAATTTCACTGTGGTCAACCTGTGTGTGTATGTTCATGCTGCTATCAGTCTTGAGACAATTTTAACACTACATGTGAGACCACAGCTATGGCATGAACTCCTGTCCACTTCTTATTGTAAACAGACGTATGATATGATCCCCTCTAAAGTTCATTCTGACAGTATTACACTCATATATCTTAGGTTGGCATTTGCTTGAACTACTGTTTTTTAGCTTCTGTATGTAGATAGTTTGTGGTTCTAATCTCACTGCACACTATGCATGCACGTGCATGTGTGTGTGTGTGTGTGTGTGTGTGTGTGTGTGTGTGTGTGTGTGTGTGTGTGTGTGTATGTGAGTGTCATTCAAATATAAGTGGGTAGACAATTTCACACCAAGAGGTGAATTCACATCTATGTGACACACTCCTACCAACAGCATTTTCTCAGCATATACTGATGCTGTAATCTTCTATAAAGAGCACTGTAACAAGGTAAAGTCAGACATCTGTGGTGATGCTACTGTAGTGACATATGTAATCCAGTTTGTATACCTACAAATGCCTAAAGTTCAAATCTGATCTCATTCAACTGCTGTGTGTGTGATTGGTAGTATATTGCTGCCAGTATATAATCTTTTGAATATATTTTCATTTAAATCAAACTCAGGAGAACCTTTAACATAGCCCCATGAATGTGAGATACCCTAATTCACTCTGACAACATGACATGCTTCCTGCAGAACCAAGGATGATGTCATAATCACTTAGATGCATACATGCATCATGAAGCACAGCCCTTTCAGGACCCTGTGCAAGCCATCTGCAGACCAATGGATGTGTGATTGCTAATTCTGTCATGGAGTGGTGCACTAGTTACATATGGACAGAGGCAGTATGTAATACAATCCCACATGTATGCACATATGCATGTAACCCTACTATCTAACATCATATAGATATGGGAATTTTGGTTTAAATGCTACACTAATGGCTAGAATATTATGTGATATTGGCTGTTAGCCTACTAATGTCCTATGACCTTATGAAGATTGCACAGGTCATTGTTGCTGTCATCTACATGCGCTATGTTAAGCTGTGGATATACAGTAGCTCTACAACAGTGTATTCCAATCTGCGTTTTGAGATAATGTATTGATGGAAATTGCTGCCATTTTATTATACATTCCTTCCATAACAGCTGTAGTAATATGCCTCTTGAGGACTGCTGGCATGGGATGATTCTATGTATACTGTTGCCTTTGCAAGGCATGTGTTCTTGTTGTGGAGTATATTAACATTCTACACATTTCTCATTCAGCCATCACAGTGTCACCTGCAGTATGGCATCTAACATCATGAACTGCTATGTGACATACATCAATCTTGCATCATACTCATTACATTGGCACATACACCTTGTTTTATCCACATATTGTAATGCTGTTATATACATAAACATATAACCAGGTTATCTTTACTTGCAACCTTGGGGAATTTCATTGTATGCACAATTGTGTTACTATTTACAAGGAGATTAATCAAGTGTTGCCCAGCAGCATTGTGTGACTGTCAGCATTTGTGTCATTAACTGTTCTACATGCACTACATCCACCTCATTTGTAATGTGCCCATATATTGTATCTGAGCTCTCACACACACCTTTTCAACGATAAAGATATAGGCATGTGATGTGCAACTGATGTAATGACGTGAACTAGGTGGAAATGTACAACTGTATTAACAGTTCTACTGTGTGTCATGTGATGCATAACCAAAGTTGTATTTGGTGATGTTGTCACAAATCTTTTGTTAGGTAATTACAAAATCTTTAGGGGAATACACAGCTATGCACACAGATGGTTGTGGATAGCACCACCAATACTCAACTGTAGGCAATAGACAACCTGTTAACTCACATATTTGGATTACATTTCAGCCCTCCCCAACCACACTGCTCATCACACAAAGTATACATACAAATATTACTTTGCATATTTTCTCAGGAAAGCAGCTCATATGTGAGCTTTTTAAGGCAAAATACATGGCATCATTGACCCCTAATAATGTCCTGTGGTGGCTTATCAATAATTTAAAACGTGACCTAGCAGACACAGTTGAATCCCTACTAAAGCACAGCCTCCAGACATGCTATTGCCTGGCAGAATGGTGGACAGCAGCAGTCATCTATCTGAGCAAAGGGGACCATCACCCAGCATAGGTAATTACAGACTCAGAAGCATGAACAACCTCATCTATATGCTCATGAAAAGAATCATTATGGACCTTTTCAACAAGGACATATGTGACCTCTGTACTGTGTAACCAACACATTTTTTCTTAATTAAAGCTAGGCCATGTCTGCTAAATCTTGTTTACTTCCTTGAGAAGGTCACCAAGGCCATGGATGAGGAAAAGAATATGCATCTCATGTAACAAGACCTGGCCACGTTATTTGAAACAATTCCACACTCAGGTATTACAGAGAAAGTGTCTCAACTGGCCATAAACCACTATGTCACCAAGTGTGTAACACACTGGATTACCAACAGGACACATACTTTTAAAGTGTGTGAATTCACATCTAGAAAGAGACCAGTGAACAGTGCAGTACTACAGGCTTCTGTACTAGGCCCTTTCCTGTTTGATATTTAATTTGCAGAAGTCAAGGCAAACTTAGACAGCCTTTGTCTAACTCAATTTTCAGATGACTGCAACTTGTGGACAATCCTTGAATCTAGTAATGGCATTGATATACTGCAGAAAGTATTAACTCACCCAAATGATTGGTGTCAGAGCCAAGAAGACATAGTAATTTTTTTAAAAGAGAAATGCCCAAGCTAAATACAATGTAGAGATTACATCCTAATGAGTAGACCCAGTGGTGCATAATCTGTTTACGCAGGTAGATAGTAATTAGAAGTTAGAACATCATGTGTCAAGAGTGGTCACAAATCCTTTATATGTGAAATAACTCAAAAGAATGGAGACATCATCCAGATCAAAAGACTTTATAATTCCATTGCACTCGGCCCTCATCACAATAATAATTGAGAGCAATGCACCTTTTTGCATGTAACTCAATACACATCTGCAACAGCTGGACCAACACCAGAGATTTTGCACGAAGAAGATACAGGGAGACACCCATTCACATGGAAAATAGAGGCACGACTGCTGAATCTTACACAAATGCACTGTATAAGCACATACATGAGTGCATGGATCATGCCAACCCCAACAGAACCAAGACGCTATCCTGCAAAAAAAGGAAGCCAATCTGGTGGTCCCCTGCCATAAACAACAAAAACAACAGAAGAAGGAAGTTGCCAAAAAGAGTAAAATCCCAAGATTGGAGAAACTCCCTGGTCAGCCTCAGCAAGAAGCTGAGATCCCTCATAAAATCATTTCTGCCTTGGAGGTCTCTGCAGTTTGGGTAGATTTTTATTGAGACCTCCACGAAGGTGGGTGTGTGGTTTGTGTTTTTATGTGAAGTCACTGCTGCTTTGTGTTCTGGAGGGCTATGTGTTTCATGTGGTGTGGTGCAAGTGTTGACCTTCTCCTCTTGACCAGCTATTCCAGCCTTGGCTGGAGTGTGCGTGGGTTCCAATTTGGATATATAAGTGCATCTCTCGCATGTCTGAGTGTTGGGAGGTAAGAGGAGAGGGTTGTCAGTGTACATGAAGCAGTTGCTACATTGCCTCAAGATGCCCAAGTTCAGCAGGTTAACAAGAGAAAGCACAGGGAACTGACATTTAGACATGCCCATAGGGGTGGGCATTAATAATAAGTACTGAAACTGTTTCCTTGTAGAATGTTTAGTGCTGGTAGCACTTTTTTGTGCTACAATAATTGCTACAAGAAGTCTGGTATGGTAAAGTGCTAGACTAATAAGCTAGTAAAAGTGCAGGAGAGGAGAACACTAGCAGATCTAAGGGAAAATTTGAAGAGCACCTCTCAGGAGCTTACAAACAGTCCTGGATACAGCAAATTTGTATCTGGACTAGACTAGTTACAGGAAAGGCGGGAAACAAGTGCAACGTGGGCTTTTAAACCAGAAAGTTGAAAGAGATGGAAAACCTGCCCAAATGGCCAATAAACTACAAATTCTGGGCCAGAAACTACTCCTCTTGTGGTAGATAGGCTACCTAGTGCTTACCACTCCCACTGATAAGCTAGAAGGCTTCCCTCCAAAACAGAAAGACTTGGGGGGGCTCAGAAGCTTACATACAGTCCTGGACACAGCAAATCTGTATCTGGACTAGACTAGTTACAGGAAAGGTGGGAAAAGCTCAAACACAGGCTTTTAAATAAGAAAGTTGAAGGAGATGGGAAAAAAACTGCCCAAGCAGCCAATAAACTACAATTTCTGGGCCAGAAAACATATGTTGCAAAATCCTTTCTTTCTATTTCCTTGTCGTCTTACCAATCTAGAAACACAAACAATTCTTACAGGGGGCCAGGTATATCATGTTGCATGTTTGACAGACTATGTACTCTGTTTGTCTAAAACTAAAATTAAAAACAGGGTGTTCAAAAGCCTGCTGTTTAGAAATAACAGCACAGGCTTTACATCTATGACATGGAAATAGATTGGCAAACATGCAATATGATATACCTGGCCACCTGTGAGAATTATTTATGTTTCTATGTCAGTAAGACGACAAGGAAATTGAAAGAAAGGATTTTGCAACATATGTGTGATATCAGGAATATGAATTTGAATAATGCATTAGCCAAACATGTTAGTGAATACAAAAGTCACAGATTCTCTTTTAAGGCTTTACAACACGTAAAAAATAATTTTACAGAAGGTGACATGAATAATCGGGTAGACTTGGCTGAGCTGAGATGGGTATTACTACTAATGATGTTTTTTTCTCTGTTGTGCACCCTCCAACTTACTTCTAGACAATAATTTCTTACTTCTGTTGTATAGTCCATTTATGTGAAGGTCTATTTATGTGAAGGTCTATCAGGGTGGCTTGTTTTTCCAGCTAGACCTGGGTTTAGTTTGGTTAGGTACCATTGTTTTTATGCAGTTGTTTAAGTGGTTGTACCTTGGATTTTTCCATACTTCTGCGTAGGCCTCTGTGTTTTTGTGGTTAGGGGAAGCTTTAAAATTTCCTATGCTATCATTTGCTAGAAGGCAAGTTGACACAGAAAAATTCTTTAGAATTTTAATATTTGAATGCTAGAGACAGAAATCTATGGATATCATTTCATTGTGTACATGATTCTTTGGTTCTACCTCACATAAACGAAACACCAAAACACCGACAACGCAATCACCGAAACCACATAACCGACAGTACAAAAACACGAAATTCCACATGCCCGACAACGAAATAACTGACGGTACACAAACACGAAACCTCATACACTTCACACACCACAATCAACAAACAAAACACATTCCCCATCCAAAAACCACATACACAACACAAGCACACCTAAATCCCTACAAACCCACACTAAACCTCACATACACAACTACCTACAACCCTAACCCAAACCCTAACCCTAAGGTCCGTCACTACCGCACACTTACCTGACCTGCTCCCTAACCCTAACTCACTTATCCCGCCCCTAATCCAAACAAAATCACTACCGCACACTTACCTGACCCGCTCCCTAACCCTAACTCACTTATCCCACCCCTAACCCAAACACAATCACTACCGCACACTTACCTGACCCACTCCCTAACCCTAACTCACTTAACCCACCCCTATCCACACTTACCTTACTCGCACCCTAACGTCTGTCACTACCGCATACTTACACAGCCTTTTCCCATTTCGGCATCCTCGGCGTCGGTGCTTTCATCCGTCGGGTCGGTCTTCTGCTTGTCGATCTTCTAGGTCCCGTCGCGTTGGTCTTCTGCACTGTCGATCTTCTGGGGCTCACGATTTCCGTATCGATGTTCCGGCGTGTCGGTGAAGTGAGGTAGAACTGATTCTTTACATGGAATTCTACATACATCATTCTCAGTGTAGAAATATCTAAATACAATTTGAAAGAGCAAATTCTATAGTCAGAACTCTAAAAACAGAAGAGTAGAGATAGTATTATATGGAAAGTGTTTTATTACAAAAAGCTCAACACAGAATTGTACAAATAAAATTATGCAGGTGGAATTCTACAGACAAACTTATACATCTAGAAATGTAAGCACAAACTTCTAAACAAAATCTTCATAACAAAGAAAATAAAACAAACAAAAAAAAAAGCAACAACTGAAGTAAAAACTCAGCCCAGCACATCCCATAGTCTTAGTTTAATTTCAATATATTTAAGGCAAATTTATGTTATGGTCAATTATTCTGAAGTAGCCTCCTATTCATTTTTGGGGGGACAAAAGTGCTTAACCATAAATATATATGTATGTGTATATACATATATATATATATATATATATATATATATATATATATATATATATATAGATATAGATAGATATCATTTTATGGATTCAGTGATATGTTTACGGTTTTAATTTATGTGATTATTTCATATCTTTCTATCATTTTCTTCTAATTTGGTTGTTGTCCCTTTCTTAGCGTACAAATATATGGATAAAATTCTCCGGGCAGAATTCTAACCACATATTTCACAGGTTGAATTCTGCAGATAAAATAAAATTAAACCAGAATGCAAGAGACATCTTGAGATGCAGAGTTTTGAGGATTACATTCAAAGTAGAGTTCTCTTGAGTTTGAATTATGCAGTCAATAGCAATATCGCTGAACACAAAATTTCAAAAACAGAGTGAAAGAATTCTAAATACCACATTTTATAGGTAAAAATTAAAAAACAAGCTTAGTGTTTGCAGTCTAGACATAGAATTCATGGCAAATAATTCTATACTTTTTTGATAGGAATCTAAACAAAGGACTGCACAGAAAAAATCTAAATAAAGCACTGTGCAGATCAGATTTTACAGATATGTTTCTAATCATTGATTCTAAAGATAAAGTTCTAATCAGAAGTTTACTTCTTAAGTTATATAAATTTCCAACTGCAGAATTTGCAGATATAATAATGCAGAGATAATGCTATTAAACATGAAGAAAAAATGAAGAAAAAATGACTATTTGATCTAGTATAATAAAAATAAAAAACTATTTGATCTAGTATCATTGTACATTTTTATAAATATCCCACAACTATTTCATATACACCTTGTTTATATTAGTTTAGAATATACTTCATTTTGAGTCATGGTCCTGCATTCAGCAGGCCCCTGTACACACCTAACTTAATTGACTCTGACATAGTTTGGTACTGACATCTATATATCCCTATATATATATATATATATATATATATATATATATATATTTTTTTTAGGTTGATACCATATAATTATGTATGATTCTAAACAATATACCTATTGATGGTTGTATACCACTTTATCAAATTCATTTATTTATTCACTATTTATTTATTTATTTAAATATATATTTTTATAACAAAAATAGATACATATATATTTCTATGATAATAAACTTACTATATATTTTAAAAAGTTTTTAAAAAGTTTTAGAATTTGATGAATATTATATGTAATTATATATATTTTTGCATAGAATATCCTTGCATAGAACATTCATTGTTCTAACATCCATTTATTTATTTATTCATTTGGTAGGCATTTTGTTCTAATCGCGCTTCTAATCGCGCTTATATACTTGCTTATTTATTTATTTATTTACAAATAACAAATAGTGATGCCTGACTCTAAATAACATTGTATAAATATAAAGTCTATTGGAAATACCTGACTATTTTATATTTTATTCTCTTTTTCACTTGATTAATTGTTTAAGTAAGTAAATTGTCTTAATTTTGGCACCTTTTTACTATGTTACGTTATATAAAAGTGAAGTTTTAAATGTTTGTATACTGTCTGATGAAGCGTAGTAGTTGCTACGCGAAAGCGCTCACACCAAAATAAATGTTCTTTCTTGCTTAATCCATTCTGGTTTATGGTTTTCTGGCGAAAAATGGATGCTGAATTATTTCATTTTGGCTGAATTGGATTGTTTGTCAAATCCTTCAATTACTTCGTGGTGAGAGAACCTGGTTTTTACTGCATGCTATTAAACATGGTAAATCACAGGTACCATTCTGAATGAGGAATTCTTACAGAAACAATTGTTTACATATACTGACATAATTGCATGACTAAAAACTATTGACAGAATCCCAAAATCAGAATTTTAATCACAGAATTATTGTGATACAGTACTATATAGTAAACAGAATTCTAAAATCTCAATTATCCATGAGCATTTCTAAACAAACAATTTTACATTAAGAATTCTGAAACTTAATTTTATGGATATAATTATACAGAAAGAAAGTTGTTATTAGAGATATAAACACAAGATTCCACACAATGACTTATATAGACAGACTTATGTATTTAGAGTTTTACACATACATTTCTAAACAACAATGTCTATAGATAGATTGGTAAACAGAGATACAGAGTGGAATAGTTTTGCAGATAACATTCTACAGGAAAACACTAAATCCATAATTCTGCAGACACGTAAATACAAAATTCTAAACATCAAAAATGAAGACATAATTCAATAGTTACTTTGTAAGCACAAAAATCTATAAATAGAAAGCTAAAGACAGAACCCTATTAGAAGAAATTCTGAAAATAAATTTTTACAGATAATGTTAAGAATGCAGAAATCAAAATACTGATTTTAAACACAGACATCTACAGATATAATTCCTTACATTAGCCCCTGCACAGAAAATACTGCAGGCATCATTCTTAAATTAGAATTAAATTGATATAGTTGTAATCACATAACTTTAGAGACATAATTCAAAAAAAATCCTGCAGATAGAATTCAAAACAGTGAATTCTGTATATTGAATTATAATCATGAAATTCAGATGGAAATCTAAAGATAGAAATCTGCAGGTGACAGTACAAAATCACATTTCCAAAAACAAACTTTTCCAGACAGAATATCTCCACAATACCATAGCAAAAATAAAATTCTAAAATAGTATAGTAGACACAAACCTCCAAAGGTAAAGATTTAATCACTGAAGTCTGAAGACCAACATCTTCATATAGAATTTTAACTAGAATACCTTACTGGTAGATTTCTAACCAAACATTCCTAATGATTCTACATAAATAATGTGTAGATAAGCTTCTAAGGATGGACTTTTATATACTAATTTTACACAAAGAATTCTAAACTTAAAATATTACAAACACAATTCTAAACTAAGACTTATTTTAAAAGATAAAAATCTTCAGAATGAACTTTATTAAACCAAGACCTTTGCAGATTAAATTAAAAAATATATATATATATATATATATATATATATATATATATATGTCCAATTTGTAATTTCAAAACTTCAAATCCTTGAACATCACAATCCTGAGGATCAGATGTTCAACGTTTTGAAATCTCAAAAAAAAACCCCAAAACAATAAAACATTAGCAATCATGTTTTTGTAGGGGAAAAGTCACCGCTGCACCCCCATTACCCTCTGCTACTTAAATATACCAACTCTGAGATTGTACTACAGTGAAGAGAACAGTAAAGTTATGTTCTGCACTGTCAGGTTATCTCACTTGTTTAGTTTTTAGATTTCAAAACTTCAAACATCTGAACCTCGAGATTGTGATGTGTGAGGTTTTAAAGTTTCAAAATTACAAAGTGGACCTATATATATATATATATATATATATATATATATATATATATATATATATATATATATATATATATTATGGGTCTACTGCTTTTCATCGAATACCACGTATTTGAAAAAGAGCATTAGACTGCTCAGTTATGCGAAAGTGCACTTATTCGAAAGTGCACTTTTGCAAACTCAGCTTCTACGAATGGATCGCACCACAGTGGAGGACAGCAGGAAAACATGCTATGTCCTCCACTGTGGTGCAGTAGTTACGGACCTTAGGGTTAGGGCATAGGTCATGGTAAGGGGATAGCTCTACTAGCTATTCCATTACCATGACCTGTGCCCTAACCCTAAGGTCCATGACTACCGCACCACAGTGGAGGACAGGATATCCTCCACTGTGGTGCGGTAGTCACGGACTTTAGGGTTAGAGCACGGGTCATAGTAAGGGGATAGCCCTGCTAGCTATCCCCTTACCCTGACCCACATCCTAACCCTAATGTCTGTAACTACTGCACTAAAATCAGTAGTAGCCCATTTGCTGAAGTGGGTTTCACGAAAGTGCATTTTCGATTAAGTGCACTTTCGCATAACCCAGGGTCTACTGCGTGAGTTCTAAGAAGTGTATTTTCGAACTTATACAGTAGACCCATATATATATATATATATATATATATATATATATATATATATATATATATATATATATATATATATATATATATATAAATTCTCCTTACAGAATTCAAGACAGATTTTGGCAAATTTAATTCTACAGTGAAAAAATTGCAAAATGATTTTCAGGCATAAAATTCTTAGGGAATACTACAGCAATTTGAGCCTCCCACTTCACAAATTCCACTACCTTGCAGCCAGGGACTCAAGTGGCTTTTATCCTGTGCAAGCCACTGCTTGCACCCTAGCTTACATATAACTTCAGCCAACCAGCATCTGCACATGAACTGCTTGCATCCTAGATGAAGGGAGAGGAAGTGCTTGCAGATGAGGTACATGGGTAAGGGAACTGGGAAGAATGAGGTTAGGTTTAGGGAGGGGGAAAAAATCAGTGTAGTACACAGCAATTGGGAATTTTAGGGTAAGGGAAAGAATGGGGACTTAAGGTTTAGGGAGTGATCAGAGACTCAGGGTTATGCAGGGGACGTGGGGTTTAGGTTTACAGAGTGATTGTGACTTTAGGTTTAGGGAGGGGAAAAGGGTTTTTAAGGTTTAGGAGCAATAAGGGAATTTAGGGTTAGGGGCTAGGTTGGAGTTTTTAAGGTAAAGGTTAGAATTCTGGCAGGGCTAGAAAAAAATTAAGTTTTGGATGGATGCCTACTTAAGGGGAACAAGTTAGTGAGACTCAGAGCACTTCCTGAAACAATATAGTGCCAATGAAGACATATGTCTTGAGAAAATGTGTTTCAAACACATGCAGTAGACCCAAATTCCTGACACTGAGAAATAACTATAACATACGTTGGCAGTCAAAACTCCTAATGCAACATTTTAAATCAGAATTTTCCAGATAGAATTCTCAGTTCCTTTGACTACTCTTTTATTTTTCAAAACCAAATATTCTGAGGGTTATACAATGACATATTGACTTCCTGAACATTGATGATCCAAAAGGAAGAAAAAACCCAAAATCCACAAAGGTGAAAAACTCCTTTATTTCTTTTTTTTTTTTATTTTTTTTCTGGCGGGGAAATGGGGCAAGCACACCTGCATACCCTGCAACCCCGAAGTTATATATTTAGAGTCACAAACCTACAAGGCATTAAGTGTGATATATATATATATATATATATATATATATATATATATATATATATATATATACATCTTAAGTCCGAAGTTATTTAAATGTGATCTTAGATACAGATTATATATAAGTAGCACGGGTATGATGGCTTGCTCCACTACAGAAACAAGCAAAAAAATTCTCTAATGTACATCATCATTACCATACTCCAATTTGCTCTTTTATCTGCAGGATCATGCTTAATTTGTGGAGTTTCCGAACTCTCACTGCCAAGTCTGTTCTTCTGACAAGACATTGACATCCCCAGAGTAAGGCATAAACACATAATTCCTCTGACAGATATTTATAGTGAAGATTTTTACAGCAAGAGTTCTAAATAGGATAGAATTATGCTGAAAGAAAATTGCAAAATGGAATATAAGCACAGTGGACTGTAGTTTATTACTGCAAGCACATAAAGGCAAGCACAGACATTTAAAGATAGAATTTTGTGAACAGAATTTTGTGGAAAGTATTCTACTCACAGAAATGAAGCACACAATAATTAATCTCCCACACATTACCTTACTAATGCCTGCTTAGCCTAACCCTAACCATAGCCCTGCCATTAACTCTGTCTCTTTCCTTAGAAAAATGCTCTCTACCACTACAAAAGGTACTTCGACAAATACACATGCACCAACACACAGGTACAACACTAAATCTATCCTCTAAGTTATCCCTTATTCTGATCCTAATCCATATACACTCAAACACTCCAACCTCTAATGCTGAAACCTTCAGGATGTCTGAAAGTTGTATAATTTCCCCAACCCCCATTTACCTTACATACTTGTATTGCATGCTCCATTCATTGAATTCTTCAAATTGTGATGACTGGAATTCACAGTCATTTACTCTGTTGATGCACACACTAGCTCTATCATTGCTACACCTCAGAATTCTCTGAGATATAGCAGTACTGAACATAGTGTGTGTGTCTGTGTGTGTGTGTGTGTGTGTGTGTGTGTGTGTGTGTGTGTGTGTGTGTGTGTGTGTGTGTGTGTGTGTGTGTTTACATGTGTGTATATGTATATATATATATATATATATATATATATATATATATATATATATATATATATTTTTTTTTTTTCTTCTTCAACAAATACATGCACCTGAAACATTTCTCCCTAGACCTTCTGCGAAAATTTAAAAATTGGCTTTGTTCCAAGTCAGACTTTCCTGGTAAACAAATGTTAAATAAAATAAATAAATGCAGGGGCTGTCATTTAATGTCAACGTTATGGATAGATGAGCAGTATTAATGTCGATGGAGTGTAATGCTAAGACAGTAAGTGGGTCTGCAGGTATGAGAGTGCTTGTGTGTGTGTATGTTACTTAGGGTTAGGGTTAGGGATGAGTGAAGATAGGTGTTGTATGTTTGTATGCTAGCTTGTGCAATTTATGGTTAGAGTCAGGGTAATGTTAGGGGATAGATATTGAGCCAGACTCATGAATGGCTAATTTCTGCACTGCTGTCATGCACACATTGCATGGTAATGTGCAAATGATAGCCAGCTATGTTTTATTCATTAAACAGCCCTACATGTCACGTGCAGCTGACAAACAAAGGTAAACAGTAAAGTATGCTACAGAAAGCATTAAACAACTGAATTCCATGCTAAATAACCAATCTAACATGGCAGAGCCATTCATAAAACAACAAATTAACCATTTAGGGATGGTGTAGCCCTTTGCCATGAACTGTAAAACCTACTGGGATACAGCCACCATTAGAGTAAGAAAAAAATCATTGTTAGGGGCTGCTGTTACTCTCTTGCATATGTAAGTGCAACAGGCCCAGATCTATGCTAATGCTGATGCTGATGATGGTAGACCTCATCCAAGGAGAAGAAGGGTGTTCAGACCCCATCTAACTTAACATGGACTGCATGATATTGAATAGCAGAGTGGTACCGGGTCAATAGAGAAATGCTACAGGAACTGTGCAACCTCTGCCACCCCCACCTCAGACACAGGGGAAAACAAGGAGAACCTGTACCAGCTGACACTAAGATATGTGTAACATTAAGGATATTAGCTAACAGTACATTCCAGAGACCCACAGGGGATATACTAGGGGAATCACAGGCCTGAGCTTGCAGAATATTGCACCAATGTGTTAATGTTATTCCACAACATACAGGAGCGAACATCTATTTTCCAGAAACACACCAGAGGAGAGTGCAAGAACAGTGCAGGAGTTTTATGCTGTAGCATACTTCCCTGAAGTGTTGGTGGCCACATACTGAACTCGCATAGAAGTTAAAGCTCCATTTGGTGATTAGGGAAGGACATATATCAACAGAAAGGGGTTCCACTCAGTCAACTGACAGGTTAACTGAAATACTTGAGATAATCTTCAATGTCAGTGCAGGTGACTCAGGCAGTTACCATGACTCACACATATGGCACAGCTCTCAGCTTTACACAAGGTTTGCTGTGGGTGATGTTTCACAAGCCCATGGTGATTCAGGTTATGCACTAAAACCATGGTTCATGACACCCATCAGAAATGTACACACACCCATAGAGGAAGGATACACCAATGTGCATGCAACTAGAAACATCATAGGGCATGTGTTTGGCATGCTGAAGTCATGGGTTGGCTGTGTAGACAATCAAAGGGGCCCTGCAATATGACCCAGGCACATATGCAGACATTTTCACAGTCTGACCCATGTTGCACAATATCATCATGAGGAAACAACTGCAACAGGGATGGCAAGGGATGGAACCACACACTCCTGGACCAGAGGCAGGGGCAGCACCTCCAACACATACAGGATTCTGAAGGAGAACCTCCAGCTGCAGAGGTAATCAGCAGACATAGGTGTGAACAATATTCCCTTGTCCTGGTTAAGAGGCAAATGATAGCACACACAATCACCACCTAAGACTCAAAGGTTAGAGAATACACTCAGCAACTAAGAGGCAGATGATAGCACACACACACACTCACTGGTGAATCAATACACATAAGAATCTAAGCACATTCAAATATTAAAAGTGAGGCCATCTGATGTCCACAAAGTTTACTTACCCATGTAATGTTTATGTATGGATAGCATCAGACAGAGACAGCTCCCAAGCACATGACTCATAACTGCAGTAATGTCAAGGTAAGTGTGTGACCTGTATCTTACAAACAAATGTGAAAGAAGATAAACTTCCTGCACACTGTCAGTCTCGTACTTATCCACTCTGTGCATCACGCATACATGCAACCATAAGTCAAACCCAAATAAACAAAGGGCATGGCACAGTCAGCTTCATCTGCACATGTGTGGAGAGAACAGTAGGCCAAGGGTGACACCAAAGTAGTGAATGTGTGTGTGAGTAAGAAACAGAGTACATTCAGTAAAGTATGAAATATCTCAGGGATGCTAACAGACAATATATACCAATCAACATTCAGTTTTTTTATCTTGGATGTGTGGTTCAGTATGGACAGCTTCTGGGAAATGTGTGTGTGTGTGTCTCCATGAACACAGTCAATCCTTTTGCCAGGAGTATGTTCTGCCATGTTGGACAGGTGTGACCCATGTATGGTAGAATTGTCAATTCAGTGTTGTTGCTCCTGACCATGGGAACTGCCTCTGCCAGGTGTTGCACTGCCACTTACATGTCACCAGTTCAAAGTGGGGCTGCTATCTGAATATGATCAATGCCTGCATGACAAGTTCTCTACATGATTGTGTCCAGGACCATGACCCCTTGGCTTACCACATGTGGGTGTGGACACCTCAATCACTGACAGAGTAATGGAAGTACTGTTAATATGGGAGTGGGATCTGGCATGGCCACATTGGCTAATACTGGAGGATGTTGTGGCTCAAAGGACACATGGATGCCAGCCCTCCCCCAGAAAACATTCCATCACAGACACTGCCCAATCCAGTGTGCCACTCAGCCTATCCAGTGAGTCACCCACACAATTGAGGCTGTCATGCAATAGCAGATGATAACACAATACTATGATGTAACCATACTAACTTCAAAAACACAGCAGACACTGACATATGTACAGTATACCAGCACTGAATTTTTAAAACTGCATTCATACCAAATTCTATTGCATATTGAAAATCATTCAAAATATGAACGGGTAAGCAGTTTGTGAAGAGGACAAACATAACTTATGAAATAGTGCAGAAATTTGTAGAACAATCTCCTCCACATAACTAGCACAAATGTTCATTCAAGCAATCTTCCCTCCTTCCACTTCCATAGCTACACCATTACCTTTCTATAGTGTAGACAGGGTCAGCCTTAGGTAAAGTGGTACCCTAGGCAAAATGTCTCCACAGCAGCCCCCACATCACCTGGTGCCCCCATCCTGATCTATTTACATCATCCAGTTTACTGAAAAGCGTCTCTGCTAGAGTGGCACCTTAGGCATCTGCCTAGTTGGCCTATGCCTAAGGTCGTCTATGAGTGTAGATTCATCTCTCTGAGCACTGTAAAGATGTAAATGAGATATAAAATCATTAGCGTTCTGAATACAAAAACAAACCACTTGGCATAGGGGATGTAAACATGCTGTAAGTAGCTAAATGATTGCATGCACATGCTCTAGGAGTGTGGGGAGGAACAATGACAATTGTTAGCTGCTAATGGCTTGCAAGTATTATTGATTCCTCTGACTGCAACAACAATCAATACAGAGGTGAGTTTTCTCTATGAAGTGTGTATATCATGCAGAGTAGACTCACAATAAAAAGGTGTAAGCACCTTAACAGCTATGTGAACAACTTTAAGAATATTGATATCCTCGTACTAAGAACACACTACTTAAAATCATCTGAAATGCTGATCAGCTAGATTACACATTGAAGCAAAGATGCAAATAAATGGCCATGACATTGCATTTCTGTACTCTAGCTGAGAGGAGGAGAAGATGCTGAGAAAATAAACAGAAGAATTGGCTGTTAGTGTGAGTAACCTGACATTAGTATGGTGTGGTTATTATTAGTATAACGTATTTGGGAATATCACATTGATCTAGATATGTTCAAGCAAATGATGAAGGAATATTTTCTAATTCTGTGTTGGTGGCAGAGGGATAAGAAACACAACTGAGTGAGTATTGTTACTGCATTGAGTTGAGGGGTTCACTTCCAGATCGTGTGCTGTCTGGTAGAATTAATGCATATTTTATGAACATAAGATCAGGTTGTAACACACACACACACACACACACACACACACACACACACACACACACACACACACACACACACACACACCTAGGAAACATCACAGTTCTGCCTTCTCATTATTATTCACCGATGATTGCTACTACTGACATTTTTTGTGCACGTGTTCCTCATCTGCACGTGTTTTGGCTATTGTCAAAGCTCACTGTTGACTGGCAGTGCTCCAAAGCAATGAATGAGAATACACTGTCCAAGGTAAAAAATGAGAAATTTAATTTGGCATACCATTAATAGTGCATTATATAGTGGCATAGTTGAGCTTTGCAGAAGCACTCGGACCAGCAGGAAGAGAAGAAATTCTACACTGTGTCCAAGTATCATTATAGAAAATGGATGAAATCATATTCATTTAAAGAAAGACAAGAGACGATGCAGTATTTGAATCCATCTTGAAGCCTCATGCTGCTTGGAATGTTTGCAGCAGGTGTGAAAATGTAGCTTGTGTTTTGTTGTGTGGAATAATAATTGTTGTATATGTCTTTTTGCCTGCGCAATGTCAGCACTGCTTACAGAGCACCAACAGGGCTCACCAGTGAAGGAGACAACGAACACTTTTTCTGTAATCTTCATTAGCACAAAGAGTTCTGCCACCGCTGTGCAGTATTACTAATGAGTGAATGATATGCACAAGCTGTATACCTGTTTCTGTGGCAGAAGCTCTATATGCAGTGAATGTGGCCCCTTAACAGAGCTGCTCTGGGGTTCAAATCCATACTGTGTGGAGGAAATGCAGAAAGTATTAATCCAGATTTATGACTTACTTTCAGCAGAACTTCATATGTTTTTTTTCATGCTTCTTGCTTTATATACTTGTTTGCTACTGAGCAGTGCTCAATCAAGGTTACCTGATTAAGGAAAAAAGGCAAAAATTATATTTGAGCAGCCTTCTATAGCTCAAACAGGCTTAGCGTCAATGCACGCTGTCAGCACTCTGGACTGTACTGAGAGGAAAACATCCAGCTGGTGCGTGACTGTCTATGTGGCACAAAGTATAAGTGTACAGACTTTAGAAAGTGAACAGAGGTGATCCAGGGTTGAAATACAGATAACACTTGTTTTTACAAAAGGTGTCAGAATGCAATTTCTAGCAGCACTCATATTTGGAAGGTAACACTACATACAATTGACTAGCATGATTATGTTTATTGCCAGAAATATCTCACTAATGCTTTGATATATAAATGTTTCTATGTATCATATCCTATTAATGATTAGTCATGAAATACAGTTAAATGTGTAGGTAATTATTTAAGCAGGATAATTACAATAATGAATTAAAAATGTACTAGCGTATATATGATGAGCAGAATACTTAAGATGTAATCATCTTCTCTACTCACATAACCCAACCATGTGTTTAAGGCAGTGTGTAGTAAAGTATATATCATACCCCAGCCTGTACTGATCAGCTCACGAAACTCTGTCCATCTGACATACCTTTACAAACCATAATAATGCCTCTTTAATGAGAATGCATTTCACAAGACTATCTGAAGTATATCTCCATTCATGCTGAATGTGCAGTTCATCTACAATGAATAATGTTGACAGGGAGTGCTCATGTAACACTGACAAATAATCACATTGATTGAAAATCATGCATTAATTCTTCCTTAGGTATGATTCCCGCATCGGTCAACTAACTTTTTGTAGTGTGTAATTCCAGAAAGTTATGTGTCAAGTCATCCTATATAACCTTCAAAATACCAAAGATAACAGTCAAAGCCATTGACTCTTTAAGTGTTGACCATCTGAAAAAGTGTGAATAGATGGAGCATTACATGTCATAAATCTCATTGCCATGTTTCACACCTTCAGTGCTGTTTGATAAAATACCTTCCAATTCTTCTCTGTGCTTTTCATCATGCAAATGCCATTGGCATGGCCATGCATGCTTGCACAGTAGCTGTTAAATGACTGACTGGAATTTGGTGCCAAATCAGACATAGAGTTGCCGCTTGACGTCTGCAGGCATGGCTGGTGTAAGAGATCATGGTGCACAATTTAAAGCACAGAGGTGGGGTGTTGAGGAGTCCAGGATTTTTGTGAACTCCTTGTGAAGTGCTACAGCTATAGGCTGCTGCAGGGGGACTATAGTGGGTCAGTATCAGACTGAGGCTTGCAACATATTATTTAAGGTTCTCTGCAGTACATCTGGCATCCCACACATTGGAGAAAATTTTCATCACCAACATAGTGACCTGAAAAGGCACAAGAAGAACCTCCTTAGCCAATGGGAGTATGAGTATAGAACTACTGACATCCCTCAGTTTTGTAAGTATACTGACCATTCAGTATTAAATACTATAGAATGCAGGATGCTGCCAGGACTGTTATCCAATATGCCATCATGTCTCTTATTCTATGTTGCAAAGCTGCTGAAGACATTGCAGTGAAAAGAGGGATGCACCAAGATGGATTAACTCACCTCTTACTTAAGCCTAAGTATTGTAATGTATGGTAATACTGAAACAAATAGTTGTATTTATGATAGCATAGCAGTGCAGTTAGTTAAAGTTCATTGGAGTAAGACTTTCCCATAATACCTGGATGTTGCAGAGGTGTACAGACTGGATAATCAGAACTGTTCCTTGTCTGAATTTATATAGTCATGTGATATGCCATGGATCTAATTCTTCCTTTTTGTCTCACTTCACTCTTTCTCTTTCATTTATTTATTTATTTATTTGTTAAGTGGGAATAGTTTATATGCCTTTAAAATATTCTGCTGTCATACATTTCTGCTTACAAAACTGACATGCAGCACAGAGAGGTAGAACAACCCACTGCAAAATGGCCCACCATCACTGTTAACACACTTGATTTGGTACAATTGGCTGTACAACATTATTCTGCTGTTGCCACCTACCCTTGGTGTGGTGACAGTCCAAAATAAGCAAATTCTGGTTATGGATCAACATATATGTTGTAAAGAAGTGGATAGCTATAGGGTTCCCTATTACATCCTCGAAGACGCACTTACCCAAATACGTAAACGCAGACACGTCTCCATCAAACCGCGTAAACATCAATCATCCTGAAGCGAGAAATCTAAAATGGCAAATCATCATGGTTGGCCCTTCCATGGTATAGCTCCCTAAGGTAAGTGTGCAATAGTTACGGACCTTAGGTTTAGGGTGCGGGTTAAGGTAAGTATATAGATGGTAATGTATGTGAGATTTAGAGTAGGGTTAGATGTAGGGTTTTGTTACGTGTATGTGTGTGTGTGTGTGTGTGTGTGTGGATTATTTATTTTGTTTGGGTATAGCTTGTTAAGGTAAGTGTGTGATAGTTACGAACCTTAGGGTTAGAGTGTGGGTTAAGGTAAGTGCATAGATGGTGGTATATGCAAGATGTAGTGTATGGTTAGAAGTAGGGTTTAGTTTAGGGTTACAAGTAGGGTTTTGGTTAGTGTATGTATGTGTTTATTTAGTTTGTTTGGGGAGGTAGTATGTAGCGGGTGGTGGAGTGGGACAAGTATGACAGTTTGAGCTTTTAAATTTCGCAGTTTAGGGCGTTCGTGTATTCGCGGTTCGCTGAATATGTGTCGGTGTTTTCTATTCGGATATTATGGCTTTCGAGCTTTCAATATAGACACTAGATATAGTTCTCTCCTTCTACCTTCCTGCAAATACCTCTTTTCTTTCCTGTGTCTTCCTCTCTGCTTGCTTGCCCCCTCCCCCATTTCACCATTTTCCTATCATCCTCTTTTTCACTTTTAATCTGGTCAAAAATTAGAATCACACACAACACACATGGCCCATAAGAAAGCCTTCTCTTTTTGTCCTCAGTATTTGCACAAAGTTTAGGTTCATACACCAGTGCCAGGAGACAGTGAATGGCTTTTCATGTCCTATGGCAAAACCTGGTCAGTTGTTGGTATCACCCACAGTAGCCCAGTCACGCTTGTGCCAAGGTGCTTAGACATAATGTGCTATCTGACTAAAGGCAAAGTAAAGAAAATCACTGGCAATAGTTACCGTAACATCATCTGTGGAGTGTTGACATAAATAACTTGTCTGAAAATTCATTTTTGACCATAGCATCAAGGGTTTAATTCAAGATGCATGTCATATTATTTCTTCTTATGATGCTGGACTTTTATGATATATTTCATGACATGTATCTTACTTCTTTATCTAATTAAGTATTTGCCAACACATCCATGACCATAAGGAAGATTTAGTAAACCACCCTTAGTCTACTAATGTATTTGTCAAATTTTGCCTGACCTACAGCTTCTTGATCCCCAGTGTCATCACTTACTGGTACAGAGCATGTCAGATGAATACTGAGGACACATCACAAAGATGTGCATTAATGACTCATCACAACACCCTTTCTTATGTGTCTTTATATATGTCTCTGTCTTCACCCCTTCTCTCTCACCACATTGTACTGTTGACTATTCATTAGGCTGATGGATGTAAGTGTTATGGCATTTCAGGCTGTCTTTACATTGCTGAATAGTAAAACCTACATCTTCCTTTGGCTGAATATGTTACCTCTGTCCCTTCAAAGGTATGATTTTGACATACATGAAATCAGATTTTTTTTTTTTTTGGGGTGTAGATGTAATGATCAAGTCTGTAAATATTTACATCTTGACAATGGTGCAAATCCAGCAATAGGTGTGACTCATACTGCCTGTTTTTATAAGTGTCTTTCCTGTGAATGAACTGCCTATGCCTCCGTCTAAGCCCATTTTGATTGACAGTTGTACTTCTCAATACTTGTGCAAGGTCTGGCAATGAGCCACTGTAGTATGTCATGCTCAATTTCATTTCAGCTATCATTTTAGAATGCATTCGGTTTTTGGCTTATAATGCATTGTATACCTAGGTAACTTGTGACTTCCATTGAAGCTTGTCTCATATGGAGCAGGTATAAAAGATTATTCCAGTAGCTACTGGTCATGTAATTTGGCCAGGCAACATAGTTATAATAGTCATTCAAAGGTATTCTTAAAGTCATGATAAAAAGTTATTAGAATAATCACATTCTGATAACCTTTGTAAAATGGACTGCATACTGGAGCAGAACCCTGTCTCAGCTCTGCCTTCTTCATTTAACTCAGTACATCTGTAACTTGTGCCACAGTGAAAGATAGGTTTACAGCTGGATCTACTTCACTAAGTACAGTCCAGAGCATTGACAGATGCTCATAATCACTAAGCATGTTTGCAGTATAGAAGTCAAACCAAATTAAAGTTTAGCCCTTTTTCCTTCAGCAGAGAACACTTCTTGCTCACAGCCTAATGTCACACAAATGGGGAAGGCAAGCACAGCACTCCATTTTTTAATTGAGCTTTAGCCCTAACATGGAAAGTTAAAATACAACATGTGAAGCATATGTATGCAAAATGCTAAGATAAAAACAGATGGGTTGTAACTGTAATTGGATTCACAGCATTTTCTATCTGATTCTTATTTGTGCAAAGGCTGGCAGAGGGCACCAGTGACCACCCCTAGACACTGGTACTTCACATTTTGAGTTCAACACCTGAAAGTATAATGATGGATGCCCTAACACTTTGCCAACATCTGGGCACATAGGTTTCTCAGAATTGCAATTTAGGAAGATATTTTGAACAAATAAGTATTACTACTGGATTATATTACTTCATTACAAGGAAATTGCTTAATGCACTCATATGAAATGCAGTGAACTGTGTGGCTAATTGACCACTTCATTCTGGACAGTTGGGTATGCTCTGTAGCACTAATACTAACAAATGATATACAACCACATACAGCCTTGATACATATAATTCATCATTTTGCATCCCTCCTGCATTGAAACATTAAGTGTTGTTTGGTATTGACAGTGCACATTGCCCATGCGTGTACACATACCATTGCTAATATCAATACCATTCAGTAATGTTTGAATACCATCATGGTAACCTGATGATCCATGACAAATTCATTGCACATCCTGTATTTCACAAGTTTGTGTGTCTCATCTATAGAACACAGGCACTTATTACTCTCAGGTCTGCAATATACATTAATGACACCATAGCTGACATAAATCAAAAGTATGTATGTATTATTGATCATAACATTGACCTGACTCTGTCATATCAACAAATATGGATTTGCACAAAACCTCCAATATCACAATACCTTCTCTGACACAGAATAAGAAGTTAATCCTATCTACACTGCAACTTCACAGAGTAAAAATCAGACTTCAGTGGTGGCACTTGCATTATGTAATGTATCCTCATTACAGTGGTGCAGTGGTAGTGTTGTCACCTCAAATCAAGAGTTTCTCTGGTTTGATTCTCGGCTGGGGTACCTTCTGTGTTGAGTCTGCATGTCCTACCTACATTCGTGTGGGTTTCCTCTGGGTACTCTGGTTTCCACCTACAATTCAAAGACATGCATCTAGAGTGTTTCTCCCTGGGCCTCTGCTGAAAATTGGCTTTGTTTCAAATGGGACTTTCCTGGTAGACAAATGTTAAAATAAAAAAAGTAAAAAGATAGATAAGTGGTCCTAATCTCACAGCAGTCAATGTGTATGTCTGTCTGCAGTTATTTAAATATGACCTTAGCTACTGATGGCTTCAATAGTAGCCCTGAGAAATTATCACACTCCAGGGTGAGTCCACATCAATGTCACATGAATCCTTCAACATTATCATTTATGCAGCACAATGTTGATGTCATCGTCTTTAAATTGCACTCTCACACCATAGAAAGCAGACTTCTGTGGTGGCACTTGAATTAAGTACTGTGTCCTTTACATTACATAGGCTGTGGGTTCTCCTCTCATAGCAGGGAACTTGTGTGTGTGATAGTGGGTCCACGGCATCAATGGAACATTAGTTCAACAGCTTGACTCCCATACATGAGAAACAGTGACATTGTCAGATTATTTCCACATTGCCTTTTCACTTGGAACACAAACGCATACTGCCAACAACACACTGATGAGGTCATCATTTCAATAATGCACTTTTGCACCATTAGAGTCAGAGCTCTTCTGTGGAATGTGCATATAATACAGTTGATTGTAGATTGTGTTAGTCGAGAGGGAGGGATTTAAAATACAGCATTGAGACTCTCCTGATTTTGTGTGTGTGTGTGTGTGTGTGTGTGTGTGTGTGTGTGCGTGTGTGTGTGTGTGTGTGTGTGTGTGTGTGTGTGTGTGTGTGTGTGTGTGTGTGTGTGTGTGTGTGTGTGTGTGTGTGTGTAAAAATGGCTGCAGGAGTGTGTTACTCCTCAAAGTATTGACAAAACTTACAATTCTGCATAGCTGTTGAAGTAATATTTGCACACACATCTCCTTTACATGAAACAGCTGATGTCATCCTTTCCAAGATGCTGTGTAGCTCACCTACAGTCCAAATTCCCCTGTGGCATGTACCTTATGTGGAGATTGTTTCAGCACACAGACAGGGAGTTCAAATACAGGAATTGCTGTCATCTGTGAATGTGTGCTTCTTCCTTTTACTGTTCAGAGCAGGCTGAAAATACATATACAAGTTAAATCTATACAGTGTGTTTGTGCTGTGGGACCACTTTTTAGCAGAAACATTAAGGTAACACAATGGTGATGTCATCCACTGAAATAGGCAGTGTCACAGTTGTGAAATAAATCTGTAGTTGTGCTTGTCTTTCAGAAAACCTTTATTAGCCTGTGATGTTAGCTATATAGCGCAAATCTTGAAATCAGTGTTTACATTGATGAACATAATGTTAACAGTGTTGTCACTCAGATGTAACATGTTCATATCTACATGTTGTTTTCTGTCACAAAAGCTTATTTTACATTTCCTTTGGAAAGGCTGTACTGAAGACTGATGCTGTCATTTGAATAGATTGTCATTCTAACACAGTTGTAGTGAGACACCTCCTCAGGTCAGAGGACACAAGACAATGTAATGTATGTCATTGCTTAAGTAAGCCATGTGTTCCAATATTGACTTATATCCACACTGTACATAATTGCTGTTCTACCATTACAGTGACAACAGCAAGGGGCCACAGCTGTGTTTGAGTATACCTACCATCGGGCAATGTTGTTTGACATACAACAAGATTCTTTTTAACTAATAACAGGGACATATATTCCCTGATTCATACACGTGATGTAATGCTTTCACATAAACCTGATTCATACACATGATGTAATGCTTTCACATAACCACACATAAGGCAATTGGTAATGCACTTATACTATGGCTCATTCATTGATCCCACTATGATGTTTATTTTCTCAACACATAGGCATGTGTTCCAAACCAGCATTGTTTAACTGTAAGCATCTGTGTCCTTAACTGTTCTGCCTGAAAGTCATCCCCCACAATTATTCTTTTGTACTTACAGAGTGGCAGATGCTGCCCGTATTTTAACAGATACAAATTATGTTCAAATAAAGTACTGCTGATTGAATGACTTCACATATGTGGAGTTCAACAACTGTGATAATAGTTCCACTGTGGTGCATATGACTAATAGTCATATTGGTAGATGCAGGAGTTGTACAGCTTGATGTTCAATTCTAGCATAGGGATTCATTTTGTGCGAATGTACTGACATTACACAACAAGCATCACATCAGCCTTATCCCTTAATATGTTGCACACACACATGAGAACATAGCTTTGGATTTCATAGATTTAGACATTTGTTCTGTCACTGTCATGGTGAGAGTGCTACTGAGGGAAATACATTGAGTATTGCGGTGTACACAACTGTACTCCAGTTCTTGGGTGATACGTGTACAAATATACAGCAAAACCTTCCTTGATCATGGAACATTGATATAGGACTGATGACAATACTCAATTAATTGCCATCAGTCTGACATACTAGTATGATATGATATGATATGCATTATTAGGGATCCTTTCTTAATTCACACATTAATTTCATTTGTTTGTGACAATACCCATAGCTACCCTCTGTGGTAAATGCTGACAATACGCAGATTTGGTGAATACATTACATAATAGTGTGGTGTTTGCAGCTGTTCTTATCTGTCTGCACAATGTCTGTGTCAGGCTGGAGTGCCAACACCGTGGCATGCAAATTGCAGCATAAGCAGTGGAACTGTATGCTAATAAACCAATCCAAGATAGAAGAGCTATTCAACAAGCTATAAAGCAACTGTGTAGACTCAGTATTGTTTTTTCCTGTGAATTGCAAAACATACTGGAATACAGCCACAGAAAGGAGACTACAGAGAAACAATGTTGTTGTTGCGTTAATTCATGTGTATGTGCAACAGGCTGAAGTCTATGCTGCTGCCGCTGCTGCTAATAGACCATGGCCAAGAAGGAGACAAGTTTTCAGACCCTGGGTAACTTATCACTATCTACATGATGAGGAAATTGTAGAGAGCTACAGTGTAGATAAAGAGAAATTACAGGAACCATGCAACCTCTGTTACCCTCAACTCAGTGCCAGGGCAAACTGAAAAGAAACCCATCCCAGTGGAGACAAAGATGTGTGTGTAGCACTTAGAATTTTAGCTACAGGTACCTTTTAGAGACCAACAAGGGACTTGCTGAGGGTGTCACAGGCATCAGCATCCCAGGATCCTCCATCAGTTCCTTAAAGCTATGCTTCAACATGCTAGTGACCGCATATATTTTCCATGCACTTGTGAGAATAGGGACAAAAATATGCAGGAGTTCTACCCTAAAGTCCTGGGTGCCATAGACTGTACATGTAGAAGTTAAGGCACCACCTGGGGAAGAGAGAAGGCTCTACAGTAATAGAAAAGGCATCCACTCTATTAACTGCCAAGTCATGTGTAATTCCAAGGGAATCATCTTGAACATGTGTGCTGGTAGCCCACGCAGTTACCATGACTCATATATCTGGCACAGCTACCAAATGAATCAGATGTTCACTAAGGGGGATATCTCACAAGATCATTTACTGGGGGATGCAGGTCATGCACTAGAACCATGACAGATGACACCCATCAGAAATGCCACACACCTGCTAAAGAATGTCATAATGAGGCACATGGTCAAACCAGAAATTTCATAGAGCATGTGTTTGGGCTGCTGAAGTCATGGTTCCAGTGCCTAGATACATCTGAGGAAGCACTGCAGTACAATCCACATGCATGTATTGAAATGTTCACAGTATGTGCTATGCTACAAAACATTATCCTGAGAAAACAGTTCAGCAGGATCAACAAGACAAGGGGCACACATCACACTACCAATGACAAGATCACCACATTCTCACACAGGTGAGGAGTCAGAGGGTGAAGCAGCAGCTGCTGTGCGTGTAGGCAGATGTAGGCTTGCTCAATATGTCCTCACATTGGCTAAGAGACAACACATAGCACACTCACTCACCACATAAGGGCCTAAAATCTTCCTCTTATGCACATACATATAGTAACACTAATGCCAGGCAAAGCTCAAAACCTTTCCCTACCCATGTAATGGCTGTGTGCTCCTAGCATCAGACAATCATCCCTGAACGATAACTGTTGCAGCTGCTGGATTTACAAGGTGAGTGTTGAACCTGGAGTGTATTGTGTAATAAAATGATTGACTGGCATGGCCTTGCATGTTGTTACTTGGTAGTGTAAGCATGTAAAAGGTGGGAGATTTATACAGAAATGGCCTTAACATTTGACAGCAGAGACTTATTGGACTTATATGTGTCCATTATTAAGTAGTAGGCCTCAGGCATCAAAGATTCACACAGCCATACTTCTCAAAAGTAGTGAAGGTCACTGCATGCCCTCAGTTTATCACCATACATTTGCACTGGAAATAAAAGAGACAAGTTAGAAAATAATGATGCACATTTCAATTTCAGACTTCACAGCCCTCACAAGATTATCAACTGTCTAACTTTCTAAGACCAATATAAGTCAAAGGTGCAATTGCCAATCAACATCACAAATGCAGATATACTAAGCACTAAGTCAGCTATGCACCCTGAGCATCAGACACAAAGCTTATGTAGCCCTGAATCCTAAAGATAGAAAACAGGGATATAGCACAGTTATCATCACTTGCATACGTCACTGTGTGGGGAGGCAGGAAGCCAAGACTGTCACAAAAGGTTGGTGAGTTTGAATGAGTAAGAAAGAGAAGCAGGCAGGAATTTAGAAAAAGTAACAAATGGCCAGTGAGACAAAATGAGTTTTAAGTTTCAAGGCTGAACCATATAACTGTTGTGTGTGTGTCTGTATGGGTCCTCCAAGTGAAATTGGTGTGGGAGTGTCAGCATGAACAGAGCCAAGCTCTGTGCTAGCTCTACATCTTGGTATGTCAGACAGGTGTGAGCCTTGCATGGTAGAGTTGGAAGTTCATCATTGTTGCATCTGACAATGGGAAGTAGCTCTGCCAGGAGTTGCACTGGCACATCCATGCCTATGGTCAGATGCAGCGCTGCTACCTGAACATGACTAAGGTCTGCTGGATGAACTCCCCTCCCTAGGATGCCAAGGACCATGATCACATGGCCTGCAACATTTGGGTGTGGACAGCTGAACAACTGATGGAGCAGTGTAAGTACTGCCAATATGGGAGTGTGATCAGGCATGGCCATGTTGGCTTACCGCAGATGATGTGGCTGACCTATGCCCACACGGATGCTGTCCTCCTCCCAGCAGAGATTCCATCACAGATACCACCCGTTTCAATGTGCCATTCATCTGATCCATTGAATTGGCAACAAGGTGGAGGCAGTCATACATGTCAGCCTGTGCCATATCTACAACCCTAATCATTTCTCTGGAGGACCTATGGGAACATGTATGTGCCTCCATGATGTCCCTAAACATATGTTGAGTGGCTTGGAAAGAGACACTAGGATCAGGTGAAGGATGGACAACAGGCCTCCTCCAATCACCCCTAAAAACCCTCCTGTGTGGCACCTCACCCACACTTTGGCTACAGACACAGTCAACAAGCACAGAAGCCACAGTAATTACACTTCCCTGATTGATTGTCTTGCCCTCCACCTGTCCAATATCTGTGGGCTTACTGGAATGGGTAGGAGTAGGACAACTGGCTGTGTCTGTTGGAATTTCAGGGAATGGCTGTCTGACAATCTCAGTGTCTGATTTAACCTCTGCACTTACTGACTGTGCCTCTATTTAGCCACTATCATCATCAGAGTCTGCTGATACTCTGACATCAGATGGTAGATGTCCCACACTTCCACTGTCCTGAACATCTGTGATAATAAGCAACAAACACAGGAAAAAAATAATACATACACTACTGTAGTCCAGTATATGTTAACACAATAACAGCGGTGACACTATTAGACAGTGCAGCAATACACACAACAGTCCTGGCATCAACATCACACATTAAAATATGTATTTGAACTGCTTATCAGTACTGACATAAAACTGTTTGGCTTACCATGTACATATGATGATATGCTCCCTATGCCGGATGGTCCTAGAAGAAGTTAAGCAAAAGGTAAAGCTAACATCATCGCTAATAGTGTCCTTTATATGTCCATTGAGTAAAATTTCAACAAAAACTAGGATGACAAGCCCAATCTAAGCCTCATGTGTAATCAGCCAGAGTGTGTCAGTAACTATAGCAGTCTTCAACCCCCCCAACCAATTTCTTCTTAAACAGAACTAATGTATTGATGTAAATATTTTACTATACAATAGTATTTAACAATTAATATACAAAAACCTGCCTGGAAGCTCCTACTGGGACATACTTGCTGTCCCTGAAACTGTCGCACCAATGTCAAGGACATACTGTTTTGCACTTTTCTGGGAGATGTCTGTATCCCTGACAGTGGACAGTGACTCTTCCTTTGCTGTTAGTGGTGGCTGTGTAGCAGCCCTCCCCGGTACCCATCTGATCATGGGACACTGCAGCTGCTCTCCTCTGTGCAGATGAGATCATGTCAGTGGCCCTCTGGAAAACCTGATCCTATGTCCTGTTGTGTCCACTGACTGAATTCACAACTGCAACTATCTGCTGCCAAATTTATATTCTGCCTGACATATCTCTATGCCCCCTCTCAAGCAGAAAGGCACCATGATGGCTAAAAGCTTCCACAATTACGGAATGTTCAGGGTCATTGAAGGGTGCTTTCAGGGCTTGAGATGCCTGGATGCTATAGTTCTAGGTGTCCTAAAACACAGCAGAAGGATAACCCATGTAAGTATCACATAATTACAAAATAACTGTTCCCATATAAAACAGAAAAGGTGGAATTTCTGTATTACCCACTGGAAAAACAGAAAACAGACTACAAATCTGAAATATGAACAGCAGGCTGGATGCCAAAAATGGGAGAGTAATAGTAACAACATATGCTTGTTTGTGCCAATACAGAACTGCATCTTTGCTCTCCCACCCCCAAAAGGGCAGGCAAATGACTCATTTTAATAACAAACCATCACTGAAGTGCTATCAAATAAACTGTCCCTGAAACATGTCTACAGATTTTACACAGAACATTCCATTTTAAGATATTGCCAATCATGTATACCATGTGAAATGCCCTGACAAACATGCCCATGCCATCAGTAGACTTCTAACTAATGCATGCAGATGAAAGTGTAGCATTTGCTAATCAAGATATCTATATATATATATATAGGTCTAGGACTATTCACTGAAAGCACAATTTACTGAAAACTCAATTCACTGAAACACATTTCACTCAAAGTTATATATGGCCTTTTCCCTACTGTAGTATGACCCTGGAGTTAGAATATAGTAAGGGGGTGGGGTGTAGCACCCCCCCCACATAGTTTGGATATATATTAATATATATTAAGTTTAGAAAAGAGTAAGTTATTGAAATTGCAAGTATCCATGTGTATAGTTCAAAATATTTAAAATAGGTGGGAGGTTGTGCCCCCCACACCCCCTTACTATATATTCTAACTCAAGGGTCACACTACAGTGGGGAAAAAGCCATATATAACTTTCAGTGAAATGTGTTTCAGTGAATTGTGTTTTTAGTGAATTGAGCTTTCAGTGAATTGTGCACAGTCAAATGTGTTTCAGTGAAATGTGCTTTCAGTGAATAGTCCTAGACCCAGATATATATATATATATATATATATATATATATATATATATATATATATATATATATATAGTACAGATAGATATAGATATATATATATATATATATATATATATATATATATATATATATATATATATATATATATATATATATATATATATATATATATATATATATATATATATATATATATATATATATATATATATAAACCGATTTTTCTGAATGATATTTCAGCATATGCAGTGCATAGCTGAAGAAATGCAAGCATGCCTTCTCAAGTTCAATAATCTTCTGTGCAGATATATCCCAAAATAATAGCTTCTTTTCTATTTCCTTCATATAAACAAGTTCCCTCACCTTCAGGTTTTCTAGCTACATGGTTGCCTTTTTATGATGTAGATCCAGGACTGTTAGCATGGTGAATATGCAAATGAGGTGCTGACTGCCAGATACTTGGTTCTGTGTAGGAGATGTAAACATGTTAACATAGTGCAGGTGCTCCCTCAGTGCTTGTTGCCAATGGATTGCAACTGTGAATGATTTGAAGGAAATGACAACAGCAATGCAAACTGCCCTACCTCCAGTGGGTGTGTCAGGTTAGACTTACAAAGTGTATAGAAGTAATTTTATCAAATCTGGAAATGTAAGTAAGTAGCCACAATTCACAAGTTCTGCTCATTAACATCCAACCTTCATTTGTTGACAACTGTATATTATAGCCATGTAATATTCTCAAACATTTTAAGGTCAAGGATATAGAATGCTTTACAGACTGTGTGTCTCAAATTACTGGTCAGATAAGACAAGACTATCCAACAAACACAGAGGAAAGACAGAGCAGCATTTTTGCAACCAATAGTCATACAGTAAATGGTTGTTCAATCCCTCAGTCAACTAAATTTAAAATGAATACATGTACAAATAACTGTTATATGATTTGTTTGGACTGTGGATGATATTGCACTTGGTTGTATGCAGAATGCTTTAAATTCCCTGCTGCAAGGCATTTTGTGTGATAGAGAGAGATGAGACACCCTTACTGTGTTCTGAAGGTTCATTGGAGTAAGAGTTCAAATCCAGAACTCTGCAGAAATATTTCAAGTGTCCTAACAGACATTTTGTAGTGTTTATTTCATAGCTTGCTTTTTGTCATTTGAACTACTTTTCCCTTTTATTTAAGTTTCAGTTCCCTGCTGCAAAGCTGTTTGTGTGGCAAACAGAGATAAGGTACCCTTTCTGTGTTCTGACTGCTCATTGGAGTGAGAGTTCAAATCCAGACCTATGTAGAAATATATAATGTGTACTAAAACATTTTGTAGTGTTTGTTTAATAGTTTGCTTTGTTTTATTTCAACTACTTTTCCCTTTTATTTATTTATTTATTTTAACACCAATGTTTGTGCAGTGTGCAGCTTAGTGCAAACAAGGGAAATGGAGAAAAAAATGTCATGTTTGGCTGTGCTTATCTCATTTGTGTGATACCTAACAGTGCACAAACTGGATTAGTGGGCCACAAAGGAAGCAAACAGAAGACCTGCATAACACCTGCAGACAGAGCATCTGTAAAAGTGCAAAGGTCAAAAACAGTACAATACCACAGTTTTTGCTTTCCATTGCCCAATGCTGGTTAGCAAGGTTCCCCAACACATGCAGTCATAGAACACCTGCAGACAGCCAATAATTGAAAATGGATGCATTCAATTAATTCAGTTGGGCACCACTCAAACATGATAAGTGACATTATATAGCAGTTAACACTGGGAACTTAAGAATCAGTAAGACATTATGAAAATGTCATGTGACTAGTCCTGTGGCAACAGGTGTAAGTTTAAAGCTGGAATACAGATGGTCCTGGGTTCTAGTAAAGGTTGTGTAGTTCATAGCAATGAACAGAAAAATAGACAAGTGTCATAGGTTCATAGATTAGTACTAGGTTAACTTCCCTTGCGAGGCATTTTAAGCCTAGCCAATTATCCCTTGTGAGACTCAAACCCTGCACCTTGTGTTTCTAAGGCAAACACCTTAATCATTAGGCCATCCTCCCAACCCACCCTCATTTCAGCATTCTTGTTGCAACAGGTGTAGGTGTAGGATTGCCATACACATAGTTCTGTATTCTAAGAGAGGATATTCCAGCCATTTTTACTGTTGTTCCACTTCCCATTATATTTGCCATCACTTATAAAAGTTTAGATAGTGGAGCAGATATGACTTACATGTATGAGGGATAATAAACCCTTATTGTGTTTCCAGATGTACGACTGAAAGCATACTGTATATTATAGTTATGTAAGTATACTTCTGATATCTGGACTTGCATGGCCTTCACAACTACATAGGACACATACACAACTGGATGTATATACAAGAACACACATACATGTGTAACACACCCTTAAGTAAATATGCCTGTTGTGACAGTTGTGGCCAAGTTCTCAGCCATTGCTACAGGCATGATGATGTAGGCAGCTGCCCATCACAGTCATACCAGAGGATGGATGCACACGTCTTGGTCACATGGCAGTATATACAGGTACCATGCACCATTCCAAGTGCAGTTTCATTGCCCACAATGTCTATGGCTGCATTTGGCATTAAACATGGCACTCCTATGGTCATGTCTAATTCTTTTAGAATGCCAAAGCAAGCACTTCTCTCTTGGCAAGCTGTCTGGCATCCCACAGTTCAGTGCTAGCACACTTTCCTGTAGGTATACCATGGGCAACACCTATCCATGGACATTCACAGGCTTGTGAGTGCTGACATTATTGGAGGGTACAGGGGATTCATGTGCATACTACAAATGTTGTCCATGGTCCACACATCACACCCAGCCAGTATCAAAGTGCATAAGACGTCTACCTTATCCATGCAAGATGTGATCCCTGACTCCTCAAACTTTTCACTGTATGCATGGCTGCTACATCAATCACTCATGGGCCTTCCATTGCTCCTAGTTTGCTGTCCATTGTCACTGTGTCCCATCTCACCTGTACAAATGACAGTGACTGTGCCCTGCCTACTGCTGTGGCCTATGTGGATATAGTAATTTCTGTAGTACATTATAGCCAGGCAATGCACTGCACTGCATATGTTGGGTGTGTTACTGCACACATCAGTTTAGTCTGTTAGGCTCCGCCACTTTGCCAGAATCACAATGCATTGCAACCACATCTCCCTTGCATGGGCTACTACTGCAGCCAGTTTTTTTCTGATCACTCTTTACTCGACACATCCTCCACTTGTAGCTACATTTGTTGACCATATTATGTAGAATGGCACAAATTTAAAATGCCTTTCTTCAAGTTGCCAAAAACATACTGCAGTGCACCATCAGATCTACCCAAAGAGCAGATGTGGAATTTCAGAAATCTGAATATATATTCAGCAATGCTCTGTGTCAGTGACAATCGAGTTTTATAAGCATCTCTGCCATGGTCTGCAAGATGTGGTTAGGATCATCAGGCATGGTTGCAAGGAATCTCCTACATTACCAGTAATCTGCAGCAGTGGGCACCATTATAAGTTGCATGCTACCTACATTCATGGGACTAGCATATTGAGACTGTTGTGTGACAATGTGTGCAATGACTGACTAGATGTCTTTATGGAAAGTAAACCTACATGAAAAACTGCTGTAGGTTGCAAGAGTCTGATGTTAAAATCATAGGAACTGCCTCACTGGTGCACAGACATGTTGCATGCAATACACTGTGCACTGCATACCACCTGGCAGTTGATGGAGTGGAAATTATTCCAGCTGGTGTATTGGAAATCATGTGGAGCTCATGAGGGCATTTATAGCAATGAGGGTACAGTAAATGGCTCCCACAACCTCAAAAAATGGACTATGTTATATGATGCCCAACTAGAGGTAGTTCTCTCTTTTATGGAAATCAAATAAGTTCCTCCATAAGATGCTGCATCAGGTAAACTGATTTGTTTTGGGTTTGCAAGTCTGAAGGCTACGCAACTCCTAATGTTTCCTTATAATTTAATGAAATATTGGAGTAGTAAAAATTCTTAATGTTACACAAACCTTTGTGTTCACAGGGATATTTAGTCCATGCATCCTCTTTGATTCCGTGTGAGGGCAATACATGTATTCTCCCTCCTGAATGGTGCCTCTGTTCTCACAGCAGCAAGCAGCAATGTCTATGTCATGGAGGTGATGGTATTCTAACCTTTGGAGGACCCATCTGTAACACTGACGACAACAATTCACAACATTATGGACACTGACAATGAAGGTGGCCACTGATACATTATAGTGATGGTAGCCCTATCTTCATAATGAGAGTGAAGCTTCTTTAAGAGGAAAACCTGACATACAGAACAGATGGTAACAGTAGTCTACTGCACTAATTTTATGTTTTTCTCAGTCACTCCGATGTGTTTGATTTTGTCACTTGCATAGTATTTTATGTTTTTTATGAATCATCCTGTTGTGTTTGATTTTGTCTCTTGGGTAGTATTTTATGTTTTTACTGAATCACTCTGATGTGTTTGATTTTGTCACTTGCGTAGTATTTTATGTTTTTTTTTATGAATCACCCTGATGTGTTTGATTTTGTTACTTCCATAGTATTTTTTGTTTTTTATGAATCACCCTGTTGTGTTTGATTTTGTCTCTTGGGTAGTATTTTATGTTTTTACTGAATCACTCTGGTGTGTTTGATTTTGTCACTTGCATAGTATTTTATGTTTTTTATGAATCACCCTGATGTGTTTGATTTTGTCAGTTGCATAGTATTTTATGTTTTTTATGAATCATCCTGATGTGGTTGATTTTGTCACTTGCATAGTATTTTATGTTTTTCTGAATTACTCTGATGTGTTTGATTTTGTCACATGCATAGCTGATGGCTATAATTAGCACAGTGGCACTCATTCATCATATCACTGTTAGCATACTGCAATATTTCTCTGGCATTATGACCATGATAGATGTATCTCTGAATCTTCCCCCTCACTGAATGTCACCACTCACTATTCTATTTCCTGCAACACTATGTACTATTTGTTTCTATATACTTCCCAGAATTCTATTGACCGAATTCTAAGAAATTCTTCAAGTAACATTTCTGAAGACAGAATCTACATGTACCATTACAAGAACCTATTGATGCAGACATAGTCATAAGCCAATAACTTTATGATTATAATTCTGAACACAGAATTCTTCAGATAGAATTCTGCATATGAAATTCTTAACATAACAGTTGTCATGTACTCTCCCCCTAAGCATCAGTCATTCCTAATTTGCTCGGCCAAGTAAACTTTTACTCAAGGAAGAACAACTAAGCACTGCAAAAACACAGACATCACCCATTTACTCTTTTGGGTGTGGTGACTGTGTACGTAAGTTCAGCAAAGTGGTGGGTGTTAGAATTTGAATATCTGTGGAGGACTGTGTGTGCCTGTCTGTAGGGGCACAAATTAAGCTGCATAAATGCATGTGTGTTTGTGTGAGAATGTTCATCTGCCAGTGTGGTTTCAAAGAGGGATTAGATAGGGAATAGAGACTCTGGTTTTGTGTGTGTGTGTGTGTGTGTGTGTGTGTGTGTGTGTGTGTGTGTGTGTGTGTGTGCGCGTGTGTATGTGCATCAGAATCTGTGTGCATGTGTGTGTGTGTGTGTGTGTGTGTGTGTGTGTGTGTGTGTGTGTGTGTGTGTGCATGCACACGTGCGCATGTGTGTGTGTGCGAGCGTGCATGTGTATGTGTGTGCGCGTGCATGCATGTGTGCATGTGTCCGTGTGTGTGTGTGTCTGTCTGTCTGTCGGAGAAAGTGCAGTGGTGTACATTTGCCATTATACTACATAGGCTGATAAGGAGGAAACTGTCAGTTTTGACAGCACTTATTCAAAGACATCCTATATGAGCCAATAATGAGGTCTTTTAGCTGCTTCTGACTCACATTTTTTGCCATCATGCTAATTGAAAAACTTGTTTTAGGCAATTCCTGCAAGCTGTAACCCTTTTTTAATCCTAGGGAGTATTTTAAATAAGCCTGCACAGAATTTTACACATACCCTTCTAAACACAGAGTTATATAAATTAAAATCTATAGAGAGAATTGTACAGATAGAATTCTAAATCCAGAAATTTGCATATATGACTTAAAGATTTTTAATAACATATTTCAGAAATAGAATTTCACAAGTATGAAGCTACAGAAGGAAATCTAAACACATAATTTGAAAAACAATGCATATCAAAGAATTAGGATATAAGTTCTAAATACGGAAGTTTATAAAATAATGACATGTAGCAAGGACTACAGGAAACAGAAGCACAGAGTTGTACAGGTGGAATGCATTATGCAGAATTCTACAAGAACATTGTACAGATAAAAAATTAACAGAATGTTACAGATGAAATAAAAGACAAATAACTCTTCAGATTTCTAGAGATAGTACTCTAAACATGAAGCTCTACAGATATGCTCGCAAAACACAGAATTAAACAGATAAAATTCTTCAGACATAAATTTAAACCCACATTTCTAGAGCAATTCTAAACACAAAATTCCATAATCAAAATTGTCTGGACTTCAACAAGTAGAATTCTAAATTTCAAATTCTAAAGACAGTCTTCTAAATGCTAGTATTTCATTTATAAAATATAAATATATTTATGTTTATCATATTTAGTATAGTGTTAGATGGCCCATTTAGGAATGATAACCCCATTAGTGGCAAGTAAGTTAAAGTTAATGAACAGCAGCTGCAAACAGGGATATTTAAGGCCAGTATCTTTATTTAAAGCAGTTTTATAATGTTTTGGTTTAAAGAGGGTTCCGGTAATTTTATAAAATGTGTTACATATGCTATAAGGAAGGGAAAGGAAATTTGGAAGGTATCCCTGTAAAACAGAGGAGATAAACATTTATAGGAAAAGTCAGCTGGATTTCTCCTAGCCTGCCTTGAAGGAGAAGATAGTTTGGTTTATCTCAATCAGTACAGCTACAAAAATAACTGCTTTATTGTTGTGGTCTCTGTAAGTACCGTCCATTTATTTTGCCAGTTACACTGTCAGAATAGCCTTGACTAGAAATGAATGTTGCATTTGAATGTTACCAAATATTGATTTTAATATGAAATGTAAAGGGCTGTAGAGCAGAAGCCTGACAAGAAATTTGATTTTTGACTGCAGACTGAACTCTCACTGTGTTTTCTTTTTTACTAAAATTCACTTGTGAGAAATATACATCTCAAATGGGAAAACTGTCTCTGTTGACTGCATTGTTGAAAACACATACCACATGATTTAAATATCAATAAGTAAAATGGAGAAGACAGATACTGATGTTCCAGACTGAAGCAGGAATAGCATTATTTAAAAACCGAGGCGTGAAGTAGTAGATCAGGATAAAATATATCTAACCCATGTTGCACTCTACTTGAAATCTGAAATCATAGCATTAGTTCAAATGTCAAGCAATTTTAGTAGGCTCCAAAATCAGAAAGCTGTCATAAAAGTAAATATATGCATGTTGGCCTGCACCTGTTTTTTACACACAAATAGGAGCATATATTTTCTATTTCACTTTATATTTTAGTTAAAGCTTTCACCCTGTGATTGGAATGCAGGCTTTGTGATTTGCAGGGGTCTATATAGTCATTACTTGCAGGCAAGCATACTAAACTACATAGCTTTTTTAAATAAACTGGATTTTTTTTCTTGGAAAGCTTCAGCTTTTATGCTGGTGGCTGGTAATTTCAGCTTTAATCTGGCCCACTGAGCTGCAGATATCCAGTGACAATGACATCCATATATGTAAACAATGAAGCATAGACAGAGAGCTCACACTGATTGCAGTTTTATGTCAAAGCACAGCTCTAAATGCTAGTATGAAAAACAGTGTTTCATGATAGTTTGTGTTTCCAGATGATATGCAGCTAGGCAATGCACCTAAAAAATTTGTATGAAGCAGGTAACTATTAACAGTATTTGCTGCTATAATCATTTTTCTGTATACTTTTATTACATTCTGTCTTTCTAATTCAAGATAATGAAACTGACCAGAACTTAACGTCAGGTAGAAATAGGCAAAGGAATTTTAAATTTATATTTATGCAAAGTTAAAAGATTTCACTTACAAAGAAACAGACTGGCTTCAGAATCAATATCCTCTACTGCACAGCAGTCTTTAAGGTTTAGTGACAAAAGACAAAATTCACCAAATTGTGCACTTTTTAACTTTTAAGCAGCTCACATTATACTGTAAGGATTCAATCATCTTAGACAAAGAGCTGTGATGCTTGTCATATGAATTGTAGTGTCAGTGAACTGTAGATGTCAAATAACAGGAATTTTTAGTCCTATTGATTTCAATAAAAGACTGTACATCTAGATGAAATACCTGAGGCATGAAATTAGCACTCTATAAAGCTGTTTTCCACTAGCAAGTCTTTATTATTCCCTCAAGATATATATGCATATATATATATATATATATATATATATATATATATATATATATATACATATATATATATATATATATATATATATATATATATTTATCTATTCCTTGAAATGATTATACTAAGCTCAACATCTCTTTCTTTTCTTTATTTTTGTTTTAACTTCCCTAGTGACCTCACCTAATGGCTCCACTACTGGTCCCCAATTGGCTCATTCTTTCTGGAGGGGTAGGCATTCCAAGGCAAGAGCCCTGCATTCATTCATTCATTCATTCATTCATTCATTCATTCATTCATTCCTGCCTAGGACTCCCAGTCTAGCCCCCATTCCGTGGTACTTCAGGTGGTAGAGACTGGGCCTGCTTACTGGTCATGCAAGGCATCCCACCCTCTCCCCTGTGGGAGCACTCCTCTCTCGCTTAGGAGCTCTTCCAAAATGTACCATCACTGTATTTAAATAGGAAGGAAGCATGTGTGCAGATGCTGAATTCCCCTCAGTTTCCTTGCATGAAAGCACCATGACAGTGTAGACTCAGTAAGCTTAAACTCCACTAGGCCATTTGGTGGGCTGCCACCTTCCTGCCAGGATGGGTGAAGTCATAGTGACCACTCACTCCCACCATGCTCTCCAGCATACTTCTACAGACACCAAAGATGCTACTCAGACTTGGGTCACCTGTGCTGTAGTGTGGGCTTTATTCCTCTACTCCAGCATCTTAATGTTTCTGAATAAATAAATGAATGAATACCCTTCAATTAATTCCATGCAGTACTACATTTGACTGTTAATGTTGCTGCCAGACAGGCACTGAAATGTTTTGAATGCTACAGGTAATGATTTGAGAATCTACATTATATCTAATGAAAATCTATATAAATAAAGGAATTGGATGTTTTTTAGAAAAATATATCAGTCTCCTCAATGACAATAAAATGTGTTTATGCCCACTTAACCTCTTAAAAAGTTACAAGAATTTAGGTCTTAATTTATAAAAATCATGAATCTGTTGTGTAAGTAAAGATGCCTGCCAAAAAGATTATATAAACATCTGAATACAATGCATACAAAAATTCAGCTTACGTTGTATACAAACATTTTTGTGTTTTTGTGAAATTTAGACAGTTCTTGAGCCTTTTTGTGGATAAACTTGCACTTGTAGATCACTGGACTGACCTATTTTTTTAGAAAAAAAAACAAATACATTTGTTGCAGTTGATTATTTTTTTTCTCAATTTTTATTTTATTTTTCAAATACATTTGAATGAATTCCGTAGTATTTATACATAACATCTTAAATAGCTATGTACACTATTTACATTAGCCTGACACTATAACAGATCTTAATGTATACAGTTACTTTATAAGTATGTCCAATCCATTATCAGAGTGTCTGATCAATTATTGTATTGTGTCTATCAATGATAAGACTTTTCCCCACGGGTTGTTGATAAATGGCTTTGGATAAATTCTTAGTTCTTTAATTTTTATTTCCAATAATGCTGTGGTCTTCAGTGGGTTGTAGATGGCTTCCAAAGTTGGTATTCTGCTGGTATTCCATCTTCCTGTTATACACTTCCTTGAAATTGCAAGTATAGTCCATACTAGATACATGCTTGACCTATTCAAATGAGGACCTTTGTTCACACTTAATAATACAAGAGCTTTAGTTAAATAAAATGATTCATTAAATAAAGCTTGTAGAAAGTTATTAATACCATTCCAAAATGGCTTAATTTTAACACAATCAAAGAAAATGTGGTTCCAATCTGCATTGTATACTTGTTCACATCTCCAACATATTCCTTTTATGGAAGAACTAATTTTACTGATTCTATCTGGGGTTAAGAATGCTCTGTGCAATCAATTTCCAATTAAAAACTTCCCAGTATTGTGTAAAGGATGTACATTTTATCGATAATAAGATATTTGTTTTAATATCTTCAATTAACTGTATTGAGTGTCCCTTTGTAATATATTTCCAATATGAGGTTTTGGGTGTTTTATAAATTATCAATATTCTGTAAAATTTTGAAATACTGTTTCCCATGTCAAAATCATTATATCTGATTTCATATATGTATTTTGTAAATTTAGGTATTTCTTTAAATGAAGAAATGTTAATTATTCTACTTAAATCTTGTGAATATGACAGAATACTCTATAAAGTTAGCCAGTCCTGTTGTGGAATTTTGTATGTTGTTTTTATTACTTGCAAATTTAAAAAAAAATAGTTATTTGCTAGATTGGAGCCAACAAACAAATCCTTTCTGTTCCCAGGAATTAATAATTTATTTCTATATTTATGTGGAAAGTTCTTTTTGACTATAAATGGTGTTAAAAGATCAAACCAGATTTTTAAATCTATATTTGCATTATTTTCCTAAATGAGTCAATGCAATAATTAATCATATGCATTTTAGTGGGTTTAGTTATGTTATATTGCATACTAATACATACTATGTGCCATGGCAAATTGTTTTTATCTATTTGAAATTTGTTTTGTAAATCAAATTCATTTATTGACATTACAGTTAGTAATTATTTCCAATTTGCAGAGTAATTTGGACTTATCCAGTCTGAAATTGTGTTAGATATTGATGCTTTTATATATGTTTCTATATCAGGAAAGTTTAATCATCCCTGTTTCCATGGTCTGATATGATGTATTAATGCTATTCTGTTTCTTTTGGGGGAGCCATAAAAAATTTATTAGGTGGGAATTTATTTATTTAAGTATATTCCTTTCTGGTAACAGTTGTATTGCCAAGGCTATATATAGGATCTTGGCCAGTTAAACCATTTTTATTAACTGTAGTCTAGCTTCAAATGTTAATATTATTTTGTTCCATTTTTCCCCACAGATTTTAATTGTATTGATGATAATATTGTAGTTTTTTGAGACTATTTCATTATTATCCTTGCATAACTTAATTCCTAGATATTTTAGGGTAGATTCTTGATTCCCTGTGATGTGATCCCCCTTAGTCTGCAGTTATTTCTTTTTATTTAGAAATAAAAAAAATGATTTTGATTTATTGAAATGGAGTCCTAAAGTCATGTGAAATTTGTCAATTAATATGTCTATTTATTCTAATGTCTCTTTTTTATTAGATAATGTTAGTAATATGTCATCAGAAAATAGCATTACTTTAGAACTGCATTGTTCATAAACATATATTTCTTTGATTTTTATATTGTTATGAATTGAATCTGCCAATGTTTCAATAGCCAGAGCAAATAGAATCAGTGACATGGGACATCCTTGTTTAGTGCCTTTTGTTATATGTATAGATTCAGAGGTAAAAGGACCTAACTTGACATACACTAAATTATTTGTATATATATTCTTTAGGAAATGAACAAAGAATGCAAGAAATTCAAATAACATTAGGATTTTGAATAAATAGTCCCAATTTAGGGAATCAAAGGCTTTCTCGATATCTAAGCCAATTATGAGTGTTTCTTTATTTTCTTTATTAACATAATCTATAAGAGAAATTATCCTTTTAATATTGTAATGTGTGTGTCTATGATATATAAATCCAGCTTGATCATAGTGCCTTTTTTAGGCAAGGCTCAAATTCTAAACCTACCACCCTAGAACACAAAAAAGGAAAAAAACTAAGGGTAATGCTGCTCAATGCCAGAAGTCTAAATCTCAAAATGCACGCACTCGAGGCCCTTCTCAGTATGGAGAACATCGATGTCTGTGCTGTGACAGAAACCTGGTTCAAGGCTCCTGAGAGCACCCCAGCGCTATCAGGTTTTAACTCATATCATGCGTTCCGGCCCCAAAATCAGGAAAATACCAAGAAAGGAGGGGGGGTATCCATATTCATCAAGGACACCCACACCTCAAGACTGGTGGCAACGCATGATGCATCGGAGACCATCCAGGTGCAATTAACCGTAGGCAAGACTGCTCTGCAAATTGTAGCATGTTACAGGCCACCCTCACAAACTCAGGAACCTCACATGGCCTTCCTGAAAACACTAGAGGGGATAAATGTATCACCAAACACCATCATACTAGGTGACTTCAATTACCCAAATATAGACTGGGAACACTACTCAAGCCCAAACACCCTAGCCCAAAAGTTCCTGGAATTCATAAACTCAAATGCCATGGAACAACTAGTCACCATTCCCACAAGAGGAGATAACATACTTGATCTCATCATCACGAACATGGGAGCACAATGTTCAACACCAGAAGTATACCCCTCACTGGTGAGATCAGATCACAAACTAATCTCACTGGAGGTCCTCAACCCACCCCCACCTGAAATAAAAAAGACCACAGTAAAGAACTTCTCAAAAGCCGACTTCACACTTCTAAAGACTAGTGTGGTCTCCTTTAAGGCCCCGAGGCGGCGGAAAACAGTACTCAAGCCGCTGAATCACTTACAAATGCCTTCTACCAGCACCTGCAGGACTGCATGGATAAGGCAATCCCAAGCAAAACAAAGACTCTTTGTACCAAAGGCAAGCGTCCAGTCTGGTGGACTCCAGCCATAAACAAACTCTACAACAAAAGGAGGAAGCTACTACAAGATAGAGCAAAATCCTTAAAAGGTAAGACACCCTTGATCACTATAAGTAAAAACTAAGAGCTCTCATAAAATCATCCAAAGCAAATTTCGAGAGAAAAATAGCTAAAGACTCAAAAGACAATCATAAGGCCTTCTTTAGCTATGTTAGAAACCTAGGAGGAAACTCCCAGATATGCTCAGAACTAGTTCAAAATGATGTGAAGATTACTGATCCTACAGACATTGCCAACATACTGGCTGACAGGTTCAGTGCAAACTTCTCCCCCCCAAAAGGAGAGATATCTATACCAAATGATTGCAGCCCCCAAAACATCTCCAGTGCCCAAGTGAGAACTGCTCTCTCCAAAGCAAAAAACACAGCATCCATGGGACCTGATGGTGTCCCTGGCTGTGTGCTCCACGAACTCAATGAGGAATTAAACCCACAGCTAGGACAGCTGTTTAATCAAAGTCTTACCTCTGGATACGTACCCAGGGAGTGGCGCACTGCAACTGTGGTCCCACTTCACAAAGGCGGTGCCTCCACCGACCCTGGACATTACCGGCCCATTAGCTTGACAAGCCTTATCTGCAAAGCCATGGAGAGGATCATAATGGACCTCATAAATAAAGACATAGGGAATTTGCAGACTTTGGATCCAACCCAGTTTGGCTTTGTCAAAGGCAGATCATGCCTTTTAAACTTGGTTGACTTTTTCGAAACAGTCACCAAAGCCATTGATGAGGAAAGGCAGTCCATACAGCCTACCTCGATCTGGCTAAGGCCTTCGATACAATACCCCACTCGGGTATCATTGAAAAACTCATCAGCTTAAATGTTAACCCATACATCACAAGATGGGTTGCAAACTGGCTGAGTGACAGAACCCACAGGGTCAGAGTTGCTGGCGCCATGTCAGACTCAAAGCCTGTCACAAGTGGTGTCCCACAGGGATCAGTCCTGGGCCCACTCTTGTTTGGCATCTACTTTTCCGAAGTACAAGCAAACACAGGAGGGTTATGGCTGACAAAGTTTGCAGATGACTGCAAACTGGGCCATAGTAGAAAACACATCTGACACAGATATCCTTCAGAAGGGTCTCACAGAAATGGATAACTGGTGCCAGAGCCACGGCCTAAAGTTAAATGCCAAAAATGCATAGTCATACCCTTCGGAAAAACAAGGTTACCCCTAGCTACCAAATAGGTGGCAATCCACTGAGCACAGAAGAAGTTATCAGGGACCTGGGGACCCAGGTTGATAGTAGTCTGTCATTCGACACCCATGTAGCTAAAGTAGTTAGGAAGACCTTCTACATTGCCCACCTTATCATGAAGGGATTCTCATCTAGATCAAGGGAGGTTATAGTCTCCTTTACTCATCACTCATCAGACCAATGATTGAGTACAATGCCCCATTCGGAATGTATCTGACCCGACACTTGCAGCAGCTGGAGAGGCCACAAAAGTTCCTCACCAAAAGGATAAAGGGTCTCAAAAATCTATCCTATGATGCCCGACTGAAAGAACTCCAGCTCTATTCAGTCGCTTACCGCTTGCTCAGAGGTGACCTTTGCCTAACATACAAGGCCATGTCAAACCCAGATTTGATGAATATGCTTCACCTCAAAAAATCTAGATCCATCAGAGCCACAAGGGCGGGAGACTTAAACCTCGACACGGCTATTAACAGGACGTGCTGGAGGGATAGATTCATCACCCAAAGACTCCCTATGCTGTGGAACAAAATCCCGGTACATGTGAGGCAGAGCACCTCGCTGGCCTTGTTCAAGAGAAATCTTGACCAATGGATGGGAGATCGCAGATATACCCCAGGGATTACCTCAGTGTCACTGCTCGACAGAGGCACAGCAAAATAATGGGTATAGTTCCCCATACTAAAGGGGTGGCGAAAGCCACAAAACGATGGGCTAGGCTTGTAAATGCCCTCGGGCAGATAGCCTAGTATGAACCTATGAACCTATGAACCTATTATTTATCGTTTTGGATAGTGGTATTTTCATTCTGCTAGTTAATATTGTCATAAATATCTTATAGTCAGTATTTAATAATGATATAGGTCTATATGAGTTACAGAGGTTTGGGGATTTGTTATCCTTTAGGATTGGTGTGATTAAGGAATATTTCCAAGATGGTGGTATTAAAACTTGTGACTGAATTTCTAATAGAGTTTTATAGAAGAGGGATAGTATCTTTGAAGGAAAAAGTTGACATATTTCTATAATTATGCTATCTATACCTGGAGTTTTATTATTTTTACCCCCTTTTATTGTATCTGTAATTTCTTTGCAGGATATAGATGCTTGCAGATCTAGTTATACTTTTTCTGATATTTTTTATATTAGAATATTTTTCATCAAGATTTACTTGATCAATATGCATATTTTCTTTTTGGAAATGTTCCATAAAGTAATTTCTATAGGCATTAAGAATGTCACCTATATCTGAGACATTTTTCCCTTTCTTTTCATGGAAGATACTTTCAATGTTATTAACTTTTGATTGTATTGTGATTCTTGTGAATAAATTATGTAGATATTTGGGGGAAGTGGGCAAGGTATGGTTTTCTAAAGCTAAACTAGTTTTATGTGTTAGAATTTCATTGTATTCATTGTTTAATACTCCTACTTTCTTTTTCATCTCCAAATGATTTTGATTTTTTTCAGCTTTTACTGACAAAAGTTTGGATTGCAGATCGAATAATTCAGAATCCCATTCTCTGTTTTTTTTAAATACCAAGTTAGGGGAGTCCCATATCATTATTTTATTTATCTCTGTGGTTTAATTAATATCTAAGAAGAACTGTAATTCGGGTAATAACCAGGGTTTGAACTCTTTAATTCTAGTTATATATGCTGGAATTCTGGAGTTAAAGATTAATGGTGTGTACCTATTTTGAAGTTTTAGTATCAATGAATTGTGGTCTGAAAAGGGGCAGGGGGTGACTGAGAAATTAATGATTTTAGAGTGTAAGTCATGGGCAGCAAATATTTTAGCTATTCTAGTTTGGGTACCAAATGTGTGATCTTGATGAAAAAACAACAAAGATTTATCTTCTTTAAATTTGAAAGTATCGACAAAATGAAATGATTCTACCCATTTGTTTAAAGCTTTTGATACAGCAGATATACACAGAGGTCTTTTATTTCTAGTTTCAGAAATATCAGCTATACAGTTAAAATCTTCTCCTAATATTAAGTTGCCTTTATAATTATTAGAAATGAAAGCCAAGTGTTTTTTTTTTTTTTTAACAGTTCCTGTTCCACTGCCTGGGAACCAGTATAGATTGCCTAGGGTCCATATTTTGTTATTGCATTTAACTATTACTAATGCCATAATGCCTTGTTTATCTTCATACTTATAAATAATTTCTGATTTAATCATATTTGTTTTCCATAAAATTGTTGCCCCTTTTTGTCTTTGTCTTATTAGATTGTGCCAATATCATATACTCCTTAGGATTCCATTTGTAATTGTCATTTGTTTTGAAATGAGTTTCTTGAAGGAAGAAAATCTGTGCTTTGTTCAGTTTAAAATATTTCAGTAGATTTGATCTCTTGCTAGGATTGTTTAAGCCATTGGCATTTAAAGAGAATAAAGGTAAATCCATCTTAGGTTATTCAGACTATGTATTTTTTGTTTTATTGTGACAATTTAACATTTTCCTCTGATAACTATGAAGTATATGTTTGAGTTTTTAAAGGAAATTATCAGTTTTATACTTTGAGTGTTTAGCAATAAAGTAATGTTTTGGTCAGGCATACTAAAATTTTTTTTGCGAAATAACAAATTTAAATTAATAAATGTTAATGAAACTAAGATCCACACTAGCCATGGAATGAAAATCATTCCTAATCTGATGGATACACCTAAGTCCATCAGATTATCACTCATACCTTGACAATCCAGAACATCTGAGCTCCATAAATTGAATTATCATATGGAGAATATTTGTAATAGGAATAAGCAATATTTATATTACCCAGATATAGTACTATTGGGGTCTATATCATAACCGCGAAAGCCCCTTTCAGTGAATACGTAAACGTCAACACATATTGTGCGGACCGCGAATACACCGAACATCCGAAATTGTGAAATTCAAAATCTCAAAATGGCATAGTTGGCCCTTCTGCGGTATAGCTCCGTAAAGTAAGTGTGCAATAGTTACGGACCTTAGGGTTAGGGTGTGGGTTAGGGTAAGTGCATAGATAGTAAAGCATGTAAGGTTTAGTGTAGGGTTAGAAGCAGGATTTTGTTAAGTGTATGTGTGTGGATTATTTATTTTGTTTGGGTATAGCTCATTGAGATAAGTGTGTGATAGTTATGGACCTTAGGGTTAGGGTGTAGGTTAAGGTAAGTGCATACATGGTAGTATATGCAAGCTTTACTTTAGGGTTAGAAGTAGGGTTTCAGTTAGTATATGTATGTGGTTTATTTATTTTGTTTGAGTAGGTAGTATGTAGCGAGCGGTGGGGTTGGCCAACTATGTCGGTTCAAGAATTTGAATTTCGCGGTTTAGAGCATTTGGTCTATTCATGGTTCGCACAATATGTGTCGACGTCTATGTATTCACTGAAATGGGCTTTCACAGTTATAATATAGACCCGTACTATTGTAGATTAGACAGAAATCCAATTCAATATAAATGTCTACTTATTGTATAGGCAATTAATATTTACATGAAAGATAGATGGCAAGCAATTCAATCATAGTAAAGTAGGATTTATTATATATAAAGCCTCAGTAAAAGATTATAGCACACAGTTATTTAACATATTCACCCTTACTGATGAAGTCTTTCAAAACTTATTACTTAATATAAATATATGGTAATAATATTTATACCTAATGTTTATAATACAATGTATTTTACTGGATATATCAGGAGTAATATTTCATTGTTTGCCAGCATTTAAATAATCACTTTGTTTGTTGCTAGCTTACTTAAAGCATCAAGTTTATTTTATGTGAACATTGATCAAAGTTAGTTTATTTTAATTATCAGTGCATTTCCTACACATAATGATTTTCATACCTGTCATTTCTTATTATAAAATGAGTGAAATTATAGGTTAAAAACAACAGATTCACTTATTGTGATTAATGATTACAAGTTCCCTTTTCATAATTAAAAATTGCCATTTTATGGCATTTACTAAATGTTTTTAGATTTAAATGGCAACATTTTATTTTGCATAACCAACAAAGGTTAAACTGAGTGTTTATTGTCAATTTCATACTATTTGTTCAGAATGTGATTGTAATACTCTGTGACATTTCTAGTTCAGGCTTCTATTGTTTTCCTTGAACAGCTTTGTCAGTTTGATGTCATGTATAAAACATTAGTTACCTTGGTAACAGCTTAAGTATTATGTATGGTCAAGATGGGTTACAAAAACTACAATTCAAGTTAAAGCAATTACATGACTTGTTATGCATATTTACTTATATAAGAAAATCATCATGCTCCACCCTTGATGTTTAACTTAGTGTATGTCATTTATGACAAGTTAAGACAGTAGTGTTATTATGCACAAGCCCATTTTATTAAATCCTGTCTTTAATACCTAAATTCAACAGACTGCTTCATCTTATATGGTGATGATATATTTTATGTCTAGATTTATTAAAATCATACATTGCATAATTATTGTGTGTGTGTGTGTGTGTGTGTGTGTGTGTGTGTGTGTGTGTGTGTGTGTGTGTGTGTATGTGAGTGTGTTTTGGCTGTTGCTTATCTATTTGAGACACCACAAGTTGTAATGCTTATTCTTATTATTAGCTCCTTCCAAGCATGTTTATACAGTCCATAGAATTTAAATTATGAGACCCTTCTAGTTTCTTATTTGTTATAAGTATATTTCCATCCTTATATGCACACATATCAGTAATTCAAGCATGGGCAGCAATGTCCATCCAGTTTTGCCAGAATACCATTCACTAGTTCATGTGGTATGTTTCCAAACCAGTATTTGTCCTGTTCTATTTTACCAGCCTGTTACATGTAGTGGCCACTCTGCCAGTGAACTACTCAACACACCCTCCATTCCCACAGATTTTTCCATGAAGGAAATTTGATGACTCTCTAGCACTTCTCAGCAACCCCAAACACCCCTAAAATCAGCTATCCCCATATGCCCAACACGTCCAAGCAAGCTCACCTCCCAGACCACTGCAAAGGGTACTGCACAAGACCAAGTGCTCATAGTCTTTCACAATAACTCAGATTTTCACTCTTATGTAAGTTCTTAATGTGTTTGGACCAAAATACATTTTAAATATCAAATTGTGCTTATTATTCATTTATTTTTTTATCAAGAATCAACTTAATGAGCTAAACAAAGTGTTGGGAGACCATCAATATGTGTGCATGTGGATTAAAACAGCCATTTTATTATATATATATTTTTTAAACCCAAAATGTCATTGTCGAGAAACATCTCAAAGGCTCCTCAGAGCCATTAAGCATTATCACCAGTCTGTCTTCATTACCATAGCAATCTGGGAGTGACTGTTTCTGTTATTGTATCTTTGTACTGCATACCAGAGGCTTGCAATGTACCTGAAGCAAAGCTTCACTTCACTGCAACTTCAAGCCTAAATTCCCTCCCTTTCAGTGAGGCAGCAGCCAGGAAATGAACGGAGAGCAAACAGATCAAAAAAGCCTCCCAAAAAGCTGCCACAACAAGAAATAACACATTCTTCCAGCCTTCCCACCTCTCACTCAGCAGATGTATAAACAAACTATTCTCTGCCAAAATATCCTAAATCACAGTTTTATCCACCCCTTTCCCCTTGATCCAGGCTAAAACACCAAATATCTCTTCCTAATACACAAGCATCAGTAAACCTCGATCACAAGCCACAACCCACAGTTTCCCAGAGATGAAAATGGCAACATACAACAGCTGCCAGACAAAGCTGCATCCACACACACCACGTCAGGCTTAAACAAACAGCACTCAAAGCTATGATACCTGCCATAACTGATATTAGCTATGTTTAGACAGAATAATAATGACATTTGTACTAGCTGCCAGATGCAGCTGCATCCATGTACACCATATCAGAATTGATCAAATAGCACTCTTAGCTGTGATACCAGCCATAACTGATATTAACTATATTTAGACAGAATAATGATGACATTTGTACTAAGCGCTTGTTACTATTAATTAACCAGGATATACATGACATTTCTAAATCATACTTTAACTGAAGAAGGCATTAGTCTCCATGGCATTTTTTTTTCAAAACACTCTACTGTTGCTCCTATTATATATGATGTTAATTTGTTCATTTGAGCCTGAACTCTGATGAATGGTACCTTGTTGAATTAGTTAAATAATTACTTAAATTATTGTAAATAAAAACAATGAAAAATGAACAAGATAAGTATTCATTGAGTTCAAGTAGGGGAATAGAAACTTCTATGTTTGTATTATATGTTGCTTTGTTTGGCTTATATATAATGCAAATAGTAACATATCTTGACCTACCTTTGTTTATGAAGAATTACTGGACTCTTTGAACATTCTGAATACATCATAACTGTTTCTCAGTTGTTTAAGAAACCCTCTTTTTTTTAAAAAAAAACAGAGTACCATATCAGTTGATACTCTGAGAGATGTAGTTGTAAGAGTTATTTTTTGGGGACAGCTATCTTGGAATCAGTTTTTTGTTTCTTCTTTCTAGCATCAGTCCAAGGATTTGTTTCTTTTATTCTTTTAAGAGTAGGGGCCATCCATTCCATTTCTTCTGGGATAGACACTATGTTGTTGTTTTTGATGAATATAATAGCTTCTTCTAAGTCATTAATGGTTCTCATCTCATTGGCAAAAAGTATTTTTATCTTGGCTGGAAAGGCCTGCTGTGCTTTAATATTTTGTTTCAACAGTTTTATTATTGGCCATACTTTTTTTCCTTTGTTCTAGTATTCTGGAAGAATAATCATTGTCAAACCTTATCAGGCTTTGATTATATTTTAAGGGTGATTTTTCTCCAAGCAGATTTTAATATTAATTCCTTGTTCAGAAATGAAAGAAATGTTATAACTATAGATCTAGGTGGAGTATTTGCTGAGTTAGAAGCAGGTTTCCTCAGTGCTCTATGCATCCTTTCAATTCCAAATGGAAGTCCCACTTTCAAGTCTAAAAATGTGGGAATCCAGGTTGTTAAGAATTAAATAATGTCTTCTCCTTCAGTGTTTTCAGGCAAACCAAAGATCCTTATGTTGTTTCTCCTTTCCCTGTTTTCTAAGTCATCTATTTTGTTAAACAGCCATGTATTCTGTTTAAGTAGAAATTCTTTTTCGGAATTCTTCCTCTTTGAGTCTCCCTTCAATGTCATTTAGAGAAGTCTGTATATTTGTTATTTTTGTATGGTATTGCTGTAATAGTTCCTTAAGAGTATCAGTCTGTTTTTGAGAATTTAATTTGAGGTTTTCTAAGTAATTTTTAAAGCCATCCATCTTCAAAGATTGTTCCTGCAAGGTAAATATAAGCAATTGCAGTTCTTTTTTCAATGTAGCATCTGGATGAGAATTCCTTGAGTTGTTCATAATCAGTGACTCACTATATCTCCAAGTTACTTGACAGGAAAATTTTTGTATATCTCCACCAAAATTGATATTCATGTAGTTTAGTAGTTTATCTATAGATTTCTGATGCTTTAAACTTGAAAATAATAAAATTTTCCTATATTATTACATTAGTTTATGGAGCTCTCAAAATTCACTGGTCTCAGTTGGCCATGTAGGCTCTGCCCCCTTGCAGTTGATTCTTGATGTGTGACATGGACAATGTCCTGATTATAATCGTAACATTACAAATGTTTTAAGCTGAATATCTTTAAAGGAAATAACGTTTTGATATTTCATTGTTTTGATTAATTTTAATGTAATATTGTCTAATCACAGTTTATTAATTAATTCATTCATTTATTTAGTTTTGTTACCGGGGAGGTGCACTAATCAATATTGATCAATTTCAGGATTAGTCTAGGTGAAATACAAAAATTTCACAAACAAAACCTACAGAAATGTAAGTAATAACAGAATAGTTCAGCCTAATTACATAGAAAAAAAATGTGTATATTCAGTCCAATGAATAAGCACAGTGCAATGTACAATCAAGCAGAGAGTAATGTACAATGCATACATTAGTTTTTAAAGTTTGTCGGTCTTCATTGAATCCTAAAAGATGGGAAGAGACATGTAAAGGAGATAGGTTAGGTGATATCTCTTGTGTTAAAGAAGGAGAATTGGGCTTGTATGAAGAAATGCTTTTTTAGTTGCATTGTGAATTTGGAGTAAGTGTTGATTTCTTAAATGTCAGTCAGGAGAGCTTGCCAAAGAGTAGGCGCCTGAAAGAAGGATGCATGTGCAGTGCTGTGGTGGTTGGTTCTAGGGGTAATGAGAGTTGGTGTGGCTTGTGAGTAATGTCTCAGGTTGTATGGGGAGGCTTTTTTGTGAAGTCCAGCTGTAAGGAGAGTACATTTATGCATTTGGAGGAGTTTGTATAGCTGGAATCCTACAAGCAGTTTCATAATAGTATTTTTAGATAGATGCTAATATATTAAAATGATGTATCACCTCTTGACATGTGAATTATTTCATATAAATAGCTGCACTAGCAGAATACATTTTTTCTTATGACAAAGTATATTATATCAGTATATGAATGTGGTAAACTAATAAAATATATTTTTGCCTGTTCATCCATGAATAAATGCTAGTACTAAATATTCCCAATGACAAATATCTTTTTGCAAGTTTAAAAATAAAAGTACCAAATACCCATTAAATAATTCTGTATTGTGACAAGTCCTTTTTCTGAGATGATATATACAAATGGAAGACACATATTGTAACTATAAACTGTGAAATATATGACTTATCCTGTTACAAACATTCTTCTAAAAAGAAGCATTAATTTATTTCTGTTTGTTTATTAACCAGGTAAGGTCACTGAATATAAGTGTTCCTTATCAGGAATGACTTGCAGACATTCTCTGGTTAAGTAAGTTGCAAACTAGGCAAAGAAGGCTAAGAAAATCAAATGTTAGGCGACAGTTAGCAGTTAACTACAGTCCATTGTCTTAATCCTCTGTGCTAACTTTTAGTTGATTACAGGTAATCGAGACACTTGCAAGTTAATTTTTTTCAGCTTATATTTGGGAGATAATTACTGTAGTGCTAAGCAGAGTTATTAAATAAATGTATCTGTGAACCACAAGAGAAACACTTTCATTTCCACCTCTTCTTGTGCTTCAGCAGTAAAGCTCTCTGCCTTCACAGCAAGACCTGTAAATGTAGTATTTAGAGCTGAAATGAGTTTTACTTAAAAGTGCAACAGTCATTACACCCTAAAATATAGGGCGTACAAACTTCCTGAAAATAAATGTGAGACTTTTCTTTGGTTTAATTGAAAAAAATGGTTCTGAGTGAATGTCATTTAATATGCCTTTTGCTGTATACCATTAATACTCTGTATTACATTTATTGGCACTTGATAGTATTGCCAAAATACTCTATGCTGAGATTACTCAGTTTCTCATATTTTGTTTTGATGTTTCACTAATAAAATACAGTTAAAAACAGTAAATACCCCACTGATATTTTTTTAAAAGTACATTATCATTTTTTATGTTACAAGAGTCACACGGATTTGGGAATAACCCAATTGCTATGTAGCATATCAAATTAAACAGCTTTTGAGGCAAAAAGCATGGAGTCTTTTGGATTATTTTGTTGCTATGGAGAATCCCCAGAAAATGTTTTGTAGCTAGACAGCTGGACAATACCAAAGCAAATGTAGATCGATCTGGAGAACTTAATTAAAAGCGAGATCAGTGAAACTGAGCTTAAATGTTTCAACAATATCATGTAATTGTGGAACAGGTATACAGATGTATGGGTATGTGGGGTGGTCCACTCACAGAGTGGTGCAGGCAGGTTGGCCTTTTTGATCACTATAAGTGGCTTTCAAAATGGTTTGTTCCAATGAATTTGACTTCATGGTGTCATCAGTGAGTCAACATGAAGGCAGTCTTTCTTAGATTTGCAGTATTCTTCTATTACATCATCAAAGAATGTGTCAATAATACCTCGCTGCCTACAATAGTGCATAGGCTGTTATAGGTCCTTGCTGACTGCGGCAACAGAAAACTTTTGTGCAATGGAAAGGTGTGTTATCATCTCTGTGTGGCAGGGAGAATACCATCATTTAAGAACTAATATGCATGCAATGTAGTAATAAAACCACAATTTAACTAAATGACTGCTATTCTAAAAAAGTAACTTACTTATGATTACCCAGAATATTTGCTTTCCTATGCAAATTAGGGTCTGAGACTTGGTATTATATAATACTGTATGTATGTCTACATGGAGAGGAAGAGTATGAAATAAAGTAAAACATCCAGAAAACTCACTACATTTTTTAAATAATTTTTAGCTTCTTTCTTGTAAATCATAACCAGAAATACAAGTTTGTATAAAACAAATGTATGGAAGATAACATTGCTATGAAGATGTAATTAGTAAAATTAACATACCAGTGAAATCTTCTTTCTTCTTCTTTTGGCTTTTCCCAGTTAGGAGTCGCCATAGCAGAACTCCGGTCTGCTAATGATTGGCAGTACATAAAATTAACATACCAGTGAAATAATTATCTTAAAATAAAAAATAACCCCTTCAGAAAAAAAAAGAAAGAAAGAAAACAGCACTGAGACAACATGCTGCTCCTTAGCGTATCACCTTCCTTCTTTCTTTGCCATATAACAGCACACCATAGCTAGGCAGTGAATGGCCAGTTACTATGATAATTAAACACTATTCTCAGTTTTATAGACAAAACTAATGGCGATTCTTATGTTTAGTTTCTGCCTCACCTTGAAGCATTCATAGAACACAGAATGAATGTTGTGAAGCCAGTAAGTTTTAACTATGCAAGTGTAACTTGTCAAATAAAGACTCTTCCCGGGAGTTCTGATATTACATTTTGTGGGCTATTTTAGTAGCATGCTTTACCCATGACAATGAGACATATTTTTTAACTTTTATAAAAAGAATATCAGTATGCCTCCATGTTCCTGCATTAACATCACAAGCACATATTCCCCTTCCATAATCCTTTAATCCTTTGTCCTACGACGTGTAGTCATACAAAAGTGCACTCGACCATAGATGCACTTGGGCAAATGTGTACTTGGATGGAAAAAAATCACATCACTTTGTCAAACAGCTATGCATTCAACAGAGAAAGGGTAACCCATATATATAGATAGAAATATACAGGTGTGTTATCTTAGTTAATGCAAATATTAAAAAAATATGATGAAACAGAGAAATAATGCAGGGAAAGTCTGAAACAGGACCCACTTAATGACTAGTTAAATCAAAATTACCTAACACATAAAACACTATCTAGGATATACACAAATAGCACTAAATCAACATATTTGTGACAAAAATAATATGAGTGATTACAAGAAAAAAAAACTTTCAGAAGGATACAGGTTATCCCTAGTCTCTTCAATGTGGAAATTAACAAATATGTGTCCTACCTCCTCTATCATTGCACATGGCCCAGCCAACAACACGTCCTCACCCTTACAATTATATACACTGGATGAATATCCTTTGATCCTCCATTTGTCTCAATTTTCTGTCACAGACACCAAAGCTCTGTTAAAAAGCCTGAACTCCTCATTTGCCAAGTACAGTAAGCAACATCCCTCTTTTCTTGGAAATGTGACTGAAAAAATATTGCCAAGCCCCTTATGCACATATTTAACTTGTCTCTCATAACCAGAATAGTTCCAGCTGCCTTTAAATTATCCTAAATCCATTATTATCTTACTGCCAAAGTACCCCACACCACTATCTCAGTTATGTAGATGCATGGTGTCCATCTGAACCATTGAAAACCTCTGCTCAGCAACTCATGTCATCAATAAGGTTGGCCAGAGGTAGGCAATAGGACTAAGCAGCCAATGGCCAGCTCTCCTGTACATGGGGAGGGTAAGTGGGAAAGCAGATGCCTGTTGACATCTGCTGTAGGCCATAAGTATTGCAGGACATCCCAAGTTAACACAAACAGTGGCAGCAATCTTCTGAATATTTGTACTAGACAACTCCATAGCTAAGAACATTGACCAGTCACTGAAAGCATGGCAGCTCTCAGGCTCAGTTCTTTTTCTCCCCATCATATCTTACTTGCTGGACCTGCACAATGAGTACCACTGAGGTCAAATTCACCAGGAGGTAGAAGGCCCAGCTAGCAAACAGTCACATCCAAGGTAACCAGCAAAGAGTTACTACAGGATGCAGGGATAGATGAGCAAAGAAACTGAGAAAACAGCCTGAGAGCATGTGGAACTGACAGGGGGTCAAGGGGACCTATAAAAGTATCCTCTTGTAATGAATTCAAGGGCTTCCCATTTGTGCCTTATCAAAAATATCTTCATAAATGTTGTGTAAACAGTTATTTGAACACATGAATAAGTATATCCTTCTTTCAGATCAACATACCTTTCATAATACCCTCAAAACTACAGTTGCCTTACTGACTGCTTCAGATTCAATTTGTAGTAATGTCAATCATGACTTCACTGCTGCTTGTTTGTTCGAAGACATGATCAGAGCATTTGAAGCTATTAACAATAAGATGCTATTTAGCAAATTAATTCATTTTGGATACAACACAATCAAATACTTTCAAGACAACCACAAAGATAGATCCTTTGAAGTAAACACTAGTACGTCTGTCTGACAAAGTGGTTATCTTCAGTACTATAATGACCCCCAATTCTCTCTCTCTCCTTATTAATGATTTTACTTCTGATCTATCCTCTCTTGATGGTATCATGTATGCAGATTATATATTGCTGATTGGCTCTAGTAAATCAAATTCAGTCCTATAAATCATCTTACAAAATAACTTTCACTAAGTTCATAAATTGTGATGCTATTTTCCACAATACAATGCAAACCTACTTATTCCACAGAAAAAGGATGATGTTGATGTCTTCTTAATATCACATAATACAAGCACCAGTATCTTATACATTCATAATTCATACTGATGACGTAACTAGCCAAGTTAAATCTCGACTAAAATTATGTTACAGGATTCTCATAGTCTTTCTACTATTGACCACACAGCTATAAATGTACTTCTCTGAAAACAAGAATATGGCAACCCATTTTTAGTGTTTCATTCTTCGTATAATATTCAAAGAATACAAGTACTTGTAAGCAAAATATACAGATTTTTTTTAATGCACATGTTGCATGTGAGTGCACCCAGAAACGCACACACACAAACACACACAAAAACATACCTCATAAAGAGCCTCAAATGGTACTACATATAATGTCAGACTGTTAACACTAAGTTGTATACAAAGGCAAAGGAAATGAAAGTAAACAAATGGAGATGGAGCAATATGTAGGAAAAACTGATTCATCCAAGGGTCACAGATGAAGAAATTGTTAACATAGTTTAACAAATAAGTAAGGAAGAAATAAAGGAAAGCATAAAAGTGAAAGAGCAGGGAAGACACTGGGTACAGATGCAATGCTATTAGAAATATGGAAGAAAATAGTAAGGTGTTCACATTGTGGTGAAGGTTATTAAACAGTATTATTAAAGGGTGAACTGTTCCTACTTCCTGGAACACAGCAATTATGGTGGTACTACCAAAGGAAGAGAAAGATGCCACAGACCTAACATCCTACAAGTCCATCCATCCATCCATCCATCCATCCATCCAGCCAGCCAGCCAGCCAGCCAGTGAGCCAATTCAACAGTAAGAGTCATCTAGAGCCAAGGTTCACACATCCATATCTATTTTAAATTACAGCTACAAAGTCTTCCCTACAATATTGCAAAGAGACTTGCTAGGTATTACCCAGACTTATATACCTGAATCATTATTCATTCATAGCTGGAGACAAGTGTTCAACCATATTATTAAAAAATTGGTGTTACAAAATGATGCAGAGCAGGAGGAGAAGTGGTTTGCGATGGTAGGAATGGACACTGAAAAGGCATTTGGCAAGGTGAGTTGGGGATTAAAAAACATTACAAATATTTGAATTTCCTCAGAAATTGATGACATTAATCTTTAGACAATACAAAAGGGGTGAAGCAAGATTATAGTGCAATGGGTGACTAAATTATTAAATTTAATAAATATAGCAAGAGGAACAAGACAGTGATTCCCAATGTTCCCATTTTTGTTTGCATTGTGATCAACAACTTTAACAAGTACAGTAAGAATATAGAGGATAACAGGATGCAGATGGGATGACATGGAGGAAAAAACAATGCTCTTTGCAGATAACACCACACTACATAGTTTTTTTTTTAAATAATACATTTTGGAATATTAACCGGATACAAGACAAATTAACTTAAAACAGTGGCAGTTCTACTAAATGGTGTGCCACACTGGATTTGATGTAAAATATTCCTTTCTATAGAGACAATAAAGGATAACATATCTAGGAATTTGCTTGAGAAATAGTACATACTCAGTAGCTATAGATATTTGGGCAGAATGCAAGAAGATGATAAATTCCTAGTTCCTGTTATCACATTAAAAGGATGTGGATAAAGTGCCATCAATATGTGAGAGATTACTGAAGAGGCTTAGATGTTTCAATGCTATAGTTGTACAAGTTCCAGAAAAGTAACTAGAAGTGGTCCATACTAAACTCAAAAACTCAGTGAGTAAGCTGATGTGCCTACGTTTGTTACTAAAGAAGATGTGACTATCTGTGTGCAACGTGTTATGCATAAACAAAGTGTGACTACAAGTAAAATAGCATTATTATAAAAAGTTACCAAACAAGGTACTGACCTACAAATAGTAAATGGTTATGTCAAACATGAATGTTTCGATAGACACAGACAAAGCATTGGATGTATAAATTCTCTAAAGTGAAAGCACCCTTGTCAAAGTAAAGAGGTTTATTTTACCAGTGTCAAATGTTGTGCCATCTTGGAATAAAGCTGAAGTCCTCAAGCAAAGTCACAAGGGTCATCAAGCACTGAGCAAGTGCATGGAGAAAGCAAAAATATTTGAGTAGTGGCCAGGTATAAATGACAATGTTGTAAAAAATGGTGACAGTATGTCAATTCCCTACAGAATATAAGCCAACTCAGAGGAGCAAACCTAGTATAAATGCACCATTGCCAAAAGAGCATGACAAAAAAAATGCAGCTGCCCTGTGGAAATACAATGAAAGAGAAACAGAAAAAATATACTTGGTGGTAGCAGGTCACTGTTCCAGATCCACTGCAGTAATAATTCAACTACTTACAATTACTAAACAACAAGAGATATCCTAATTCAAGACAATATTCTCAAGGGGTATATCCATAGGAATTATCAGTGACAATAAGATTCACTTTGTGTCAATGGAATTCCAAAGCTTCACTAAAGTGTGTGTGTGTGTGTGTGTGTGTGTGTGTGTGTGTGTGTGTGTGTGTGTGTGTGTGTGTTTGTGTGTGAAATCTTATTTTCCACACAGTACAAACAGCAATGGAAAATTTTGAATCAACTAGATTTGCAAATTACATTAATGTCTTACATAGCAACATTACACAGTTCAACTGGTATGAATCAGGCAAAACTAATGCTAGAGAGAAAAATGCAAACAGATGTTTTTATACTTGAATTAAACTACACCCAAAGGTAACTTTGTGTAAACAGTAAAGAAAAATGACAAAAAAATCTACATATAGATCATTGTATTATTTTATTCCTTCTCAACCTGCTTTGTAAGCAGGCCAAATGTTTGCTAAATACTAGTGGGTGAGAGAATATGGGAGATGAGAGATGTGACAGCAGTAAAGCCACAAGAACTCAGGTAAAATATGATTGAACACAAAAACAGGCACCTGGAAGTAACACGGACCCAAAATATCATTGATATGTTTTATTCAGACACAGAGGCTTCATACACATAAATGCTCCAAATACCATACGTTTTCGTCATGAAATGACTTCATCAGATAAAAGCCATAAAAACATTAAATCTTAAATAGCATAATCAATTAAATTCACCCTATCACAATTCATATAAAATTCAAAATACCTAAAGCAATTAATTATTTAAAGACACACTGACATAAAAACACTGACCTGCTTTACTAACATTAAACATAGATAAAACATTCTTGCACAACTGTATTATACAATATAATATAAATATGTCAATGAATATGTAACATTTATATAAAACCATACATAAAAAAGTATATAGAATTGATGCATAAGGAGCATAAGGTGCAAATTTATTAACCAATATATATATATATATATATATATATATATATATATATATATATATATATATATATATATGATTGGTGCAGATGTTTTTAAGGGAAAAGAACTGGAATTAAAGTTTTGCTGCTCTCAGTTTCAATAATGGAGCAATGGAAATAGTGTCATTCATCCCCGCAAATTTATTTGCCTCCAGTACCACCTGCCAAAAAAGTTCTCTGTATTCAATATATAATTCCCAAGGTCCCCCTCTCACATCTTTTGTCACTATTTCCAAAATAAATAAGGAAAAGGATGCCTGAGAACAACCAATGCTATACCTATATAGGGTATTACTATTATTATGATTTCTCATTTCGTATAGGTGTTCATATATTCTTTTACTCAACTTTCTTTCAGTTTTTCCTACATAGAAACTTGTGCATCCTTTACAAACAACTAAATAAACTACCTCTGAACAGGAAGATTTTATAGTTGAATGTAAATTATTAGAAAAGATGTTTATTGAAAGAGGATATCCTCTTGACCTATTAAAACAAATACAAACTGAAGTGACTTTAGGTAGGAATAATAGATTTGCACCAGTATTGGGCCAAAATAACCAGGAGATTATGAACATTAATGTTAATACTGACAGTTCCACAGATTTTGAACGTGCTTTTATTATCAATTTTATTGGTGATGCAGGTGTAATTTTGAAAACAGTTGAAAAAGAATGGAATAGGTTTGCTGCTATTTCTGATTTAAAATTTTTTGATACCTCTTTCAAGTGTGTGTTTAGGAAAGGTTCTAACATCAAAAATTTTGTAGATAAAAAAAAGGTGGTAATGTTTATCCATTTGAATGCAGTAAACAAGGAACTTACAAATGTGGGCACTGTTCACAATGCCCTTTATACAACAAGGGGAGAGTTTATATTTGGGATGGGATGTCCAAACTGGAAAGATAACCACCTGAAGCAAGAAGAAAAATATCTGAGACACGTAGACTGAAGGTCATTGGTGTGGAGTTAAATAATGAAGCAAAAAATCAGTTGCTGCTACACAAAAAGCCAAGTGAGACAATAGATTGCAGAATCTAGGCACACAAATAGTCATGGTGTACCTAGAAGGCATACTGTGACAAATGATTGGACTAATTGCAATGTATTCAGAAGCAGTTATCTGATTAATATGCACAATGGACATAAGTCAGTAGAGAGAGACTTGTCAAACAAGATGAACTTTTATAAAGAGATTAACTCTCTCATTCACAGTCTAATTAATTTTCTTTTGCAGATTTCCATCCTGTCTGAAATACCTCAAGTAGACCTGAGATAAGACTTTCAGTGATGAACTAAAATCGGTGGTCATTCCAGATGCAGATAAGTAGCTAAATGATTATGTTTTTAAAAATCACTATTATAAATTCTAATTTACTACTAATTGAGTGTTCTCTGTATTAACATAAATCAGAAAAATGTAGTAGTAAAGTAATGTGCTTAAAACCACTACTTGAATGCTATTTTCTATTCTAAATTACTCATAGCATATGCATGCATTGACCAACGTACCAAATTAGTTCTTCAAATGTGTATGGATGTTAAAGTCAAATGATATATGCGAATTAAAAAATATCCATGTTGGTAATTTTTATAGTAATGCAAAAACTAAATTTCTCCAATCCTAAGAAAATATGACTCTATCTTAAATTAAGAGGATGTGGTAATGTCAAATCACTGTAATGGTACATGCAATCATCAGTAGAATGATAGTATATATATATATATATATATATATATATATATATATATATATATATAGATACATATATGTTCTGAAAGAGAAACTCTTTACTCATAAGGCATTGAGGTGGGAAAGACTGTGCCTAAAGAATCTATGTGGATATTGATAATGTGTTGCCATCTTTATGCTGAGATAAAAAATGCAAAGTGCTTTTGCTTGCATATGCAGCTTCATGCACTTATTTAACTCTTGTAGGAAACATCCCTTGTTCTAGTTTTGCTTAAAAATATTTATGGAGATTACTTTATTGTAGTTAAATTTATTCACAGCATTAGAGCTTATGCTGTTCAGGTGCATTATGTCCTATAGTTGGGAGGCCTAATGGTTAAGGTGTTTGCCTTACAAACACAAGGTGCAGGGTTTGAGTCTCACAAGGGATAATTGGCTAGACTTAAAATGGCTCGCAAGGGCAGTTAACCTCGTACTAATCCATGAACCTATAGAATTACACAACATGTAGCAAGGTACTTTCTGAGTTCTAATGGAACAATCCAGTATTTGTTATGTTTAATACAATTCAGTCTGGTCATACTGCACCATACTGAAATTAAATAAAACAACTAATATGACCAGGGAGAAAGAGGTCCCTAGGATGTGCAACATATATATTTTAATCAATGTTGCTGAAGCTATTCTATGATCATTTACTGCATGTGTTAATAACATGCTGTCAAGCAAATATTAGCAACAAAATAAGTAAGACAAGTATATTCTGCTAAAAATATATATAGCAGTACATTATACTTCTGAAGCCAGCTACAGAACAGGTAAGACAAACATTGCATTGTCCACAATCTGATCCAACAGCTAGATACTGTTTTCTTCAGAGATATTGGAACGCTTTAACGTATCAAGCAATTGCTCTTAACATAGATAATGGTATAAAACAAATCATAAAACTACTTACAAGCTAGTGTATAACTACTATAATGAGTCAATACTATGTGTAAACATATTGTTATAATTTACATATATAAAATTTTAATAAAATCATTGTAAAATGCAACATACATATAAAAAAAAATGAAAGCCATCTAATAGTCATGAAAATACATTGCTACAGTATAAATATAAACATTGCAAAAATTGAAACTAATAAAGGCACAACCGGACATGCAGCTGGTTACTGTGATGATCTACTGACCATACTGGACTCATGAAATGCTGATCACATAAATATCTGTGATCAAAGTACTGAAAAGTGTAGAGACCACTATCATGGTAGGTCTACTACAGTAACATACAATAGTACTACCCCTTTCCGGTTGAACGGCACTCTAGCAAATTACTAAAAATCAATTAATTTGAATTTTAGACAATCAAATTGTAAAGAGGCTACTACATTTGAATGTTAGGCTGACAAAACATAGGTGAACAAGAGAAATCTGCCCAACCCCCTCTACAACAGTTGCTTGTGTCTAAGAATGACAGCCAATTAATTATAATATAATAGCACCTCAGTGTAGAGATAAACTCACATAATGCTACAAGTATTCCTGAAGAGAACTCAACTCAGCACACTAGAATGGTCATTAAAGAAAAAACTGTGTGGATCAATCATGCACTGTATGAAGCAGTCAGAATGACCGTGTGTAGAATATGGTGCTATTAGACAGAACTGCGTAAATGCATTATTTACTTATTTATGTATTTATGCATTTATGTTTTTATATTTTTATTTTTTTATTGCTTTTGGTGACCATGGAAATCTGACAGGGTGGAAACACCCTTTTCAGTGGAGGCTCAAGAAGAAAAACTTCACAAGATACAGACAGAAATTAACACTGCAGTTTGTATCCCCGACTACCACAACAGTGAATAAAGGCATGCTGTGGAAGGCTTTTCCTTCTTACCATGTGGAACAATAGCTGTAGACAAGCTGCTCATTTGCCTTATGCAGCAGACCGTGGATGTAATTAATTATAAGGGTTGTGAAGGGCTGACCCATTAAGGTCATAAACAGGCATGAAGGCACTTAGTGCTTGCATGTAAAATGTATACTTGCACAGTTTTAAAGTACAGATGCCTCTTCTTAACAATATTCAGCGAAGATATCATAGGCATACAGTCAAGCAGACCATTAAGGAGCTTAAGCTAATTTCCCAATTATCCCCGAGCACTGTCTGGTTACGAGGCATGCTCAGAGCCACACAGTATGCAAATGAAGTTTGAAGGTATCAAACTCTGGAGTACAGGAAGCAGCTCGTAGCCTTAATCCTCTTTACTAACTAACTTCAGTGACATATCGTGGCAATCCTATGTTGTTGTATTTGCAGGTTCAGTATAAAATGCACTCTTCCCTTTTAAGTTTTATAAAACGTGTTATAAAGTGCTATTAGTGTTGTTTAGAAATGATCCTGTTCTTGTCTTATTATGGTTTAGGGAAGAGAGGGTTTCCCCAGATACACAGCTCCCTTATTGAACTACTGAAATGCTGCTGTACAATAATATACATAAATGTACATGTGTATGTGCTTTTATCTCCATTGAATATTAATATTACTTAACACAAATGAATGTGCATTGAATGCTTGTATGCATCTGTATTATATTTTTTGGATCTATCCATTATGTACACCTGTTCCACCAAGACACCTAAATTTTGGATCATGTTGATGTGATAATGTTACAAAAACATAAACATAAAGGATATAGTCAGTAATGTTCTCAATAAGAATGCATTTAAAATGACTTGCTGGGTAATTATTTGATACGTACCTCTCTATTGTTATCACTTACTTGCTGATAATAGTAATCATTAATTTCTTTGAAAAAATAACCAAAGTGGTTCATAGTGGACATAGATACAGCACATTTAGACCTGGCCAGGGCCTTAGACATTGTTTCTCATGCAGCCATTATTGACAGATGTTCTAAATCTGAATACAAATCCTTATGTTATAAGTGGATAATTAACTGTTTATATAGCAAAACCCATATAGTTTGAATAACAGGTGCCACTTCTGAAAACAAAAACATTACCAGTAATATACAACATAACTCATTGTTGGGCTCTTTCCTATTATGCATCTATTTTTTTAAGATCTTGTTTGCACACAACAGCACTTTTATTCAATCTTTCACTGGCTCTCAGTTGCTCCAGCATGGATTAGACCATGGTAGCCAAAGAACGGAAGTCCATCCACAAAACGAATAAAAACAGCTTTACTCCAATGAACCAAACTACAGTAACGTTTCTTAACAAACTCCACAAATACGTTTTTGTTTCAAGTACTTCATCAGATGCAGACTGAAAAAAATAAAAATATACAGTTTTTATATTCTGAACAGTTAAAACAATTAATCAATTATCCAATGACTTTTAAGGAAACCTTTAACCCTTTGATAATAAGCATATAGTGAGCATGTGAACTCAATAATTTAAATACCAATAAGACTTAAAAAGATCAAAAAAGGGAACTTAGGTATATCCTTTAAGTAAAAAAAGAACTTTAAAATAGTTAGGCATTAAAAATGACCTTAAAATTAAAAAAAAAAATAGCTATATCAAATATAAAATATTCCAGCATGAACGTATAGTGAAAAATTGTACTTTAACTCCATTTAGTGACCTTTAAACAGAATGCAATCCAGCATAGGTAAAAACTAATACTAAAACATATATAACATTAAGTCTTAAACCCAAAGGAGAATAGCATTCTGATGGAACTTAGGAATAATAGTAATTTAAGGGTAATGAAGCCAGACAAGGGAGGGGGGCTTGTGTTGATGGATTGTTTCATGTATGAAGGGAAAATGAATGATATTTTAAGGGAATCGAGTAGATGGGTCAAAAACCTTCCCACTGGCAAAATATGTAGACACAAAATTGAAAGGTCTATGGTTAAAAATAAAAAATATCTTACGGGACTCATGGGACTTTTTAAGATGTTTAAAGCATGACCTGTTTAGAGAGAATATGTCCTTTTTAACCATAGATGTGATTGATTTATTTTCTATTATACTTCACTCAGAAGGTTTAAGTCTGTTAGAAGAAATTATTTTTGAAGACAATGATACCTTAACACAAACAATGAATGTCTAATTTTGATGCAGCTAACAGACCTAATATTGAGATGCAATTTCATTTATTTTAAGGGTGAATTTTTTCACCAGATAAAAGGGGTGGCAATGGGTGCAGCCTATGCAACCACATATGTGAACCTAGTATTGGCAAGATGGGAGGAAAAGAAGGTTTTAAATTCCATATATAGTCAAAGTTGGACAACGTATAAAAGGTTTTTGGATGACATCTGTATCTTGTGGATAGCCCCAAAAGAAGAGATACTTGATTTTATAGCTTTTTTAAATAAGAGTACCATTTTTTTTTGATTTTACATATAAAGTCAGTCAAGACAAATTATAATATTTAGACGTGGAAATCTACAAAGAAAATAACAAATTCAATTCAAAAGTTTATAGAAAGAATACATACTCCAATTCATATTTACACTATGATATAGCACATCCCATGCACTATAAGAAAAATATAGTTAAGGGGCAATATATCAGGTCATGTAGAATAACTTCTAATAATGATGAATTTTTGAAAGAAATTGATTTTTTGAAAAAAATGTTTATGGCTAGAAATTGCCCTTACTGGCTAATTGACCAAGGGAAAAATGAAGTCCATGGAGGGAGAATGACAGGTGTAAACTTATATTAGGAGTAAACATTCAGGAGGGTGAGGGTATTGATTTAAATGAGTATAATATAAATGATGCAAGTATTATAAATACTTTAAATGGTTTTACTATCTATAATTATAGTGATGTGAAGCTTCAAGATGAACATTTTTGCCTATTAGGAAAAGGTTTCAAATTTATTCCACAAGTAAAAGGGGAATTGACAGCTACACTCCTTGATTTAAAGTTATTTTTGAGAAAAGTTAATTTAAAATTAATATATGGTAGGAATGATAAACATGCAAATTCACACTTCATTGATAGAACTTTAGTGAGATCCTCAGTGTTTAATCCCCCATTGCATCCACAACTTAAAAATGTGGAAAGTATTATGGAAGCAGAAATAAGAAAAACATATAAAAAGATAGGAAATGAGATGAACATTAGTAAGGAGGAATTTAAAGCACTGAATGAGTTAAGGAATAATTCGAAGATAAGAATTATGAAGCCCGATAAGGGAGGGGGGGGGGCAGTCATTATGGACACTATCACCTATGAAGGAAAAATGAATCAAATATTGAGAGATGAGAATAAATATAGGGTGGTGTCCAGGAATGAAATTTCTTTAGCTTATAAGAAGATAGATATGGAACTAGAGGGAATGTATAGTGAATTATTAATTGATGGAAAGATGTTAAATTATTTAAAGGTAGAAAAACCGTAAATACCAGTTATCTATGGCATTCCTAAAGTTCATAAAAATGTATTGAACCCACCGCTGAGACCTATTGTCTCAGCGGATGGTTCAAAAACATTACCTTTGGCCAAATTTATAGATAGTAAAACAAAACATATATGGGTTAATAAGCTTGCTATCTTAAAAGATTCTTGGGATTTGTTAAGGATGATAGATAATAGTATGTACACTGAAAATCTATTATTTGTAACAATTGATATAATAGATTTATTTTCATCTATTCCCAGTTTAGAAGGTATGAATATGTTTGAAGAAGAAGGATAAGATATTGACACATAATGATAAAATAATTTGCACAGGCTTGATGGACATGGTACTTAAAAATAATTTCCTATTATTTAATGGGGAATTTTTCCAACAAACGCAGGGAGTAGCCATGGGAGCAGCCTGTGCACCTACTTATGCAAATATTGTACTGGCTAACTGGGAAGAAAAATATGTACTTAAATCGGAGTTCCACATTTATTGGAATCTTTATAAGAGGTTCCTAGATGATATAGTTATATTCTGGGTAGGGGGAAAAGAAAAATTAGAAGAATTTATAAAATATATTAATCAAACTACCGATTTTCTTAAATTCACCTATAATGTTTCTGAGAAGGTTTTACAATATTTAGATATAGAAATAATTAAAAGTGAAGGTAATTTTGCATCTAAAGTTTATAGAAAGATAACTTACTGTAATTCGTATTTGCATTATAATAGTGCACATCCAGAACATAGTAAAAGAAATATAATAAAAGGCCAATTTGTGAGGGGGTCAAGAATGACAAGTAAATCGGAAGATTTTAAGATGGAATGTGACTTGTTAGAAGGTATGTTTCTGGATAGAGGATATAATAAAAGTTTGGTACATAGTGTTAGATTGGAAATAGAAAGAGGGAGAATGGGAAAATTTGAGCCCATTCTAGGTATTAAAGATACTATGGGCAGCTATATGGGAAACAATAGTATTGCTAGTTTACAAGAAAAATATAAAATGTCCTTTGTATTAGAGTATAATGGTTTGAATTAAAGCATCAAATCAGTTTTCTATAGAGAATGGGAAAGATTCAAAGCTCTTACAGATTTGGAAGATTTACCTAGAGATACTCCAAGGGTAGTATACAAAAATGCTAATAATATAAAGGAATATTTAGAACAAAAGAAAAAGGAAAATAAAAATATAGGTACCAGCTTGAATTATAAAAAGGGTACATTTAAATGTGGGAAATGTGGCCAATGTAAATATATAGCAAATAAGGAGAATATATATGTAGAGAGTAGAGATAAATTGATTAGGGGTAATGGGCTATACAATTGTGATACTAAAGGATTAGTGTATTTGGCCACCTGTGTCAAATGTGGGTCCTTTTACATAGGTAAAACGGAGAGAACTTTAAAAAGAAGAATATATGAGCATACCTATGACATAATAAAAATGAAGGAGACTAATGCATTGTATAGACAGAGGAAGATGTGTGAAGATAGTATTTTTCAGTTTTTTGTAATTGAACATATAAAGAATAACATCAGAGGGGGGCCATGGGAAGACACCATAGGTTATAGAGAATTATGGTGGCAGATCAGATTGCAAGCAAATAAATCCTCAGGCTTGAATGAATATATTTCAATTTTACCTCTACTGAAACTAAAGGCAGCTAAAATATAATCCTGAGTGCAATAAATTATATGGTCAATAGATGGTGCTATTTGATGGAAATATATGCTATTGGAATGGAAGTTTTATGAATGTTAATATTTTTACAAACATGTATATATAAAATATATCTAGCCCCTGCAATATGAATGGAATTGATTTTAAAGTGATGAATAGACATAATTTAAAGTTTTTTAGAGAAATGTGATGTATTTATGTGATTAAATGAAATGTATTTTAATATTAATGAGCTTTTAAAAAGTAAGCTGATTTGTTTATTTGAATTAATTGGTATTTTTTGATTGGAAAATGAAAAAGGAAGGAAGTATATAATGGATGTTAATAAATAATGGAAGAGATTATCTGATGAAGTCCAGCTATAGGACAAAAATGCCTTGATTTTGGAATTGCGTTAATAAATTGTGGTTTGCACTTTGTTTTTAACTGTGGTGGAATCCATCGTGCTTGGTGACATTCAACAGAAAACTGCTGTTTTTTCTTGGTTGCTGTTTGGCTTAGTTGTTGTTTTTATAGAAAGAATACATACTCCAATTCATATTTACACTTTGATATAGCACATCCCATGCACTATAAGAAAAATATAGTTAAGGGGCAATATATCAGGTCATGTAGAATAACATCTAATAATGATGAATTTTTGAAAGAAATTGATTTTTTGAAAAAAATGTTTATGGCTAGAAATTGCCCTTACTGGCTAATTGACCAAGTGAAAAATGAAGTCCATGGAGGGAGAATTACAGGTTTAAACTTATATTAGGAGTAAACATTCAGGAGGGTGACAGTCCTTCAAAGGCAAATGTAGAACATTTTGGTAGGACGCTGGTCTTGGAATTCAGTGCCAGGGCCAATATGACCAAAAAGGTATTTGACAAGGAATGGAATAAGTTTGTTGCCTTCACAGACCTAGACAGATTAACAAAGGATAAAGTGAAAGCTGTATACAAAAATTCCTGTAGTTTGAAAAATTTGATGGAACATGACCTTGAACAGAAAAAAACAACAAGTAAGAAGAATGGTGTATACAAGTATGGGCACTGAACACAGTGCGGATATATAATGAATAAGGAAAGTGTATACTTGGAAAGTAGGAATATATTTTAGTATGAAAAGAGTTTAGTAATTGTGAATCCAGTGGTCTAGTCAGGAATGTAAGGCTTTCTATGTTGGAAAGACTGAGCATAAGCTCAGGAAAAGAATATAAGGACACTGTTATGATTTACAGACCAAATGAGAGACTAATGCATTGGTTGAACATAAACAAGAATGTAGCAATGCCTGCTATTTGTTTTTTATATTAGAAAGTGTGAAAATGGATGGACCAGGGGGGATTATTGGAGGAAAGAATTGAGTATAGGGAGCTATGGTGGCAAATCACTCTTCAAGCAAATAGACCACCAGGGTTAAATGAGAACATAGCTATAGCTTCCTTGCTCAAATTAAGAGCTGCCTAGCTTTAGATTAAGTTACCCACACTCCTTACAAAAATAATTTAATAATACTTATAATATTGAGAGTTTTTAATCTTTTAACATCTAGGTTTTACATACTAAAAGTTTATAAACACAATTTGTATGTACACATACCATGTATTTGAAAGAACTTTTAAAAAAAGGAATGATTTTATAAGATGTAATGTTATATATGTTTTAGTATTAGTTTTTACCTATGCTGGATTGCATTCTGTTTAAAGGTCACTAAATGGAGCTAAAGTACAATTGTTCACTATACATTCAAGCTGGAAGATTTTATATTTGGTATAGCTATTTTTTTTAAATTTAAGGTCATTTTTTAATACCTAATGGTTTTAAAGTTTGTTTTGACTTAAAAGATATACCTAAGTTCCCATTTTTTGGATCTTTTTAAGTCTTATTGGTATTTAAATTACTGAGTTCACATGCTCACTATATGCTTATTGTCAAAAGGTTAAAGATTTCCTTAAAAGTCATTGGATAATTGATTGTTTTAATTGTTGAGAATATAAAAACTGTGTATTTTTATTTTTTCAGTCTGCATCTGATGAAGTATTTTAAATGAAAACGTATTTGTGGAGTTTGTTAAGAAACGTAAATGCGGTTTGGTTCATTGGAATAAAGCTGTTTTCATTCGTTTTGTGGCTGGACTTCCCTTCTTTGGGTACCGTGGACTTTTTACTGTTTTTGCTACTTTTCTGAAAAAAAAAAAAAAATTGTAAGCCTGTTTCCTACCTTTCCTGTAATTAGCCTGTTTCCTACCGTTCCTGTAATTAGTGCTCCAGATACAGATTTGCTGTATCCAGGACTGTTTGTAAGCTTCTGAGCCCCCCAAGCCTTTCTGTGTTGGAGGGAAGCCTTCTAGCTTATCAGTGGGAGTGGTAAGCATTAGGTAACCTGTCTACCACATAAGGAGTGGTTCTGGCACAGAATTTGTAGTTATTGGCCGTTTGGGCGGTCTTCCATCTCTCTCAACTTTCTGATTTGAAGGCCTGCATTTGCACTTGTTTCTGTCCTGTAACTCCTGGGCCCATCTCATTTGCTCACTCAAAAAAAAAAAAAAAAAAATTATCTGCTTTTACTGTATTTGTGTTTCTTCCTATTTTATTTTGCTTTTGTGTCATCTTAATAGTACTCAATTGTATTTATTACTGCTTGATGTAACTCATTCTAACCCTTTTAGTTTAAGCACTTAGGCTTCAAACCAGCTGTTTTACATTAAGAAGGTTTGTAGTCTGCAGTGTAGTGGCAGAACAGGTAGCTTACATCCTTCTAAGTTGGGAACTGCTGATTGAGGGCTCAATGTCTGTTATTCTAAAAGTGTATTAATTCTTGTTTAAGTACTTGGGTTTCAGGCCAGTTATTTTACATTAAGAGGGTTCGTGGTCTGCACTCTTGTGGGAGGAGAGGCTGGACTCTACCCTTCTGAGCTGGGAATTTCTGGTTAAAGGCTTATAGTGCCTGTATATCTGAACTGCTTCTTACTGAAATTGGTACACCTTGTTTGCTGTAGCATAGACTAGATCCAAGCCTGCTGAATCTAGCTTTGTTTGTATAACTTGAGCACTAATCCAGGCATTCTTTAAAATATTCAATTGTATTTATTACTGTTTGGTAGTAACTTGATTAAAGTGTAGCTATCATTCTAAGTCTTTTGGATTAAGCACTTGGGCTTCAGACCAGTTGTTTTACATTAAGAAGGTTTGTGGCCTGCACTGTGGTGGCAGGACAGGTAGCTTACATCCTTCTAAGTCGGGAACTGCTGATTGAGGGCTCAGTGTCTGTTATTCTAAAAGTGTATTAGTTCTGGTTTAAGCACATGGCCTTCAGGCCAGTTATTTTACATTAAGAAGGTTCGTGGTCTGCAGTCTTGTGGGAGGAGAGGCTGGACTCTGCCCTTATGAGCTGGGAATTTCTGGTTAAAGGCTTATAGTGCCTGCATATTTGAACTGTTTCTTACTGAAATTGGTACACCTTGTTTGCTGTAACATAGACTAGATCCAGGCCTGCTGAATCTAGCTTTGTTTGTATGCTTGTTGTTTGTTTGCTTGTTATTTCCCTGAAACGCTAATTCCACCTAAAACGTGGCTTTTCAGCGCTTCTGTTGATCCCTAGTGATATCTGCATTGCTTACTGTACTTATTTCCTTGTTTCACTTGAAAGAAAGTTACTGTTTGTTGTTTTTGCATTTAAGTTACCTGTAACACATTGCATTTAAGTTACCTGGCACTTGCTCACTAAAGCAATTATATAAGTCAGCACTAAAAAATTAAAAGCACTACACCCTCACAAACTCCCCTTGAGTACCTTGTTCCCCATTGGCTCTTTTTTCAATTATAAAGGAATTCCCAATACTATTCTAGCATGTCCAAAGGTCAGTTGTCAATCTCCTCTCCGGTCCAGCTGGTGAATCTGGGAATATTGAGGCAATGTTACAACTGTCTCATGTACACAGACAACCCTCTCCTCCTCCCAACAAATTCCAACACATATGGGAGATGCAACCATGTAGCCAAACTGGAGGCTAAGCTTTCTCAACTTAGTACTGGCGTAACCAGTCAGGAGGAGAAGGAAACCACACTCACTACAATTCCAGTCTCACATAGACCTACCACGACAGCAAACCAAACACATAAACACACAAAAACATACTCGGAGGCTCTAAATAAAAATCTGCCTAAGCAGCAGAGACCTCCAAAGCAGATACCCAAGCAACCGCTACCCCAAAACAAAACACGTGCAACACATAGCTCACAAAGCCAGTGGGCTGAACAGTCACAGCTCTTAAGGCAAAACAACACACCTAATGCACTTGTAATAGGTGACTCTATCGTCAGGCACATTGACGTCCCGCTCACCAGGCTGAACAAGGAGAAGGTCACGGTGAGCTGCCTGTCAGGTGCTAGGATCCGCCACATAACACAAGTACTCAGGTCACTCCAAGGCAAATACAAATATGACTCGGTCATTGTCCATGCTGGTGTGAATGACCTGAGATGTACGTCCTTGGACTACATGGAAAGAGACATAGAGGAGCTCTCTGAGCATGTAGCCCAGGCCGGTATGATCCTGACCTTGAGTAGCATCTTACCCTCACCAAGAATGATGCCACAATATGAAGACGAGATGATCAATTTCAACAATTGGCTTAAGTATTGGTGTCATTCAAAGGGGATCCAATGCCTGTCAGCCTGGGATGACATGCTCGACAAGCCACGATGCTTCGCTAGGGACAGCTTGCACCTGTCACCCCTGGGCTTTCGGATATTGGCAAAGGCTCTTGCTTCCCCAATAGTGCCTTTTTTAGGCAAGTCTCAAAAGACAAACCCACCTCCATAGGTATCACAAGGGATAAGAAACTAAGAGTAATGCTACTCAATGCCAGAAGTCTAAACCTCAAGATGCACGCACTCGAAACTTTCCTTAGCATGGAGAACATCGATATCTGTGCAGTAACAGAAACCTGGTTCAAGGCTCCCGAGAGCACCCCAGCATAACCAGGTTATACTTCATACCATGATTTTCGGCCCCAAAACTTGGACCGAACCACAAAAGGAGGGGGAGTATCAATATTCTTCAAAGATACCCACACCTCCAGGTTGGTGGCACAGCACGAAGCATCAGAGACTATCCATGTGCAACTAACAGTGGGTAAAACTGCCTTCCAGTTTATAGCCTGCTACAGACCACCCTCCCAAACCCAGGAATCCCACTCGGCCTTCCTGAGAACACTGGAAAATATGAAGGTCTCTCCAAACACCATTATATTGGGCGACTTCAACTACCCAAACATAGACTGGGAGCATTACTCTAGCTCCAACACCCTAGCCAAAAGGTTCCTAGAATTTATAAACTCAAATGCTATGGAACAACTTGTTACCACTCCCACAAGAGGGGAAAACATACTGGACCTGATCATCACCAACATGGGGACTCTATGCTCCAGACTAGAAGTGTATCCCTCACTGGTAAGATCAGACCATAAACTAATCTCACTGGATATTCACATCCCGACCCCACCCCCTGCCCAGAAAACCACAGTGAAAAACTTCTCTAAAGCAAATTTCCCATTTCTCAAAACCGAGGTGGAATCCTTCAAAGCCCCTGAGCCTGTGGAAAATATGGCCCAGACCGCAGAATCCTTTATAAACGCATTCTATGAAGACCTTCAGGAATGCATGGATCATGCAATCCCAAATAAAACCAAGACCCAATCCTCCAAAGGCAGACGTCCTGTCTGGTGGTCCCCAGCCATAAACAAACTATACAATAGAAGGAGGAAGCTACTACATGATAGAGCAAAATCCCAAAAAGGGAAGGCATCTCTGATCAGTATTAGCAAAAAACTATGGGCACTCATAAAATCATCTAAGGCCAGCTTCGAGAGAAAAATTGCACAGGACACTAAGGATAATCGCAAGGCTTTCTTTAGTTATGTTAGGAACCTGGGTGGGAATTCCCAGATATGCTCAGAATTAGTTCAAAATGACAAAAAATACATCAAACCCACAGACATTGCCAACATCCAAGCTGACAGGTTCAGTGCAAACTTCTCCCTCCCCTCCCCACCAAAAGGGCAAATATCTATCCCAGCAGAGTGCTACCCCCCTGACATCTCAGATGCTGAGGTAAGAGCCGCCCTCTCCAAAGCAAAAAACACAGCATCAATGGGACCAGACGGTTTCCCGGGCTGCGTCCTACATGAACTCCAAGAAGAGCTAAACCCAAACATAAAACTACTGTTCAATCTCAGCCTTACTACAGGATATGTTCCCATAGAGTGGCGTACAGCAACAGTGGTCCCTCTCCACAAAGGTGGTGCCTCAACGGATCCTGGAAACCATTGCCCCATAAGCCTGACTAGCTTGGTTTGCAAAGCTATGGAAAGGATCATCATGGACCTCATAAATAAAGATATTGGGGACCTGCAGACACTGGATCCTACCCAGTTCGGCTTTGTTAAGGGCAGATCCTGCCTCTTAAACCTGGTCGATTTCTTTGAAACAGTCACCAAGGCCATTGACGAGGGGAAGGTGGTCCACACAGCCTACCTGGACCTCACAAAAGCCTTCGATACAATACCCCACTCGGGCATTATAGATAAGCTCACCAGCTTAAATATAAACCCCTATGTCACTAGATGGGTTGCAAACTGGCTCAAGGACAGAACCCACATGGTTAGAATTGCTGGAGCCATGTCAGACTCCAAACCAGTTACAAGTGGCGTCCCACAAGGCTCAGTCCTGGGACCTCTCTTGTTCGGTATATATTTATCGGATGTACAGGCCAACATGGAAGGACTGTGGCTGACCAAGTTCGCAGATGACTGCAAACTGGGCACCATAATCGACTCTCCAGCTGACACAAGCATCCTCTAAAAGGGCCTCATAGAAACAAACAACTGGTGCCAGAGCCATGGCCTCAAGCTAAACGCCAAAAAGTGTATAGTCATCCCCTTTGGCAAAAACAAAGTGCCCATAAATTACCACATAGGTGGTAATCCATTAAGTACAGAAGACGTAATTAGGGACCTGGGGACCCAAGTTGATAGCAATCTCTCATTTGACAACCACATGGCCAAAGTGGTTAGAAAAACATTTTATATAGCCCACCTAATCATGAAGGGAGTCACATCTAGATCAGGGGAGATCACCGTGCCTCTTTACTCATCCCTCATCAGGCCCATAATTGAGTACAATGCCCCTTTTGGGATGTACCTTACCAGACACCTGCAGCAACTGGAAAGACCCCAAAAGTACCTCACCAAGAGGATCAAAGGGCCCAAACAGATGCCATATGCTGCCCGGTTAAAGAAACTCCAGCTCTTCCAAGTGGCATACCGCCTGCTCAGAGGCGATCTGTGCCTGACGTATAAAGCCATGTCCAACCCGGAATTAATGGACATGCTGCACCTCAGAAAATCCAAATCTCATTGAGCTACGCACTCGAGAGACTTGAACCTCAGCACTGAAATAAATAGGACATGCTGGAGGGACAGATTCATAACCCAGAGGATCCCTTCACTCTGGAATAAAATCCCAGTCCAGGTTAGGCAGAGTCCCTCATTGACTCTCTTCAAGAGAAATCTTGATGAGTGGATGGGAGATCATAGTAGCACGTTAGTGGTGATAGTTATGCAATAGTGTACAGGAGGACCAAAGTAAGAAGACAAGTTTGAGAGGCAACATCAAGGAACTAGGAAGAGGTGCCCACACAGATAGTGGTTGGATCCTGCTTTGGATGTAGTAGAGGTTGACAGAGACGATTACTAGATAAGCAGAGAACGAGGAAGGCTTGGGAATGTTGAGTAAGAGGATCTAGTCTTACTGTCATGAAGAGAGACTGGAAGGTATTAGTTTACAGTTTATGTCTGGGTAGAGGGAGATAAACAAAGGATGTGATGTGACGAGAATGAAAGAAGATAGAGAAAAAAATCAAGGTAATGAGCCAGGAGATGTTGAATGGGAATAGTGGGGCTGTGAGGAGTAGGGGAAGAAGTGGTAAGAAAAGGGAAAGGAAAGGAAGCAGTTTAGGAAGAAAGGATGGTAGAGACGCAGGCTGTTGTTGAACTATATCAATATAGTGTTCTTAGATATGGTGGTTGATTGCACAGTTTAGAATATGCTTTGCAGATGAAGAGGAATATTTTGTCTAACCATTAGTTGAGCAGAAATACAGTCATGTTCATTATGTGCTGTTTTAACAGAGATGTTGTGAGAAATAGCATCATTTGTGAAATATGTATTGGATTGAGCAAACATATGACTTCAAACATATATGATATTCCACTGTTTGGAAAAAAAGCAGTTTTGAAAGTGACCATTTTTTTCAAAGCTTACATTTTATTCTTAAATTGTATGCTACCTAATTCTTCTCCACAAGTGTCTTGGAAAGTGCTTACTTGGTGGAAGCGCAGTGGATGTAGTGAAAGGACACTGTGATGGCCCACCACTGCTAACCAGAAATCAAGGAGCCTCAATCCTTACCACTGGCAGCAGTGGGGGATGGTCACTGAGAGGATAACAGGTACATGCACAGTATTTCTAGATGCAGCTCTCTGCATAAACTGCAATTTCCCTTAAGAGCACACAGAGACCACAGTCAGTCCAGGGCTGGTTTCTCCCTCTTCCTCCAGATACTCCCCACTGGCTGAATGACCAAGCCAAAATCTTCAGCAGCTTCTCTGTCCAACCAGTGCTTTGTGTCCTTGCCCAAGTAGCTGACACACACACTCTTTGAGGTTTGATACACACACACACACACACACACACACACACACACACACACACACACACACACACACACACACACACACACACACACACACACACACACACACACACACACGCACACACCTAATAAAGGCTGCCACAGGTTTGCTAGCTATGCCCCCTTCTGCCCAGATTATAAGGTAGTTTTCACTGCCACCAATCACTCCTGCCAGCTACCTTAAGACCCTTAACAAAAGGTGTCCAATCTTACTGTGTAATATTAATAATAACAGGAATGGTAGTTTGACCAAGAGCAAGGCTATTAGGTGTGACCCACAGAGTGTCACCAAATAAATATGCAAGTACTCTCAAAAAACTTAAAATATCACTACACAGTTCAGCCACAATGAAACATTTAAATATATTTAATAATAAATAATAAAAGATCAAGACAATACTAAATATATATTCACACTGATATCAGAGTCCAGAACCACTGGAAATATTAAAAATAACATTGCAGTACAGGCTCACACAAATAAAGAAAAAAATATCTAAACTAAGCTTCACTATATTCTTGACTGAATCTAAGAGAATTATATTATTCCCTAGTAAGTTACTATTATAGCAAGGCAGATGTGGTGAATGGTGCTTCTTATTGTTGTTGTCATGTCCAAGACAGAATGCAGACTGCTTTGCCTCAGTAAGAGACTTCGCAAAATAATATCTAAAATATTACTGCTGGGATAGCTTGCAGAATTACATCATTTCTGGTCATCTGACTTCTAGTTCCTAGGCCAAATCCCCTAATGCTGGCAGCTTGTAGCATTTAGCATCTACCTGTAAAAATACTCATTTGAGGGCTTTTGTTCAGATCTTTGGCAGATGCTGGAAGTCATAAAACAATTACATGCCTTCATGCTTCTAAAGTAGCATTTAGTTCACTCTAAAGACAATATAGAAAGCTTCCTAGTATAGACTTTGTGTCTCTAGCTGTACTGAAATATCTTTATGGTGTAGCCTATAAAGTAATTTAATATCAGATATTTTTGTAAAGTTTGCTGGACTGAGGCTTACCTCGTGTATTCCAGTTTCCACTATTAAAATATATACATTTAAACAGTTACAATAGCACATGGATATTTCTGTTTTCTTTCAGTAGGGCACGCTGTGAATACTAAATACAGCACTTTACAAATACTTTTTCAATACAAACATCTGTACAGAGCAGTTTGATATACACATGACATACAGTTCTAATATAGTACATTTGTAATTCAAGCATCTTATATAAATTAGTTTGATATTCACAAATGACATATCATTATTTACCAAATTCCAGCTACCAGTGCTGGCAGTACCTCCTTTTGTCACAGACACCACCCATTTATACAACCACGATTAACTCTATGACAAGCATTGTCATATTGTAGAAGAACATATTTTGCTAGGCACCTAGTCTTCAAGACATCTTCATGGTCTAATCACTAGGGACAGGAGGGCAAGCAAAAGCCTCACCATCCAAAGCATGGTGAGTCAATCTGACCATGGTTGTAGTCAGTGCTGGCAGACAGATGCCATGCAATTCCACCATGCCAGCAGCATTGTTACAACAGTATGTACTCTTTTGGGCTATGTTGTGGGATACATGTCCTCCAGGTTATCTACAAGGTCAATCTAGGCTTAGGTTAGTAGTAACACTAAATCTGTCTCAGCATTATGTTGATGGATGTGTGTGTTTGTTGTGTTGCCCTATGATTATTATTTATCACTGGACTGTGGCTCTGATTAGATGAATTACTAATACAGAACCATTACTATTGCATTTATTGTGATGGCAATTTTTCATTTCATGATGGGTCCTTGTTAAGGTTAAAGTCAAAACTTGTGCCAATGTATTTTCAGCAATGTATTTGCATTATCCTGTGTCTACTGTGTTGGGGGCGGGGGTTCAGTTCAGATGCAGGTACTTGGTAGAACTGTTGTTAGATATAATAATAAAAGCAGAGCTGATGTTCATTTTAATGTTGCAGTCTATTACAGATGAAAAAACTTTAATGACATATTTTAAAAAGGAATACATTCATTTGCATGACCTAACTTTCCTCGATCGGGTATAACACTGAGTTTAAATGTCGAATTTCAGAGTGGCGAACGGTCGGAATGTCATACAAAACACCGAATGCAACATTTCCCACCACTCTACCACTTAAACAAGTACTACCATGGGTCAATAAAGGGGGGTATTTTGGGTTTTGCAAAAATTTTGTTCGCAATTATGAGAATTTGCTGCACTGCTTTCGAACATTTTCTGATCGGCCATCTACCGGCCGATCAAATGAATGTATACTATTTTAGAAATGCAACTTCAGCAGAGATATTGCCAGATAAGTCTTTGCTTTAAAATGTCTATAAATATATATATATATATATATATATATATATATATATATATATATAGATATATAGATATATATATATATACACATGATGGGCACATGTTATCATACTGTAGTGACTTAAAAATTTACTTTAGTCTACAGTCTATGATACAAAGATGACTTTCATGGATGGAAACAGATACTGATTTTTATTATTGCAATAAGTATAGAGACATTTGAATTGGCATCATTGTCATTGATATTGCTAATGTAACTTGAAGTAGCTACTGTGTGGCCATCCATTAGTAAGGATGCCAGGTGTTTTTGTCAGCAAAGTCCAGAAATGATCTATTAGATATTGTCTAATTATTACTTTTTCGCATATTACATTTCCATGATCCAAAGTCATTCAATTGCATAAGTGCTTTAAAAAGATAGTGTAATACTGTATCGATTCTGGTCAGTACAGTGGCAAATATATTAGCATCGTTTTCCATCTGGACTGCATTCTGTTTGTAGTCTGCACTTCCTCATGTGCCCATCATGGCTTTTGGTGGATGCTATGGTTTCATCAGACATCCTTAAGATTTGTAGTAGGTGAACGAGCAATTATTCAAAATGTCTGCAGGTGTGACTCAGTGGTTGAATATGAGTGAATGTGTGTGTGTGTGTGTGTGTGTGTGAGTGTGTGTGTGTGTGTGTGTGTGTGTGTGTGTGTGTGTGTGTGTGTGTGGGTGTGGGTGTGCATGTTTACCCATATTTCTGGCAATGAGATGGCAATCTTTTCAGGATCAGATTGACTGCCTTGCACAGAATGGCAGAATAAGCTCCAGAGTGTCAACAACCTCAATTATATTACATGGGTTTACAGAAAACTGAATAAATGAAAGATGAATTAATTGATTCATGTAGATTATGGGTGGTCCAGTTATCCTGTCAAAAGGTATGATTTAAAACAGTGCACAAGCATATTACTTTGCAGCAAATAATGTATACTTTGCCTTTGCTTTACATTACATGGGCTTTATTTCATGGCTTGGTGTACTGCTACTTTCTGTAGCTGGTTAGCATTTTCATGGTGTTGAAATATTTTCTTTTAATATGACATAGTTTTTCTAGGATCATACTCAGGCTAATTTTAATTGTTGAGCCTCATTTTTCCAACAAGAAATCTTTTTTTTCACCTGCAGGCATAAATGTATAACACTACTGAAAAGATAGCCGCTCTTTGGTGATTTAGTTGTATTGACATGTATTAGCGTTGTATGTTTTTTCATATTACATTTGCTTTCTGTTACTTGGCTGAAGGTTTTGAGAGCTGTACATATTTATTGTGATATTCTTTTTGACATCAAATCACAACATGGTTAATGGTGGCCTCTTTATATTGCTCAGTTCTCTTGAGTAATTGTCGTATAATATCATATGGAATCCCCTATGAAATTCTGACTTCTAAGAAACTGAGATACCAAAACCCTAACCACAAAAGCCTGAAATACCAAATGACTGTGCTGTCCAGCTATAAACATGTTTTGTATGTGGACTGCCGCATGCATCACCAATTTGGAGGGAAGCCCCTCACACTTGAACTTATATAAAACAACTCCATGATCACACAAACACAAAGAAGGGAGAAATCTCCCAAAAGAAAGTAAGCATTGTTGGCACATGGTAGAAATGTCATCAGCAGTGATTTCTTATGGAAAACAGTGATTAACCTTCTGTTTCTTTGCATCTTGTGATTCAGTCCTTTGTCACTTGAGGAATATGGTCCCAGACATCTCTTGATATACCTGAAATCTCATATTACAATCCAAGAAATCAACTGTAAGACTTTTATGGGTCCCCTTCACATGATCGAATTTTCACAAAGTCGAAATTCATATGGCTGAGACCATATGATTGACTTTTGAAAAGCCAACCATGGGGAACTGCTATCTCTGTACAGTGCAGAATGGGAAAATCTCTCTTCCACACTGTATTGCAATCTCAAAGTTGGTATATTTAAGTTACGGAGGTATGGGGACAGAGCCCGCCCCATGGGGGTTGCAGGGGGGCATAGCCCCCCTAATAGCTTTTAGGTAAGTGTTCATTGTGTTTTTGTATTTACTTTACATGTTCAGCTTCTCAAAAGTCGATCATATGGTCTCGGCCATATGAAATTCGACCTTATGGAAAGTCAATCATGTAAAGTAGACCCATATATGGCGGTACCTGACAAATCTTCAAACGCTCAAAATTTCGAACGTTACATGGTCGAGACCAAACGTTCAAAATTTTGAGTGTTCAAAGATAGACTTTCAATGGTGCTGTATGGTGCAGATAGGGAGAATTTCCCTTTTCTGCACTGAAGTGCGGTCTCGGATTTTGTTTATTTAAATAGGGGGGTGTGGAGGGCACAGTTAAAGTTTTTTTTTCTTTTTTTACTTTTTTTTTATTTGAAGTTCGAGCATCCAAATGTTAAACATTTGGTCTCGACCATGTAATGTTCGACATTTTTGATGTTCGAACATTTAACATAGACCCTATATATATATATATATATATATATATATATATATATACATGTGGGTCTACTACAGATGATCATACTTTTAATACATCGACTTTCATATGGCCAAGACCATATGATCAACATTTCAAAAGTTCAAACACCTGAAAAAAAACATAAAACAAAACAAAAAAAATAAATTCCTGGACATTTTTGCAGAGACACAAGTCCCCTGCACCTCCCACACCCCCTGCTATTTAAATCTACCAACTTTGAGATCGCACTACAGTGAGGAAAAGGGAAATTTCCCCATTCCTTACTATATGGAGACAGTATATCGATCCTTCTGTATTAGACTTCCACATAATACAGCATTGTCCTAAAATTCAGTCCAATATGAATCAGCAAGTTATTTGCATTTTTCACCTGGTACTATAATGTCTTGAAAAAACTATGAATGTATACATTAAGATTATTGTGGGGATTTGGGCACTGGGAACAACTGTTACCTAAAATTCATTTTAAAATTTAACATCACTCAAATCTGCTTGGCCTTACATAAATCGAAATTACATCTGAGCACTGAACATTTGGAGCCATGTTTTGTTTTTGTCTTATTGTTTTGCTACTTTTCCTCTCCCTGTCTGTCAATCATTAGCAAATTCCTGCCTGACTGGCCAATTTATTGCTCATCACTGGAGGGAGGGCTGGCTGAGAAGTAACATCAATTACACACCCATTGGAAGGATTTGAGGTTTTTGTGTTTTAGCCTTATTCTGTACACACAGTCAGTAAAGTGCTGAGGATAAGGTTGTACACTGGGCTGACTTTGGAGGATGCCTCCTCACTTCCACAAGGGGTGTTCCCTCCAAGCATACCTCTCAACCTGGGAACATCAAAAATCTATACAAGGCCCATGAAAAATAGGTACAAATCTGTAAACTGATTAACAATAAATGTGCATACATAATTATGCCACCCCGCCCACTCCAATGGAATTGTGGGGTACCAACTTTCAAATGCAAACTGAAGAACACGCAACCAAAATATGCCACCAGAGTCCCCCTGCAGCCATTCCAATGTCCCATTACCTGGCTATTTAGCCCTATTTACCATAAACACTAATGTGCATACTGCTTTACTTCTACAATGATTGTTTGGATTTTATTTTTACATTTTATAGCACAATGCCCAAACACTAATAGATATCTGCTGAACAAAGCAATACTGTCTCACAATGAAAATAGACTTATCATTAAAACGTCTCTGCCCTTGAAACTTACATTCATTGAAACAGCATTGAAACCCACACCACATCCAAAGAAAACGCATCTGGCCAGTGGTGGATAAAGATTACCTTGGGGCTGTTTTCAAATCATAGCCCCCTTGCACACAAAACAAGAAACATACATGTGTTGTTTGATATACCTTCCTGACTTTATTAAATTATATTCCCTGTATAATATAGCACACTTGTTAGACTTGGAGTACATTTTAATTTATTGTTTGAACATTTTTCCAGTAGGCAACGAAACAAAATGCATGGACCAATAATGAAAAAACTGCCCAATTCAGAACATTTCCATCATAAAGGTCTACTTCCACACTCACACACACACACACACACACACACACACACACACACACACACACACACACACACACACACACACACACACACACACACACACACACACACACACACACACACACACACACACACACACACAAATACACACACACAAACACACACATTATATATAAAAATAGAATGACAGTAGTGTAAGCCATGGGCATCTTGCACAGGTTCTAGAACTTATTTTCAATTTCAGTGTTTTGCTTGATCTGATTTGTGTTATCAGACCAACTCAATACTGCAAATGCACAACAAAATAAACTAGGCGAACTGCATGTTTTAAGACTTCCAAATTTTAGTCCAAGTACTTACAGACCCTCTCCTACATTCATGCTGAAGCATCAAAACTATCATTGCAATCCAGGTGCTGTTAACTGGCCACTCTTCCTTCTCCACTGTCTGAAGTGGAAAAAATGTGTTTTATCTTGAATGCTGGAAAATGTAGTGTACTTGTTTAAAAATATTTTTCTTATAATGCAGCACATAATAATTCTGATTTTCTATTCCTGAATTTGGGTTAAAGATATTTGTTGCTCTGTCCGCTGAGACACAAATGCCTTGTGCATGACATTTTCTCACTTCTGTAAGTTCTGTTGTATCTTTAGCTACACCCTCAACTTGTTACACCCCCCTTTTAAAGTACAACAACCACAGCACAGTATCAGCAATGCATTTACATACCGTGGGAGTAGAACCCCAGCCTTCTGCATCAAAAGCAAGTATTTAACCTGTTATGCTATTAACAATGCAAACAGATTCAGCATAAGCAACACTAAACTCCTCTTCCCATGAAGCTCTCAGCTCCTTGTAAAATCCATTCGACACTCAACTGTATCTCTCAACTTTGAAGTACAAGAAATCTGGAAAAATACAAAATTTATGGGGTATGGCAAAAACCCAAAATCCAGGGAGACATTTTAAACATTGCTTTTATAATTTTGGAAAGTTGCTAGAATAAAATGCTGTGTTACCACCATGCGTGTTATTGCCAAATCTTGATCCCAGGAGCCTGTGCACTACATTCAGAGCAACATACCACTTCGCCAAATCCACAGTTTTCTAAATGATTCAAAGCCTGAAACTTAAATGGCTATCATTTAATGAATTCAGTTCTTACTTCTCACCATAGCTTTCAACCTCTTAGCACAAAAAAACCTGGACAAAACCAATAATGGGGGTATACAGAATTCAGTTCTCACTTCTCACCATAGCTCTCAATGTCTTAGCACAAAAAAAACTGGACAAAGCCAATAATGGGGGAATACAGCCCCAAAAATAGGGACAAATTTTAAATACCGATCTTATAAACTTAGAAAATTGCTAGAATAAAAGGCTTTGTGTTACCGTTTATTTTCTGAAAAATATGAAGTCTGAAATTCAAATGCCTGTCATTATTTAGTGAATTCAATCCTTCACTGATTTGCCACAAAAAATTAGAAAAACACAGATTTTATGAGGAACAGAACAAAAATATGAGGCATAAATCTGGAAAGTTTTCAGAAGTGGTTGTGGGTAGGGACTTTAGGCTCTTGTTACCTGTACCTAAGGGACAGGGTTTGAGCCTTGGTACATCTAGCCACCAGGTATATTCACCTGGGGCATTGTATACACACACACACACACACACACACACACACACACACACACACACACTCACAAGCTGCCTAGACATAAATCCTAATGTTGAAGCCAGCCTGCAAATAAATTCGGTATGCACTAAAGCCTGTGTAAATACAACTGCAAGCTGCTTAAATGTAAATCCTAATTCTGAAGCCAGCCTGCATCTGCAAGCCAAAGTAAAATAAATCCGGCATGCACTGAAGCCAAAAAGTAAATACAACTGCAAGCACACACATGCAAGTACAACTGCAAGCTGCCTAAACATAAATCCTAATGCTGAAGCCAGCCTGCATCTGCAAACCAAAGTAAAATAAATCTGTGCAGAGAAGCCAAAAAGTAAATACAACTGGAAGCTGCCTAAATGTAAATCCTAAATACCTTGTGGAACCAGCAGCAAGCTGAAGCCAGTCTGCATCTGCAAGCCAAAGTAAAATAAATCTGCGACCCTCGTAGCTTGGAACCAGCAGCACCATTCTTGTACACATTCCCTATTTCCCTTGTGGCTAATAGTAGTAAAGATCTTGTTCAATATGTTGTAAATACTCTTATGCAACCATTCTCAGGAATTGTAAACCTGAAAAAAGTTCAATCTACCTCATGTGAATATCTTGTTCTATATTTTTGTAAATATTGTTGTGCAATGTACTCTAAAATGTTTTGTATCATCTGCTATGTTAACTTGATTGTAACCTTATATACACTGTTTTGAATTGTAACCTTGTACATATTGGTATAATTGGATCTGTCTTGGAGCTTTTCTCCCCGGGCCTCTACTGAAAATGGACATATATCCAGTTGGACTAGCCCAGTCAACAAATGTAAAATAAATAAATAATACACGCATGTGAGCAATTGCTCAATTCCAACAGGCTAGCAGGCTGTTTCACCAAGCTGATGTCAATGCACACATGATGTCAGCTCAACACGCATGTAGCAATTGCTCAATTCTGACAAGCTAGCAGGCTGTTTCACCAAGCTGATGTCAATGTGCACATGATGTCAGCTCAAAATACTGAACATTTTTTTTTTTTTTTTTAAGTAAAAAGCCAGAAATTTTGGAAATTAAGGGATGCCACTCTGGAATCATGGCACCCCATTATTTGGACCCCTAAAGTTGGTAAAAACGAATAATTCAGTATGGTTGGAAAGTATGCCTCCAAGCAGTCCTGCCCAGGGTTAGTGTTAACATTTTGGTGTCCTCCAGCAAATGTCAAGTTGGAAGCCCCCTACATACTTCCAGTTTTAAGTATCACCCTGTCACTGTCACCCCACCTAAGCAAACTTACAGTTCATGCTGCAAATTTTGAGGAGTAGTACATGCAGACTGAATTGCAGCTACAATGCTCTTACATTACAACAGGCCTGTGTAGCACACTGTGTTGGCCCATCTCATAGAGGGGCAATTACAGATGCAACAATGATACATTGCAACAACTCTATATACAGGTCTGGACTTAGGTGAAATGGTGCCCTAGGCCTACTGTTTCAGCCCCCACCACACACACACACACACACACACACACACACACACACACACACACACACACACACACACACACACACACACACACACACACACACACACACACACACACACACACACACACTCTCCAGTCCTCCCCTCTTTTTCCCCCATCTTGGGATCCCCATACTATGCACATTCATTTTTCTTCCTTTTTCACATTTTAGCTTACTTTTCAGGTTTTTGAAGAAGCCATAACTTTGTATATGTTCTGAAGTGTATTTTACAGTTTTTATTTTCTTTTTACACAACCTTTTCATCCAGTAATGGCTTAAACAGAAATTATGCATGAAAAGAAAAACATTTGTTGTTGTTCAGCTTTAGTTTTCCTTGCATCTTTTTAACACACCTTCCTTGACCAAGACAGCATAGCAATACACATTTAGGAAATAACTCATATAAGCCAGGGCTTAAGAAGCCATAGGGTTATAGATTCTCTGGGGGGCATTTTAGAGCACTTTCCCCAATCTGTTAATTTAATGGTGGCTTAAACAAAAATCACGAGTAAAGAAAGAATTTCAGTCTTATTTTTTTCTTTGAAAAAATACATAATTTATGCCAAAAGCTTAATGTTCAAAGCCGAAAAAATAGCATCTCACAATAAATTAACAAGCCAGTTTTAAGGATACACAGGTCCTATCTGGGCATGCCCTGAAACCGCTCAAAAAAAACAGTCATTGCCTGAGCATACCTTTGGTGTTAGATTGGGATGAAAGCAGAGGTTCAAATTGCCACAGCAAAGTATTTCAAGTATTTACTGACATATGAAGAAACAATGACCACACTGGCCTCAGCTCATACACAAGCTATAATGACATCCTGTGCAGACCTCTAAGGTTTGATTGTGATGAAATGAAAAAAGTAATATCACACAATCTCCTACCCCACACATAACTACAGCAGCTTTCTGTACACACAAATCTGAGAAGGGCTGGTTTTGGAATGAGTGCAGTTGAGAGCAGAGACCATTATCAGCCTTATCATAAGAGGTTTATACCACAGCCCTGTTTGGATTAAAGAGTGTAATCAGAAAATTAATATATTTTTTTCTCCTCAATTTCCCCAGTCAGCAACAGCTTTTGTACGCACCTCACACAGTCAAGGATGATTAAGGGAGCTCCATGTATCCATTTATATAGTCTGCGGAGTGTGCTCCCCCCTAGACTCTTAGAAGATCTACGTGTCTAAATGTTCTATGCTTCATTCATATTATGCCTTACTTTTGAAATGTAATTACTTGTTAGCTCTATTTTGTACTGATACCCACAAGAATAATATATGTGTCCTGGCATTACTGGGTGTATCTACAGATAAAAATTGGTGATATAACACACACACACACACACACACATATATATACACACACACACACACACACACACGCACACACACACACACACACACACACACACACACACGCCATAGCAATGCTAATTTTGCACTTATTTCAGCAAATAGAAATATATTGTTCAACACTGATACTGCTACACCAGATCAGTGACTGTTGTTTAGCAGTTGTTAAACAACAGCAGAGGTAAGTCAATTTTATTTACCTCACTGAGGAGGAATGTATACCTGTCACTGGCTCTGATTTCACAGACCTACTCTGATTTTGTTCATAATTTTGCTATATCCTTTGTAAAAAAAATAAATTTGCTGGTAAATCATTCAGGATTACAGACAGTCAATAAATCGAGCATCAAAGTTTTATACTTCTTATTGTCCAGAAGGTGCATGTTGATGCAAAAGTTGTTATTCTATTAACTTTATAAGTGAATTAGGGTAATATTTAAAATGTGTTTCTGATTTTGAGCCTTTATTCTGCTATTATTTTTGGCTTTTCCCGGAATTCTTGAGCAAGGAAGTTGAGAGTTATAGTATCTGGTTCTGCCAGCATTTATAAAATTCTCTGAAAGAGAAAAACATTCCTGAAAATCAGAAGCATCGACTCTTATTAAAAACCAAGGTATGCTCTGAGATCATTCATTCCAGCCTATTGATCTCTGTAGTGCTTACCTTGCGCATGTTCATTGTCAGCTTTATTCTAACAGGGTCATATCACAGCTCTGGTCAGGTTAAAGATCATAATCAGGAAATGAATACATCTTTCTCCTCATTTTTCCCATCCAGCAGCAGCTTCTGTGGGGCCCAATACAGTCAAGGGTGATTAAGGGGCTCCCTCCCGCCACAGGTATTGCAGGTACCTAAAGCTGGCTACATTGTTAGTTTTAGTGGAGAGAATGTCTACCAACTGAATTTAACTAAGCCAAGGTCAGTATGTCAGTGGTAATATATTTAATGGAATTGAGAACCCTGTTACATGATAAAAAATGTTACTATAACTTTGAGATATGTAATTACTTGTTAGCTCTATTTTGTACTGATACCACTTAGAAATGAAACTAAAAGAATGATCTTAAATGATAAAAAAAACTTCTTCCTCCACCTCCAACACAAACACCTTAATAATCCACAAAAATTCTGGGCAGGCTTAAACAAGCTCCTGCACCCAGGCCAGGCAACCACCCCCACTCCAACAACTTGCAAACAACAGTGCCCTGTAAACATTGCTAACACATTCAATAGTTTCTTCACAGAAACTATACAATCCCTGGCCACACAATTCAAACAAACAACCAGCCCACTCCACTACCCATGCCAGCAGAATACTACAACTACATCAGATCATCTATTTACCTTCGATCCAGTACCCATATCCTTTATAACATCTCTTCTTAAAAACTAAAACCCACTAAGCTAGCAGCTGACCTTCTCCCAGCTGAGTTTCTGCAAAAAGCAGCTGAGGCCATTTCCTATCCGTCTCCATAATCATAAACCGTACCTTGTCAGAAGCCTTCATCCCTCCATATGGAAAATGTCCCACATTATTCCTCTCCATAAAGGTGGTAGCTCACTAGAGCTAACCAACTACAGACCTATAGCTATACTCTCACCCTGGCCAAAATTATGGAAAAGTGTGTCCACAAACAACTGATGGAACACCTCACCAAAAATAAAATTCTAGCTAACTCCCAACATGGCTTCAGGTCAAATCACAGTACCACATCAGCCCTACTATCCTTTTCTAATACCATCAATAACTTCAGAAACAATAATAAACTATCATCTGCTCTTTTCTTAGACCTCTCCAAGGCCTTTGATATGGTGAACCACATTCAACTCCTCCATACATTAAAAAAACTATCACTCAGCAATTCCACGTTGAAATGGTTCCAATCCTACCTGTCCAATAGGCAACAGGCTGTTCTATGGCAGGACAAATTATCTACATGCCTACCTGTTACACTTGGAGTTCCCCAAGGATCTATTCTTGGCCCTCTTCTCTTCACCATCTTTGTTAATGACCTGCCCACAATCACCCCCCATGCCACATGCATTCAATATGCAGATGACTTGACTATCATCAGCACTGCCTCCAACCTGGCAGACCTCACTGCTTCAACCCAAGACACCTTCAACCTAATAGAAAAATGGTTCTCAAGTAGACAACTAGTTCTCAACCCCAACAAAACAAAACTACTTACTTTCTCACCCACTAACAAGACTCCTCCCCCCACCTTCTCTATTACATCCTCCAATGGAATCACTATATCACCAGAAGCTCACACAAAGCTATTAGGTGTTACCATTGATAACTCCCTTAAATTTGACACCCATTTCAATCTTACCATCAAAACAGTCAATAAAAAGCTTGGCTCTCTCTATAAAGTAAAACACTTTCTCACTCCTCATGCTAAAATTACAATTGCCAGCACACACCTACTATCAACTCTTTTCTATGCCTCCCCCTCTTTACAAACCTAAACAAGACAACCCTTAACAAACTTGCTTCTTGTTACAATCACATAGCTAGATTTGCCACAAATTCCACCTTTAGAACGCACCACTGCACTAACTTGAAGCAACTAGGGTGGTTAGAGTTTTCCAGCCAACTCCATTTCAACCAACTCAAAATGGCTCACCAGATACTGTATCACCCAGAGAAAACACCAGCTCTGAAAAACATCATTCACCCCTATATTAACCTGCAATCTTTACGCTCCTCCAATAAGATCTTAGCTCAAACTACCAAAGCCAATAATTCTGCTGGGGATTCTCTATTCTCAAACTTTGTAGGTAAAATGTGGAACTCCCTACCGACCATGCTCACCTCAGAACCCTCACTCCTACAATTCAAAAAAAAGCTTAAACCCCATCTCAATACTCTCTGGCAATGTCCCTGTTCCAAACCTGATTAACCACTATCATTTACCCTTCTCTTACCTCACTATCCTTAACCGCTTTTTAACAAGGCGCCTCGCCTTTGTAACTGACCTATGTTTTTTTTTATATGCTGCTGTTGTTTTTTTTTTTTTCCAAGATGTGATGTATCTTTATATTGTATTTAGAACTCAACTATCTTCCTTTTTTGCATTAACAATGTTCATATGTCTGTTATGTACTTGGAGCTTTTCTCCCCGGGCCTCCGCTGAAAATGGACATGTATCCAGTCGGACTCTCCCGGTTAACAAATGTAAAATAAATAAATAAAAAATAAATAAATAAAATATCTTTGAATTTTAAAGGAGATATAAATAAGAATTTTTAACCACCCAGTTTATTAAGCATACAAAATTGCTGTTACAAAATAACAAGATAAAATAACTTGCTGTGATTGGGGCCCACTCAGGAACAGGGGGGCACCAGCAACCATGGCCAGCTATGGTCCTGCCCCTCCTTCAGTCACAAGTGGTAGGTTTCCAAGTCCCCAAAAGAGATGTTGTACCAAACTCATCTGCCTCTGAGTGCACACAACCCTCCCCCTTCCAGGTGATGGGTGAGACTTGCTCATTCACTTCTATCCTAGCCTGCCTGGGTTCTCCACTGCTGGGGCCACTAACTGGACTTCAGTCACTTGAGTGACAGTGAGGACTCCATTCCTCTGTGCCAGAGGGTGAGGCACAAAATTGTGTCCTCCTGTATGAGATAAACCTAAGTACTCTAGCCATACTCCTTCCTAATTTGTTAACATCTGTTTACCTGATGAAATGCTAAATAATCATTACAATATCAACAATTTTTCTGCACACTGTCTGGGACAGTGGCCTTTTTTGTAACTGTGGATTTAATTATTTAACTAATTATTTAATTAATTATTTAACTGCCTGGGTAGAGAGAAGAGAAGAAAACCACAAATAAAGATCAGCAAAATAAAAACATCCAACTAGGAACTGCAATGACACATGAATTCCATCACAGTGTCTCTCAAAATATTTTATCCACCAAATAACCATGACACTTAAAATGACTAAGTGCTTTCTTCCCATTCAATCCACAGGAACTTCTTCAGAGCAATAAAATCACAATGCAGCAATCATAAAATACAGTGACTTGACCAATCAGTTCTAAGATCATGAATAATTAGCGCGCTCAAATTAAAACCCTGCAACCATGTATTGCACTTCCATAACCTTAAACAACAAGTACATTTTACTGGCATATACAGTAAAATATGAAAAATGATTAATTATGTAAAATAAATATGTAAAAATATGCATAAATATAAATGCATGAAAAAGACTGCTTAAAATTAATTTGCACTCATAACTAGCACACTCTTTAACGTGCGCAGTCTAACCAGGTCTTAATGATTCTTCGTTACAGTATTTCAGAGACATTGTGGTAGAATTCTTCTGTCATTGTGGTTCTGAGATGAAAAGAGAAATTTGTCTGTTGAACAGGTTCATTTTAAAGTCACGAGTTATGATTGTCTTTTAGGAAATATCTGTTATAAAACTACATATAGTTTCTGATTTATTTATGTGCGTAACAGCAATCTAATAATGACACAATGATGTTTAATTTGTTTGCTGTGTTTTATGTTTTGGTCCCAAACAGGTGTTTGATGCATTGTAGATTCTGCTTGACTATGGGTACCTTGTATGAAGACGGTGTGATGCGACCAACTAGTATACCTCTCAACCTCTCAGTGCAGGAAATCTGAACAAAGCCAAAACTAATGGGGGTACAATGGCCCAATAATTGGGTGGATTTTAAATATTGCTCCTGTAAGCTTAGAAAGTTGTTAGAATGGCCAAGTGTACATTATTTTATATTTTCTGAAGGTTATGAAGTCTGAAACTCAAATGTCTGTCATTATTTAATATTATCTAGTGGCATTAATCCTCAGTGATTTGCCAGAAAACCACAAATTTTATGAAGAACAGATCAAAAATAAGAGGGGAATGTCTGGACATTCTGTGAAAATCAGGACAATTGAGAGGGATGCTAACTAGTAGTATAGCACAGCTTTTATGAGTTAATAACTTTTGGAAAATAACTGAACAAAAAAGTATCAACACTTTATGAACTTATATGTGTTAATCACACATTCACGATTTTAAAAGATACATTTAGTAAAAGAGAGTAGAAGCAGCATTATGACAAATTCTAGTCAAAGTGAATAAAGCTTTAATCCTGATGCTTTGAACCAGTTTATCCTGCTAATGATTGGTAGAAGAAGTGAGAAGAGACTTGGCAGCTGCAGTTATTAATTATTGTGCAAGCTTTCTATCAGCAACTCAGCAGTAGCTTCTGTCATAAAATAAATGTCCTGTGCTAAAATAATACATGGCATCTGTTCAGGAAGTTCACTTGCATTAGCTCTTATGATGTTCCTTGTGTAAGTTATACAGCTATATAAATCCAGAAATGTAGCTTCAAGGCTAAATATCATAAAAATAATCCTGAGGTATACTGATGCAAGGATAACATAACAAGCACACATTAGTGCATAAGTTATGTAAATATTCTGTCTGAGAGCCACATTGAACTTATTAGATTCTTAGGTTGTCTCACCTGTCTGACTAACTGCATGTTTAACTCGTTCTGCATATTAGACATGAACACACAGGTGTTACATGAGGCCTGCAGATAAAGGCATCATATCAGTGACCCTTTGGTTTTGTGCCTTCAGTCACTCAGTCAAGGAAGAGTTTGGCAGCCTCAGTCATAAACATTTTGATATGCTTCCTAACCTACCCCCAAGTGTGAAGAGGATAATGGGAAGCATGAAGCCTAAAATCCCACTGCGAGCGCGCGCGCACACACACACACACACACACACACACACACACACACACACACACACACACACACACACAAACACACACACACACACACACACACACACACACACACACACACACACACACACACACACACACACACACACACACACACACACACACACACACACACACACACAATTATGGTCTTCACCATCCTTAGAAGTAGGCAACAAAAGATGCAGGATTAGAACAGAACAGTGTATATGAGAAATAGATGGATTAGAAAGAAGTGTAAGTTCAGATATAGTTAGACATGCAGTCGAGAGGGGTTGAGTTTTTATTTTAAATAAGAGAGATGATACAGAATGAAGGATGGCTACTGTAAGTTCATGCTTGACCATGAGTGACTGTGCAAGATTGACTAGAATAGCAGCAGCAGCCATCTCCCTTAAACATGGTGGAAATCAATTTGCAACAGAATCAAGTGCTGTACTATAATAACATAATGGGCGATAGTTGTCTCCATGTTTCTGTGCAGGCACTCCTTGAGCAAATCCATTACTTTTATGACAAAATAAAATGAAAGTCTTTCCATAATCTGGTAACCCTAAAGCTGGGGCTGTAGCTAAAGCTTGCTTTAAATTCTGAAATGAATTGTCCTCTTCACTAGTCCAAGGGAGTGGCTCTGGTGTATCCTGTTTTAAAAGATTTGTCAAAGGTTTAGCAATTTTTGCATAGTTAGAAATCTACTGTCTGCAATATCCTGTCAAATCTAAAAAAAAAAGATATAAACTGACACTGAGTAGTTGGACACAGAGCTTTAGCTATAGCCACAAAAAAGATGATAACATTTGCCTGCTGCCCTGAAATATCAGATGACCAAGATAACATACCTGAGATGATCATAACTGTAATGTTTCTCTTAACACCTTGTGTCCTTTTTCTGCAAGAATAGTTAAAGACATAAGGTATTCTTCTGACACTGCTGAAAAGAATCAGACGCTATTAGTAAATCATCTATATATTGCAATAACACAGACTAACCTGGAAATGTCACATCTTTCAAACCTTTTTTTTAGAATTTAAGAAAATAATGAAGGAGATTTAGTATATCCTTGTGGCAACTGTGTCCATGTATACTGCTGTCCCTTATAAGTAAAAACAAACAGAACCTGACTTCCAGGATGGATAGGCATAGAAAAGAATCCTGAACACTGATCTATCACAGAAAAATTTTTTTTGCTGTAGGTGATATGCAACAATATTGTATTTGGATTGGAACCAAAGGAAAAGTTGATAATACTGCATTGTTTGCAGCCCTAAAATCTTGCACAAACCTGTAAGTATCCTTTCCTGATTTCTTTATGGGGAGAATAGGAGTATTACAAGTGCTTTTAGCTGGCACTATTATTCCTTGTTGTATCAAGGAGTGAATTAGAAGTTTGATTCTCTGCTTTTGTTTTCTGTGGATACTGCAGAACTCTAGGGAGAGGTTTAGATGGATTCAGTTTTATTTTTACTGGTTCTGCAGATTTTGACATACCTGCTTCATTAGCATGTTTAGCCCATAAGTTAGCAGGTACCTGCTGCTGCAGTTTTTTCAGTTGTATGTTTGCCTTTAAAATGCCGTTCCTCAGATTTTGCTAAGACTGCTAATATTTTCCCCCTCTGATTCTGCTGGAACATCCACATGCACCCCTTCTGGTGTAGAGTAAATAATGTAAATAGTAAAACCCAGTTTGCATAACAGGTCTCTCCCTAGCAAATTTACCAGTGCAGTAGCACTCAAAAAGAAAGAATGCTTTTTTTTTTAATGATCCTAAAGAAATGGGTATAGGTTCTGAAACAGGATATGTAACAGTAGCATTTGTTACTCCAACTGCCTTTACATTTCATTTTGATACTGGTATCTATCTGAGGTAACTTTTCTTACAGACCTAGTGACTCCAGTGTCCACCAGGAAAGGAATTTTCTTTAAATGTAGTTTTACCTCGCCATAGGGTCTCTTTTGATCTATTGGCAGCAAAGGATCAAGCTTTGTTTCATTATTTTGACATACTGAGTACAACAATTTGCAGCACTTAGGGCTCCAAGTCCTTTTTCTGCCAGTGTTGCTTTATTTGGTTTTGTACAGGGGCTTGCAGATCCCTGACAGAAGCAGCTGCAGTAGCTGGCTTACCTTGTTCTTTGGATCTGTATTCCTGAACGTCTATCAAATACTGCTTTAAGATGACTCAAATAATCTGCAGGGGCTTCCACTTTATTTTGCTTACATGTTTTACACCAGTCTGTCCTAAACTGACAACCCTATAATTTTGTCTATTAGTGCATTTCCTGTAAGAGTAAAATCTGTTATTGCAGGCTTCTCAAGTAACTTATTTTTTATGTCATCTGAAGTAACTACCCAAAGCAGCTGGGTTAAATATGTCAAAGTAGGGTTGTAACATTCTATTATAGTTTTTAATTCTTCCTTAAACCTTAATGGCTCTTTTTTAATATTTGGAAAACTTTTAGACATTATAGTATGCAAACTAGCAGGGGTACAAGGATGATGAACAAGCACTCTATTTTTAACCCCCAGAATTTTTTAAGAGGTGGCAAAAGATCCTCTTCGGAGGCAATAGCCTCTTGTCTTCCCTATCATGTGTACACATCTGATGAGCCACAGGAGTGTTAAATGCTCCTGTTGGAGTGGTAGAAGCTTGTTGAAAATGATAGCTAGAAGAAGAAGAAACCGCCTCGACTGCAGATGCCCTGTTCTGAAGATTAGGGTTGAAAAGGGGAACTAGGTTGAGATGTAACTGTACCATGCTAACATGATGTCCAGTGGGCAGTTGTCCAAAATGCAAGGGTCTGAAAAACAGCAGAATCTTGTACAGGAGCCACCTGCACTGGTACATGTGTGGCTGGGGGTGCAGTAGCTACTGGATAGCAGTAGTAGTAACTATCCTCCTCTTCTGAAGTCTCTGCTTTTTGGCCATCCCTAGTTTCTTCCAAACCTGCCAAGACAGGATAAAAGGATCTCTTTTTACTGATCTGTACTGCCTTCTTGACCTATTTTACCTGTTATAGTGACATTTTTATTAGTATCCTGTAATCCATTTAATGCTGATTCCTTTCCCCATTTAAGAGCTTCAGTATACCAAGAATAAAATACTGCCCATTGTTCTCCATTTACCTTTTCTTTCTTTTTTTTCCCAAAAATACCCTTCAAATGCTCTAATTACTTCTTAGCATACGTTTTATTTAATGGAAGTACTTTATCAGAGCAATTTTTAGTGAATTGAAACCACCCATTCAAATACTTACAACTTTTCTTTTCGTAATTATGATGCACATATCTGCAGGTTCATAGGTAGGTACTAGGCTATTGGCCCAAGGGCCTATGTAAGCCTAGCCAACAAGGTTCCCTGGCTTATGCCACCCAAGAAAGTTGTTTTCCTGTGCCACTGTCGAGCAGAGACACAGAAGTGATCCCCGGGGTGTATTTCCTATTTCCTATCCGCTCATCAAGATTTTTCTTGAAGAGTGCTAATGAAGAACTTTGCTTGACATAGATGGGTAGCCTGTTCCAGAGTATGGGAAGTCTCTGGGACATTAATCTATCCCTCCAACATGTCCTGTTTATTGTGGTGACAAGGTTTAGGTCCCTAGAGCGTGTAGCTCTGAGGGATTGGGATTTCTTTAGGTGTAGCATGTCCAACAGCTCTGGGTTTGACATAGTTTTATATGTTAGGCAGAGATCACCTCGGAGTAGGCAAAATGCTATGGTGTAAAGCTGGAGTTTTTTTAAATGGTCAGTGTAGGACATTTGTTTGAGGCCAGTAATCCTCTTTGTGAGGTACTTCTGTGGCCTTTCCAGCTACTGCAGATGTCTTGTGAGGTACATTCCAAAAGGGGCGGTGTACTCTATTATGGGTGGAATGAGTGTTGAGTAGAGGGGAACAATGACCTCTTTTTTCCTGGATGAGAACCCTTTTATGATGAGATGTACCACGTAGAAGGCCTTCCTGACTACTGTGGTGATGTGACTATCAAAGGAGAGACTACTGTCCACCTGGGTCCCAAGGCCTCTTATCACACATTCAGTGTTAAGTAGATTGCTGCCTATGTGGTAGTTCATGGGTACAGAGTTTTTACCAAAGGGGATGACACTGCACTTTTTGGCATTGAGCTTGAGGCCATGGCTCTGACACCAGGCATCTGTCTCAGCGAGGCCCTTCTGTAGGATGTCCACATCATTTGGGGACTTGACTAGGGCTCTTAGTTTGCAGTCATCTGTGAACTTCGTTAGCCAGAGGCCTTCTGTGTTAGCCTGTACTTCAGAGAAGAAGATACCAAACAGAAGCGGTCCCAGGACAGAACCCTGTGGTTTTCCACTTGTCACTGCTTTGAGGTCAGATTTGGAGCCTGCAACTTTTGCAGTGTGGGTTCTATCAGTGAGCCAGTTGGCAACCCATCTTGTGACATAGGGATTTATACCTAGTTTAGTGAGTTTAGCTATAATTCCAAAATGGTGGATGGTGTTGAAAGCCTTGGTGAGGTCAACATAGGCTGTGTGAAACACCTTACCCTCATCTACAGTTTTGGTGACTGCCTCAAAGAAGTTGATCAGGTTCAGGAGACATGATCTGCCTTTCACAAACCCGAACTGGGTGGGATCCAGAGTTTGGAGGCTACCAATGTCTTTGTTTATGAGTTCCATGATGATATGTTCCATGGCCTTGCAGACCAGGCTCATCAGGCTAATAGGTCAATAGTTCCTAGGATCAGTGGTGGCTCCCCCTTTGTGGAGTAGGATAACTGTTGTTGTGCTCCATTCAGTGGGCACAAAGCCTGATGCGAGGCTATTATTGAACATGGTGCTTAAGTGGGAAGAGAGTTTGTTCTGAAGTTCATGTAAAACGCAGGCTGGGATGTTGTCCGGTCCCATGGATGCTGTTTTTGGCTTTAGAGAGTGCAGCTTTTACCTGCATAGTTGTGATTACAGGGACTCTGCATTCTTCCTGTATAGATATGGGCCCTTTAGGGGGTGAGAGCGGGGTAAAGTTAGCACTGAACCTATCTGCCAGGATGTTGGCAATATCAGTTGGTTCTGTAATTTTCTTGCCTTTGTGCTGTAACTCAGAGCAGATCTGGGTGTTGCCATCAAGATTCTTGACATAGTTATTGAATGGTCTGTGGTTGTCCTTGGAATTAGTGGCGATTTTGTTTTTGTAGCTAGCTTTGGAGGAACTTATAAGGGATCTCAGCTTCTTACTGAGGCTGACCAGGGAGCTCCTCCACTCATGGGATTTTACTTTTGTTTTGCAACAGTTTCTTCCTTCTGTTGTACAGCTTGTTTATGGCAGGGGACCACCAGATTGGTTGGAGGATAGCATCTTGGTTCTGTTTGGGATAGCACGATCCATGCAATTGTGTAAGTGTTTATAGAGTGTATTTGTGTAGGATTCAGCAGTTGTAACTGTATTGTCCATCTGGATGGGTGTCATAAAGTTCCCCACTTCTGTCTTAAGAAGCATGAAGTTGGCATTGGAGAAATTTTTTGCCATGGTTTTCTTAATGGGAGGTGGGGGTGGGATGTGGATATCAAGGGTGATTAGCTTATGGTTGGATCGGACCAACGAGGAGTTGACTTCGGGTGTGGAACACTGGTCACTCATGTTGGTAATGACTAGGTCGAGGATATTGTTGGCCCTGGTGAGGGTGTGGATAAGTTGATCCAGGGCATTGGAGTTTATGATTTCCAGAAAGCGTTGAGCGAAGGAGTTGATACATGAGTAGTTTTCCCAGTTAATGGTGGGGTAGTTGAAATCACCCATTATTAGGGTGTTTGGTTGAACCCTAATATTTTCCAGTACATCAAGAAAAGAGGAGTGGGAATCCTGGGGCATGGTGGGTGATCTGTAGCAAGCTACAATTTGGATTGCAGTTTTGCCCAGAGTTAGTTGCACTTGGATAACCTCGGATGCATTATGCTGAACAACTAGCCTGGAGGTGGGGATATCCTTAATGAATATGGACACACCTCCACCTTTGGTGTTTCGGTCCAGGTTACATGGCCGAAAAGTGTGGTATGAGTTATAGCCTGGTAGTGCAGGGGTGCTCTCTGGTGCCTTGAACCAGGTCTCAGTCACTGCACAGATATCGATGTACTCCATTTTAAGAAGTACCTCGAGTGAGTGCATTTTGAGATTTAGACTTCTAGCATTGACTAGCATTACCCTCAGTTTTTGCTTACCTGTTCCTGTTATGATGATTAATTTGTTATTTGAACCTTGCCTAAAAAGGCACTATAGGTGCAGCAAGAGCCTTAGCCAGTATACGGAATCCCAGGGGCGACAGGTGCAGGCCATCTGTGGCAAAGCATTGTGGTCTGTTGACCATGTCATCCCAAGCAGACAGATACTGGATCTTCTTAGAATGACACCAGAAGCTTAGCCAATTGTTGAAGTCAATCATTTTGTCCTTGTACTGTGGTATCATTCTGGGCAATGGCAGAATGCTACTGAGGGCTAGGGTCATACCTGCCTGGGCTACAAGATTGGAGAGCTCTTCCATGTCTCTTTTCATGTAGTCCAGGGAGGTACATCTCAGGTCATTCACACCAACATGGACAATGACAGAGTCATATTTGTACTTGTTGTGGAGTGACCTGAGTGCATGAGTTATTTGGGGATCCTGGCACCCGACAGGCAGCTGACAGTAACCTTCTCCTTGTTTAGCCTGGTGAGTGGGACATCAGTGTGCCTGACAATAGAGTCACCTATGACTAGTGTGTTGGGTATGTTGTTTTGTCTTATTGGCTGTGGTTGAGTGGTACACTGAGTCTGTGGGCTATGTGTCATTTAGGTTGTGTTGGGGGATGGAGGTTGCTTGCATTTCTGCTTTGGAGGTCTCTGTTGCTTAGAAAGATTATTTTTGAGAACCTCTACAGGGATTTGATCCTGCCTGCTTAACTTTGTTTCCATTTTTCCCATTGAGGCATACCTTGTAGACTCTGGATTTTGATAATTTAGAAAAAAAAATGCCTACATCAATTCACACACCATTCAGGGTGGGAAGGGGAGGGATTCTGTCATTGTGTAATGACAGAGGAAAAATTTCAATCAGCCTTTTCCCACAGCACCACCAAGCTTTTGTCTCATCACAAGCTCAAATTTACAGCTCCAGCATTGTGGCCAGGATAACAAAGTGGATAGGTACTGTGTCCAGAACAGACCACTCTTTTGGACCCTCTGAGGGTACTTTCTCACTGTCGCACCTATGTCCCAACTTGCTATGGTCTCATAAACTTTATCACCAGCACACACACCTATGTCCCAGCATTCTGTAGCCTCATAAACTTGATTTAACAACACACACACACCTATGTCCAAACATATTATAGGCTCAAGAACTTAATTTACCAATTCACACACCAATGTCCCAACATCCTGTAAGCTCACAAACTTGATTAAACAGCACACACACCTATGCCCCAACATGCTATTGGCTCATGGACTTGATTTAACATTAACTTTTTTCTCTTTCGTTTCACTCATACATTAAACACCACAAAACATTTCTCATCCCTCTTACCTTTTAGTCATGAGGGTGCTAACCATGACACAAGGCACCTCCTTATGTTAATTTTTCCTTTTTACTGTATGCATATATACATTAATAAACGTTTCCTTATTTTCTGTGTGGTGTTCCCATTATTACTTTACATATACCTAACAAGTAAACTCAGTCATTCAAGTTATTTACTTATTTCATTTTTTTAACTGCATTTATCTGAGAGAAAAAAAACATTTTCCACAAATCTTTTTTTCTCATTTAGTCTTGCAGCAGTTTGCACATCCTGTTAGGTATAGTTAGGTAGGTATCTGAATTTCTGACTATCCCATACAAAACAATGTGGGATACTGCCTGCTAAGATTTTCAAGCAGTCTCACAGAATAAGGAAAACTTTATATTTATACCTTTTCTTATAAATTTCATGCATGCTGAAATCTGACATTACATAGCTTTTAACAAGTAATACATTTTTTAAATATTTTATGTCCTCATGATTTTCACTTAAAGCTTCAAGTGAACTCTTGACAAATATACCTTTTTAAAACATAGACCACATGGTATAAGAATTTATCTTTTGACCTTGTAACATTCAGTACCAGTGCATACTATTTTACAAACATCCTTCAATGATTCATCCCCATCCTGAAAATCCAGTGCATACTCTATTAACAACCAGACTCTTTAAACATAGTATAACATCATAACACCCCTTAACTCCTTCAGCACTTACTTTGCCTTCAATTATTGATTCATTTGTGAAGAAACTGCAAGTTAATATGTATTTTGTGAAGAATAATCATGAGACATACAATTTTCCATAACATCACTAAACACCTGTGAACATATGAAAGAGGACACATGTCTTGCATCTGCCTTTTTTAGAAATAAAAGTAAATGACCATGTGTAGTAGAATTTTGCAGTATATTGTTCTTTAAAGTCTAATACACAGGATCATTTATTTGGAGCTAGATGTACATACTTTTCTAGGGCCTTTCTGCATATTTTCAATGTCTGCAGGTTTAGAAGAATGTTATAGCAGACTCTGTAAGCAGAATCCCCTAACAAATTGTAATAAAATATGCAAAAATAAAAGGTGTTTTCAGCTGTATTTATAAAATAATGATATTAAATAAAACTCCAAAACATTTCAAAAACATTTCCACAACATCAGGATACAGTTATAATAGAATCCACTAGGTATAAATCAAAGTATCTGTATTTACACAGTGGATATATGTATAAAGTTCTCAATGATTATAATTCCAGCTATTAGTGCAAATTATTAAGGTTATGATACCTTAATAAGCTGGTTCCTGTAATCTAGGGTTTGATTCTCTTGGCTTCTCTTCTCCTAGAGTGTGACTTTGAGCAAGTCGCTCATTACTAGTACTCTTGGGTTATCTCTGAAAAAAAGAAATGTATCCAATGGGCTTACATGATAAATAAAAATTAAAAATAAAGTAAATCAGGAGATATGTTAGAGAATTGACCCTGGCAGTATTCAGGGTATGAGAAGCAGAGAGTGGAAAGAAAAGAAAGACAGGTAGAATGGTAGAAGAACAACAGTGTATCAGTGGCTGGTGACTTCAAATCAAAGGGGGGCTGTAGGAGAAAGCTAAATGGGTGGGGGTCAATGAGAATGGGGGTGGCTAACTAGAAAGGGGAGGGGCTATGCTCAAAACAACAAAAACTAACTTTAATTAAGTATGTTGCCCTGGGTGCCAAACCATCATTATGAGATTCCAATCAAGACAAAATGAAGTGTAGAAGAAAAAAAATATTTCAATGCATTGGTTGCATGACAGCTTACTTAATATCTAGATGCAAACAAAAAGGTTGTGAGGCATGACAAAATAAATTACTTTTTAAATACATTACTGGAATGCCAGTAAAAATCAAGTATAAGAAAAACAAGCAGCACTCAACTCACACCACTTCTCCTTGCACTGCAGTTCTAATTATAATTTATATTCAGCTTTATTAAAGTACCAAGTAACATGCTGAATGTAGCAATCTCTGTGATACCCCCACTTGTAAAAATGCATCTTATCCAAAAAAGACCTGCTGCCTAACAACAGCTATCTACTTGTTTCATGGTAAAAACATGATCAAAGCAAAAAAAAAAAAATGAAAAGCAAATAAGAAACTAGCTCAAGATACATTGCTTAAAGGATTACTGCACAGGTTATGGACCACATATGATAGATTGGCATTCTGTTTAGTTTGCAGGTAAAGCCTGCAAGATGACTGCAAGTCTCCAACAAATGTAATGAGCTTCTTATAATAATATAATCCTGTCCTTTATTACAAATACTGTCATATGCATTTCAATACCCAAGGCTTATACATTATCTAGTTATGTAAGTATTCTCTGCATGGCAACAACAGAAAGGCTTTCAATGTTGGCAATTCTTTAACAGTATGCTTATTAAAACTTACTTGCATCTTACAATCTCAGACAAACAAACTCGTGGTGTTGCAATGGGGGCTTCTTGTGCCCCCATTTTTGCTAATTTGGTTATGCTCGAGTGGGAGAACAAGTACATCTTCCCAAGTGAATATTACCAATACATCGGATTATACACTAGGTTCCTGGACGACATGTTTATTTTATGGAAAGGTCCAGAAGAGAAGATACAAGAGTTCTTAGAGTACCTTAATAACACCACGGAATTCCTCAAATTTACCTACCAGTATGACAAAGTGGGAATAGCATATCTGGACACTTGGATTAGTACTACAGGACAAGGGTTTGAGTCTAGAATATACAGAAAACCCACGTTTTCAAATGACTACATACATTATAGCAGTTGTCATCCTGGCCACATCTTTCATAATGTAGTTAAAGGCCAATGCATAAGGATAGCCAGAATGTCATCGACTAAGGAGATTATGCAAAGTGAATTAGATACTCTTTTTAAGTTATTTTTAGATAGAGGTTACCCTAAACATATGTTGATCAACATTACGTCTTATGTTAAGAAAGAATGGGGTAGTAAATATGTACCACTACTGGGTACAGGCAGTATGGTGAGTACAAAAGTCCAAATAGACCGAGATAATAGAGTATGCATCATCAGGTTTAACCCCTATACCAACATTATGACAGAAATTTTAAAGAAACATTGGGACATAATTACTAGTAATGTACCTATTGAAACATACTAGGTACAAAACCCTCTATAGTATATAAAACAGGTTTGAATTTAAAAGAATAATAGAGACTAAGAAAAAGGCCTACACAGGAAACAGTAGGAAGGGCACTACGAGTTGTGGTGCATGTAGTCAGTGTAAATATATTAACACAAAATGTAGGATGAGACTTAAGAATATTGTGAAATCTGTAGTATACCCTAAGAAGGGTAATTGCAATACACAGCGTATTGTGTATATTGCTGAGTGTGAGAAATGCGACGATACTATATAGGAAAGACTGAGAGGAAATTCAAAACTCAGATATACGAAAGCACCTGTATAGTATTAGGAAAGGAGATACTAAGAACGCTCTAAGTAGACACATTATAGAAAAGGGAAGTGAACATAGTTTTAAATTTGCTATTATAGACCAGGTAGAGGTAAATGACAGAGGAGGAAATTGGAAAATATATTTAGCTTGGTTAGAAAGTAAGTGGCAGATATGTTTAGATGCCACATCCCCCCCGGGTATAAATGACCATATAAGTATCAAGCCTTTTTTGGCGTTAGAGTAAGGAAATTTCATCAGCCCAGTACATTTTATATATATATTTTATACATTAACACACAATATATATTTTTACTTATTTATATATATTTACTATGAATTTATAAATTCAAAATTTTAGCATAGGGTAGATAGTATAAGGGACCCAATAATGAAATGTATCATGCACTGTATAAAAGCACTTTAGTACTAGTATATAGTACATTTTATGACAGTGGTTAATATACATATTTTTGTGACTTTTATTGTATTTTTATTCTCAACAAATGTTAATTGAGTGATTTTGTTTTTAATTAACAATTTTGTTTTTAACCAATTATGTAATTAACTTTTGGCCAAAAATTTGTGTATATAAAGGAAGTGACATGTTAGGGGAAATGGTTCTGAAGAAATCTGGTAAATGCAGATGAAAGCGCTCAACCATTCTTACTAGATGTACTTTGTGGTGCTGGCAGTTATCGAATAAAGTTGTGTGACAAAAAGCAACAGGCGAGTTTGCTTCTGATTCACGGCTCGAGTCCAGGGGATCTACGTTTGCTATTCTAAGAGTTATTGTTGTTTTGTTCCACTTTGGATACTACTTTCTGAATAATAATAAGCATAAATCAACAGTATAAAAATATGACAGAGATGAGAACATTCTGCAAAATCAAGGACAGATGAAAAGCCACTGTAGTACATGTGTCTACGTTGGATGGGGGATACTCTGCACATTTACACTGCATAACTGCTCCTTGCCTTGCTTGGACACATCCAGAGTCACTACATGGGGGAATGGGGTGCAACAAGTATGTCACACTTTGAAATGTCTCTGGATGACTGTGATGGCCCTGACACATTTGTCATACCTCTCAACCTCAGAGCAAGAAATCTGGACAAATCCATGCATATAAGTGGGACAAAGGCCCAAAAATAAGGACAATTTTTAAATATTGCTCTTATAAACTTAGAAAGATAATAGACTAGTAGGTCTTGCATTAGTATGAATTTTCTGAAGGGTATGAAATCTGAAACTGAAATGTCTGTCATTATTTTCAAACTTCAGTCTTTAATGATTTGCCACTAATTTGCCAAAAAAACCCCACAATTTTATGAAAAACAGACCAAAAATGTGATGCAAAAATATAAAATAGCCACACAATAGACCTGGGAACCTGTCAAAGAAGGGACACTTTTTTTGTATTAGTACTGCTAACTTGAGCAGCTGTCAAAATAGAAGAATCTACATGCATTTCTGAAATAAAAGTAATCTATAACTCTGATTATTACAGTTATTTATTAATTGTAAACTCTCCATGTTTTCTAACAAAATTGCCATTTTGTAGAGGGATTGTTAGGGGAAGAGCAATATTTTGAGCCAAAATCGGGGACAGTTGAAAGGTTTGGATATGCCTAATTCTATAAAGCAATTTATTTGTACGTACCTCTCAACCTGTTAATGCAGGAAATCTGGACAAGGCCAAATATATTAGGGGAACATATAAACAGTACTAAAAATTGCTCTTGTATAAACTGAGACAGTTGATAGAATAACAGGTCTTGCTTTAGAATGCATTTTTCTGAAGGTTATGAAGTCTGAAACTCAGTGTCTGACATTATTTAGTGACTTCATTCCTAAATGATTTGCCAGAAAAACACAAATTTTATGAGGAACAAACCAAAAATAAGAAGCAAAAATCTATTAATTCTTCAAAAATCTGGACAAAGAGGTATAGTTCAGCCAGGGCTGTCTGAGTTTGCCGCCCCCCCCCCCTCACAAAATCATGGTCGAATGGAGCCCCCCCCACAGCCATTCCAAAAAACCATTACTTGACTATTTCACCCCATTTATCATAAACAGTAATGTGCATATTGCTTTACTTCTGCAATGATTTGGACTTCATTTGAAAGTTTTATTTTGCTTTTTACAGAGCAAACACTAATGGATATCTGCTAAACAAAGCAATGCAATCTCACAATGAAAACAGACTTAGCATTAAAACTTCTCTGCCCTTGAAACTCACATTCTTTGAAACAGCATCGACACCCACATTCAAAGAAGATACATTTTGCTAGTGGTAGATAAAGATTAACTTTGGGTTTGGGCTGTTTTCAAATCACAGGCCCCTTGCACACAAAACATATACATTCTCTTTCATACACCTTCCTGATTGTATTAAATTATATTCCTTGTACAATACAGTACTGTTTTAGAGGGCATTTTAAATTTATTGTTTTGAGCATTTTTCCAGTAAACAATGCATGCACCAATAATGACAAAACTGTCCAGTCCAGAACATTTCCATCATAAAAGTCTACTCAAACTTCTACAGTCCACCAGTATCAGTACATATGTACAATCTCTGAAAAAAGTAAAAGTCATCTAAATAATTCCACATTAAAGAGATCTGTAACTAATGAAGAGGTTGCTGCTAGCAAACAACTTTATATTTCATTGTTTCATCTCCAAATAAAGTGCCTGTTGCCCTTGAGAAATACATTGCCTATCTTACACTAAAAACTAGTAATATTGCAATAGGGAATGGATAGCAAACTGATAACAGGTTCATAATTACTAGGTATCTTTGCCAAAAAGGAGCACAACATCCACCCCCTTTGCAACACAGTACAGTATCAGCAATGCATCTATCTACTGTGGCAGTAGTTCCCACAGCCTTCTGCATAAAAAGCAAATACACTACCTATTGTGCTATTAACAATGCAAGCAGACTCAGCTTAGGCAGCACTAAACTTTTGCTCGCCTGCAGCTCTCAGCTCCTTGTAAAATCTACTCACTCAGCTGTATCTCTGAACTTTGCAGCACAAGAAATCTGGAAAAAGCCAAAATTTATTGGTGGGGACAAAAGCCCAAACACCAGGGACACATTTTAAACATTGCTTGTATAATGTTGGAAAGTTACTAGAATAAGATGCAGTATTACCACCATACATTTCATAGCCAAGTCTTGAACCCAGGACCCTGTGCAAAACAGTCAGAGCAACACACCACTATGCCAAATTTGCTGTTTGGTGAAATAGAGGAAATCTGAAACTTAAACTGCTACCATTTAGTGAATTCAGTTCTCACCATAGCTGTTAACCTCTTAGCACAAAACACCCGGACAAAGCCAGTAATGGGGGAATACAACCCCCAAACATATTCAGTGAATTCAGTTCTTACCATAGCTCTCAACCTTAGCACAAAAAACCTAGACAAAGCCAATAATGGGGGAATACAGTCCCAAAAATAGGGACAAATTTAAAATATCCATCTTATAAACTTAGAAACTTGCTAGAATAAAAGTGTTTGTGTTATCATGTACCTTCTGAAGAATATGAAGTCTGAAATTCAAATGCTTGTCATTTTTATTTATCATGTGTTTACCAGGAAAGTCTGACTTAAAACAAAATCCAATTTTCAGCAGAGGCTCAGGGAGAAACACTCCAGACAGACACGTCTTTGTAAGATGGGAGGACACCAAAGCACCCAGATGAAATCCATACAAACACAGGGAGGACATGCAGACTCCACACAGAAGGGACCCCAACCAAGAATCAAACCAGAGAACCTATAGCTGTCAGGCACCAATGCCACCACTGCACTAATGCACTACTGACTTTGTAAGGACACAATAATACAGATACCACAGATTTTATGAGGAACAGAACATGTATGAGGGAAAAATCTGTACATGTTTTACAAATGCACCTAATAGGGACTTACCATCTTCTAATGCCTCCATTCCCTGTAACCAACAAGGTCTGAAGCATCATGAAGGATTAGGGGCTAGACCGAAGATTGACATGGCTACGAACTCTTGCATGCCCGCGGCGCCTTTAAACTATCCACTTCCTTACAAAAACAGAACGCAGGTGCATTCTTTAAGTCGAGGCAGAGGCAAAAGAAAATTGTCGGGGGAAGTATTAGAACCGAGGAGAAGGACAAGGAATTGAATACCTTGTTTTTTAACTTAACTTCCAGAGAATTTTCTCCTGATGAGCAGAATGTCCTAAACAAGGGGCTTTCTTTCATCCCCTCAAGAGGAAGTGAACTTTCGGATACTTTGATAGCCCTACGTTTATACGCTAGGAAGCTATCTTTAAAGGTACTGTTTAAGGACTATGCTAATGATGATTTTTCCTATGCATCAAATGTTTGTAAAAGGAAAAGCTGTTTCATGCCGCCCATGCCTAATATAGTTGAATGTTTCGTACGCTCATGTGAATATGACTTCTATTCATATTACAAAGAGGGGAAACATAAAGGAATATTTGTTAATTTAAATCAAGGACAGAGATGATGTCTTAATAACCTTTGCAATGATAATGAAATTGTGTTTAAACCGGCGGACAAAGGTGGAGGGGTGGTTGCCATGGACACCAGTCTGTATGTTAAATTGATGTTTAATATGCTTAATAATGATATGGCATATAGACTGGTGAATAAATCTGAAGTAGATTCCCTGATAAGATATGTACATGATACTATATATGACTTGCTTATGACCAGATGCATTGATAAATCTATGTATGATTTTTTAATAGTAGACTCCCCTTTAATTCCTTTGATTAAAGGGCTTCCCAAAATGCATAAAGGAGAAAATCCACCTCCTTTGCGCCCGATAGTCTCTGGTAGGCATTGGGTGACTGAAAATGCATCTATTTATATACAGTCTAAACTAGGCCCTTTGGTAAATTCCATTCCCTCCATCCTAAAAGACACACATGGATTGTTGAAGGATTTACAACAGGACACTATTAGTGATAATTTGCATAGTGTAACATTAATGGTATCATTAGATATTAAGAACCTATTCACTAGTATCCCTAATGAATTTGGCCTTGATGCCATAAGGGAGTGTCTACACCAATGCAACACTATGGGCAATAATGACCAAATGGTCATCTGTACTTTACTGGATATGGTCCTGAATAATAACATCTTTTTGTTTAAGGACCAGATTTATGCACAAACATGGGGAGTGGCAATGGGCACTCCCTGTGCCAATGCATATGCGAATTTGACCATTTACCAGTGGGAAAAGGAGTTTATTTTTAACAATCCAAGGTCTGATAATGTCATCCTGTACAAGCGTTTTGTGGATGATATTCTGTTGTTTTGGAATGGAGGTGAAGACTCTTTACATGAGTTTGTGACTTATATGGAGTCTACTACTTCCTTTTTGAAGTTCACTTATGAATACTCTGTTTCTAGTGTGAACTTCTTGGATATTACTATCATGAAGGACACTAATAATCAGATTGCTACTTCTTTATACCGGAAACCATGCTGGAAAAATGGAATCTTGCACTTTGACAGCATGCATCCCCGCTATATCTTCCGTAATGTAATAAAAGGTCAGATGAGTAGAATATCCAGACTTTGTAGTTCCCAGGGTGATATGTTGAGGTTAGTGAATTTTCAAAAAAACTGCTTTGTGAACAGAGGTTATCCATTAGATTTGATAAATGATTTAACAACAGTAGCACTAGAAACTCCTGTTTATAGGAGTAAAGGTAGTAATAACTACAATTTTGAAAGGAACAAGGTCCAATTACCATTTTGTTTAAAATATACAAATGATGTGGACCACATTATACAGATTATAAAGAACAATTGGAAGATTCTGTTACTTGATCCAGTTGTATCGCAGATAGTGGGAAACAAACCAACATTTAGGTTTAATAATAGCCTAAATTTGAAGAGGCTATTATGCAGAGAAAAAATGGATTCTAGAGAGTTAGACATTAGAGCAAGTTACAAAAAGGGTACATATCCCTGTAAGAAGTGTTGTATATGTAAACATCTATCCACAGTTCAGGTTTTTGATGTCCCGGGGCTAAATACTGTTTTTAGTCCGATGTTCTATGCCACATGTGACACCAGGAACATCATTTACCTAGCTACTTGTGATTCGTGTACAGCATATTACGTGGGCATGACTAAACGAAGACTCAAAGATCGAGTCTATAACCACGTGTATGACATCAGAAAGGGTAACCTCACCAATGTTCTAGCTAAACATTGCCAAATATTTCCTCAACATGTCTTTAAGTTTAGGGTAATTCAAATAGTGAATGAAAATAAGAGAGAAAAAGACCCTACTAGTACTCTTGAGCTATGTGAACTAAGATGGATTTTGAATTTAAGAGCCCATATAGAACCGGGCCTTAATTCCATGATTAGTATTAGACCGGCTCTCTTAGGGTCCATTTAGATGATGACTGCACTGGCCTCATATATTGGATGTTTATTTATATTAAATATATTTTCTTATTTCATTATATTAAATCTGCTATTTATTTATTTATTAATATTAATGTTATTATTAATGGATAATATGTGTTATGGATCAAGTTGATTTGATTATAATGACATTTACCTTGATTAAGTGCTTTAGTAGTATTTGTCATATTTGATTTTATGATATGAAAAATGGAATATTTAGTTTATTTATTCTTATCTTTATCTCATGCATATTTTATATCATATTATTTGTATTTATTTATCAACATCCACAATTATGTGCTTGAACTCTTGCAACTATGTAGCTGTATATATAGAGACAACATCAAATGCATAAGGCATGGTCTCTTTTGTTTGGCCAAGTGATACGCTAATGTGCAATAACTATTAGGCTAATACATACTGGGGGTTTCATGGGTTAAGCTTTTATGGCTTGAACATATTATTTATGTTCGCTATGATTTGTTAATAAAGCTGATAGCATATTTAAGAATGGTAAAAAGTTTATTTAAACCATTACCGATGGGTTGAGAAGCAATAATTGTATGAGGTCTTCTCTTCCCTTTTTGGTTGTCATGTTGTGTTTTTGAACCGCATGATTTATTATATTATATTTTATTTTATTTTATATTTTTTCCTGCATATAGGAGAGAATTTTTATGACATGAAATGCCATTTCTCTTTTAAATATTTAAATGTGTTTTAATTGGAACCCTGATGGGATAATTGATGTGTTCTTATATATAAATGCTGGTTTTTTGGTTGTTTAATTGTAACCTGATGAAGCGCACAGGGATGGTGTGTGAAAGCGCTTGTTCTCTTAATTAAATTGTGGATTCTACATCGTGGTGGTTCCTTGCAGTTTTTCTTTCTACGTTTTGTTTTTTTCTGTTGGAAGGAACCTCTGAATGGTCGTTTTCTGCCTGCTGCTGCTATTGGTGATTTTTGTTTGCTTTTTCGACCATTACACGATGGATTCGCCTAACATAGAGCTGGACTATAATCCTACCAGCACAGGAGCTGCTGATGACTGGAATTGTTTGTTTCAACAACAGGAAAATCCACTGCTGCAGTTTGATATGGGAAACCATGTTCCGAATAAGGTAACGCAGAGCACTGACAACTTAACAGATTTTTATGGCTCACTTAGAATGTTAGAAAATGACTTATATAAACTCCATAGACTTATATGGCAAAGAAGGCATATGGAGGCATGCCTTCATTTCAAAGTAATTCCGCGTGGAATGAGGGTCTTATGCATGCCAAGCTATGGGGACAGCCATCCGGAATTACTACGGAGATGGCAGCAATTGAATATAGAACTCGGAACCAAGTATATCAACCTGTTAATAGATTACTTTTCACCCATAGAAGCCGAACTAACCACTAAAGTCGAGGATGAATATAAATGTCTTACCACCAACTACAAAAGTGAGCTTTGTATTTCAAAAATCAACAGCATGTGTAGACAGCTTGTGCTGTATAGCAATAGACTTGAGCAAATTAAGCTCAAGAAATTGAAACGGGATTGCCAGGATTTCCAGTTGGGGCGCATTTTTGTGTGGCCGAGAACCAACGAAAGTGAATCTGAGCCTGCACCTTCAACTGACAATTCCCGTACTCACACATCTGACAGTGTTGCGTCCATTGATATCTTTATTGAACCTCACATAACTGATGAATGTCCTGTTGATGCACCTAATAGGGACTTACCATCTTCTAATGCCTCCATTCCCTGTAACCAACAAGGTCTGAAGCATCATGAAGGATTAGGGGCTAGACCGAAGATTGACACGGCTATGAACCCTTGCATGCCCGCGGCGCCTTTAAACTATCCACTTCCTTACAAAAACAGAACGCAGGTGCGTTCACTAAGTCGAGGCAGAGGCAAAAGAAAATTGTCGGGGGAAGTATTTGAACCGAGGAGAAGGACAAGGAATTGAACACCTTGTTTTTTAACTTAACTTCCAGAGAATTTTCTCCTAATGAACAGAAGATCTTAAATAAGGGGCTTTCTTTCATCCCCTCAGGAGGAAGTGAACTATCGGATACTTTGATAGCCCTACGTTTATACGCTAGGAAGCTATCTTTAAAGGTACTGTTTAAGGACTATGCTAATGATGATTTTTCCTATGCATCAAATGTTTGTAAAAGGAAAAGCTGTTTCATGCTGCCTATGCCTAATATAGTTGAATGTTTTGTACGCTCATGTGAATATGACTTCTATTCATATTACAAAGAGGGGAAACATAAAGGTATATTTTATTAATCTAGATCAAGGACAGAGATGTTGTCTTAATAATCTTTGCAATGATAATGAAATTGTGTTTAAACCGGCAGACAAAGGAGGAGGGGTGGTTGCCATGGACACCAGTCTGTATGTTAAATTGATGTTTAAAATGCTTAATAATGATATGGCATATAGACTGGTGAATAAATCTGAAGTAGATTCCCTGATAAGATATGTACATGATACTATATATGACTTGCTTATGACCAGATGCATTGATAAATCTATGTATGATTTTTTAATAGTAGACTCCCCTTTAATTCCTTTGATTAAAGGGCTTCCCAAAATGCATAAAGGAGAAAATCCCCCTCCTTTGCGCCCCATAGTCTCTGGTAGGCATTGGGTGACTGAAAATGCATCTATCTACATACAGTCTAAATTAGGCCCCTTGGCAAATTCCATTCCCTCCATTCTAAAAGACACTTATGGATTGTTGAAGGATTTACAACAGAACACTATTAGTGATAATTTGCATAGTGTAACTTTAATGGTATCATTAGATATTAAGAACCTATTCACTAGTATCCCTAATGAATTTGGCCTTGATGCCATAAGGGAGTGTCTACACCATTGTAATACTATGGACAATAATGACCAAATGGTGATCTGTACTTTACTGGATATGGTCCTGAATAATAACATCTTTTTGTTTAAGGACCAGATTTATGCACAGACATGGGGAGTGGCAATGGGCACTCCCTGTCCAATGCGTATGCGAATTTGACCATCTACCAGTGGGAAAAGGAGTTTATTTTTAACAATCCAAGGTTTGATAATGTCATCCTGTACAAGAGTTTTGTGGATGATATTCTGTTGTTTTGGAATGGAGGTGAAGACTCTTTACATGAATTTGTGACTTATATGGAGTCTACTACTTCCTTTTTGAGGTTCACTTATGAATATTCTGTTTTTAGTGTGAACTTCTTGGATGTTACTATCATGAAGGATATTAATACTCAGATAGCTACTTCTTTATACCGGAAGCCATGCTGGAAAAATGGAATCTTGCACTTTGACAGCATGCATCCCCGCTATATCTTCCGTAATGTTTTTAGTCCGATGTTCTATACCACATGTGACACCAGGAACATCATTTACCTAGCTACTTGTGATTCGTGTACAGCATATTACGTGGGCATGACTAAACGAAGACTCAAAGATCGAGTCTATAACCACGTGTATGACATCAGAAAGGGTAACCTCACCAATGTTCTAGCTAAACATTGCCAAATATTTCCTCAACATGTCTTTAAGTTTAGGGTAATTCAAATAGTGAATGAAAATAAGAGAGAAAAAGACCCTACTAGTACTCTTGAGCTATGTGAACTAAGATGGATTTTGAATTTAAGAGCCCATATAGAACCGGGCCTTAATTCCATGATTAGTATTAGACCGGCTCTCTTAGGGTCCATTTAGATGATGACTGCACTGGCCTCATATATTGGATGTTTATTTATATTAAATATATTTTCTTTTTTCATTATATTAAATCTGCTATTTATTTATTTATTAATATTAATATTAATGTTATTATTAATGGATAATATGTGTTATGGATCAAATTGATTTGATTATAATGACATTTACCTTGATTAAGTGCTTTAGTAGTATTTGTCATATTTGATTTTATGATATGAAAAATGGAATATTTAGTTTATTTATTCTTATCTTTATCTCATGCATATTTTATATCATATTATTTGTATTTATTTATCAACATCCACAATTATGTGCTTGAACTCTTGCAACTATGCTGCTGTATATATAGAGACAACATCAAATGCATAAGGCATGGTCTCTTTTGTTTGGCCAAGTGATACACTAATGTGCAATAACTATTAGGCTAATACATACTGGGGGTTTCATGGGTTAAGCTTTCATGGCTTGAACATATTATTTATGTTCGCTATGATTTGTTAATAAAGCTGATAGCATATTTAAGAATGGTAAAAAGTTTTTTTAAACCATTACCGATGGGTTGAGAAGCAATAATTGTATGAGGTCTTCTCTTCTCTTTTTGGTTGTCATGTTGTGTTTTTGAACCGCATGATTTATTATATTATATTTTATTTTATTTTATATTTTTTCCTGCATATAGGAGAGAATTTTTATGACATGAAATGCCATTTCTCTTTTAAATATTTAAATGTGTTTTAATTGGAACCCTGATGGGATAATTGATGTGTTCTTATATATAAATGCTGGTTTTTTGGTTGTTTAATTGTAACCTGATGAAGCGCACCGGGATGGTGCGTGAAAGCGCTTGTTCTCTTAATTAAATTGTGGATTCTACATCGTGGTGGTTCCTTGCAGTTTTTCTTTCTACGTTATCATGTACCTTCTGAAGAATATGAAGTCTGAAATTCAAATGCTTGTCATTTTTATTTATCATGTGTTTACCAGGAAAGTCTGACTTAAAACAAAATCCAATTTTCAGCAGAGGCCCAGGGAGAAACACTCCAGACAGACACGTCTTTGTAAGATGGGAGGACACCAAAGCACCCAGATGAAATCCACACAAACACAGGGAGGACATGCAGACTCCACACAGAAGGGACCCTAACCAAGAATCAAACCAGAGAACCTATAGCTGTCAGGCAACAATGCCACCACTGCACTAATGCACTACTGACTTTGTAAGGACACAATAATACAGATAACACAGATTTTATGAGGAACAGAACATGTATGAGGGAAAAATCTGTACATCTTTTACAAATGGCGGTGAGCAGGGAATTCAGGATCTTGCAACTTAGGCCCAAGGTACAGAGTTTAAGCCTGATACACACACACACACACACACACACACACACACACACACACACACACACACACACACACACACACACACACACACACACACTATTGGTTTGGTTTGGTTACCTACTTGGAAACGAGAGATTAGGCCCCAATAACAGTCCCAAAATGTAGGCTCCAGTAACAGTCCCAAAATGCTCCATATAGTCCCATGCAGCTGTCTTCCTAGGGATGGTTCTTTGCTCCAATGTCTTTCTGGGGGTTCACTCGCACAAGAACAGGCTCAAGCCTGTGAACATTGCAGTCTAGATGTCTTCTGTTCTGTGAGGTTGTCATCACACAGACTTCTGGGCTGCAGGGCAGAGATGGCCTTTCCTCCTATCCAGACTGCTGACAAAGCAGTCTGGAGTTCCACATCTGTGCAACCATGCATGCGCAGAGGAGTTCCAGGACTCTAAAATTATTTTTTTATTTTGTTCTGGGACTCAAAAATTATTTTTTTTATTTTGTTGTTTTTACAACAAGGGAGGCTGCAGTCCTATAGCATGAGCCACCCCTGCAGTGCATGCATTATCAATTGAATTAGTTTTAATTCTGAATTCTATCTTCTACCACTGTGATGATACTACACTTAATATCCTTTTATTCATAAACCCTGGTCTGTTTCATATATTTTTCCATCTATAAATTAGCAGCAAAATTTACTAGCTGCTTTTCTAAGATACTTTTTATTGCAAACATTTATTTCTGTAGCACCTCCAGTGAAAAAAGGAGACTTTTTATCCAGTATTTCGATGCAGGCAAATATGTATCAATGTACTTAAGAAAAATATGTCATAAATGCATAGAATTTCACTATACTGCAAGTAGTTGAGAAGATATATAGAAGCTATTAAAAATTTGCTGTTTTATGGTAAAGAAATACATTTTGTTTGCCTAAAATCACTTTCATTCACATGACCTAAAATATGAGTTCTTATTTTAAAATGACAGGCTGTTGGCTATCACCAGATTATGTTTGGTGTATGCACCATCAAAATGGTGGGAAATGGCAGCCAATGACAAATTCTAAAATATTTCTACCTTATTACCTTCCTGGCTTCAGCTTTTTGAGCTTAAATGTTTATAATGTTTTTCATTTGATTATGTGCAGGAAAGCCCTTTGCTATCTGCATTATATCTAGCCTTGATTGCAGTTACTTTGCAGTAATACTTTGTCAGTACATTGTTTTACTTTTGTTACATTGCAGCTATCTGGTGCCTCCTGATTCACCATGGACAGCTGACTTCTCTAAACATCATCTGAATATTAACAAGACTTCTTGGATGTTTATTACATCTGTTTTCCTTGGTTCTTAGAACTTGTTTTGACAACTTCTTTTGTGGCAGACATTTTCTGTGCTGACTGAGACCTACTGCTTGAGAGTGACATGGCTTGCTAACTGGTACCTTGTTAAACTCAGACTTTCAGTTAGCTGTAATAATATAACTGTATTGAATGTAATGATTCAAAAACTAGGCTTGGGAAAAAGAAAATAATAAAGAATTCATAATTATGGAGTTCTGACTTCTGTACTAAGAAATAATACAGATTAGTACAGCTCGCTCTTTTGCAGAGTGAACCTTTGTCCCCAGAAAACTAACATAGCAGTGACAACATGCTAGGGGTAAGAGCTACTCAGAAGCCAGGCATGTGACCAGGAAAGTAGTTTGTTTAATATATATGTCACAAAAACAGCATAATGAGCCAGCAAAACTTGTTATAGCTGCACAGATCAGTTACAGCAAATAAACATTTTTGTCAGCTTTTATTATGTGCAAAAAATGTGCAATGCACACTGAAAATTTCAATATGCAGTAGAAAGTATGAATATGAATATGAGGTAGAAAGGCAGCTTAATGTTGCCAAAATGGAAAATATGTTGTTTTATTGAAATGGGCAGTTTGTTTGAGTTTGACATTAAAACAGATAGTACCTCAGAAGCAGACTTCAGGGAAAGCACTGCACACTCAAATCACAGATAAATATCACTTTATCACCTGCAGTCTGCTACTGAGGTACTATCTGTTTTATTGGTTTGTGGTTTCTTTACCTTGATTCCATGCTTTCGTTGGATTGAGTTTGACAATAGGTACATAACAGTGTACACCAAATTACCATATTTTTATGCATACCTCATCAATTTCATGCACCTCTCTCATCCATACTGACTTGTCCTAAAATGTAAATCTCTTTGCAGCACAACTAAAGCTTTATTGTAGTGTATACCTTCTTTATATCACATCAGATAAACTTTGGGGGGAATTTAATAAAGTCTACACAGACTTTTTTTTCCATGTAGGCATAGTGGCACACTGCTTACATGAAAGTAAGCAGGTTTACGATCCAGTAAACAGAGCTGAGTGGCGAGCATGAGCGCTGCAACACAGAAGTATCTGTGGCATGCAAATCACCTCATAAGAAGGTGAACTGCATGCAAATGTGGGAGGTAGGGTAATCCAGCAATTAGATAGGCAGTCCTGTAGACCCTGTGCTGGTACCCATAGAGTGCACAGAAAAATTCCATGTACAGATGAAAAACAGACAACAGGGGCTGTAAAGGTGCAGCTAGATGGTCAGAAATAGCACAGCAGACACAGATATGTGCAAAACTATCCACTATTTGTCCAGAACCATATGGAAAATAATTTAAAATATATATTTTTTAATAATTTGGTTAGCCTCAGTGCTCAAGCATACATTTATGAAAAATAAATAGTGTACAAAATGTTATTAGCATGTGACAGTAATGTATTACAATGGTGGAATGGTTCTGTTCCTAAGAAGGCAGGACCTGAAACTGTGTTGTTTCCAGGTTTTGTGCATGGATGCCTATGCAAATGATCTGAGATTACTGAACAGCACAAATGGGTATCCATGTCTGCAGATCCCATCCATGTAGCACAGAACCGTATTGATGTCCACAGAAGAGGTAGCTGACATAAAAGGTGGGTGTGTCTGAGGACTTGTAAGGTCACTGGAGTTCAGCAGCACCTGCTAGTGCGGTGTGTTGCTCTGCTGATCAGGGATGTGTGTACAGTGTCTGCTAAGCTTTGTTTACCTTCGGGGCACATGTTTCATCATGTTTGAGTTTGTTTGCATGGTGCACTGTCATGCTGAGCATGACCTTTTATGGGGACGTGTACACTGAGTGCTGAACACTGTTTACCTTTGTGGTGCGTGTTTGCATGGCACTCTGCAGTGCTGAGCAAGAAAGGCTGTCCAAAAATAAATTGGCCAAGAAAGACAATGATATCTTAATTACTGATGACCCCTGCTTTACTTAACCAAGGGCCATTAATAGCCCTTAATGATGTACTTGGCAGGTGGAATACATCACAGGTAGCCAATCACAAAGGCTGCACTTACAGCAGAGCCCTATAAAGGTTGCATACACCAATCAATCTGACTTCACCCCTGTACTCTGGATCAGTGGAGTACAGACTAGGGAGTTTTAACTGAAGGAATGCTAGGGGCTGCTGCAGGTCTGCTACATATGTATGAGCTAGATGCTGAGGTCAATGCTACTGCTGCTGCTGACAATAGGCCTAGACTGAGAAGAAGAAGAGTGCTCAGGCCCAGGGTAACCTTCCAGAAGCTACATGAGCTGAGATTGTAGAATGCAACAGGGTGGACAGGGACATTCTACAAAAACTCACTGAGCTCTGCTGACTTCAACGTAGAGCCAGTGATAACAGAGGGAAACCCATCCCAGTGGAAACAAATGTATGTGTAGCTCTTAGGATACTAGCTACAGGTACTTTCCAAAGACCAACTGGGACATGAGGAGGGCCTCACAGGAATCAGCATCCAGGGTACTCCACCAGTTACTGGATGCTATACTACCACATGCCAGTGAGCACATTTATTTCCCCTCACCCCTGAGCTGATGACCAGCGATATGCAACACTTCTACCATGTAGCACACTACCCTGAAGTACTGGGTGCCATAGACTGCACTCATGTACACATCAAGGCACCACCTGGTGAGCAGGGCAGAGTCTACATCAACCACTAGGGTATCACTCCATCAACTGCCAGGTCATGTGCAATGCCCAGGGCATTATCATAAATGTGTGTGCGGGCTGCCCTGACAGTCATCATGACTCCCATATCTGGCATGCATCACAGCTCTACCAGATGTTTGATAGGGGGACATCCCACATGATCATTTAATGGAGGATGCTGGCTACTCCCTGGAACTGTGGATGATGACACCCATCAGAAATGCACACACACCCATGGAAGAATTCCATAATGAGGCACACGCACAAACTAGGAACATCATAGAGCATGTGTTTGGACTGCTGAAGTCCAGTTCCAGTGCTTTGATATATCTGGTGGATCCCTGCAGTACTCTTCAGCCTATATGCCCATATGTCCACAGTATGTGCCATGCTGCAGAATATGATCCTGTGGAAATGGCTGCAGCAGGATAAGCAAAGGGAAGGGATACACAGCCCCCCACCAGTGCCTAGGTCACCACAGCCACACCCACAGAGGGACTCTGAGGAGGAAAGACCTGAGGTTATCCCTGTAGGTGTACCAGTATGCCCTGGCCTTGGCCAAGAGACAATGCATAGCACATGCACTGAAAACCTAGGGCCCTAGGGGTTGACACCTTACTCCAACTCGCATACATATTAGTAAAAATTATGCCAGCCAGCCAAAACAACCTTTACCTAACCATGTATTGGCTGTGTACTGCATGCATCAGACAGAGGCAGCCCCAAACTACAGGTCTGTCAACTACTGCATTTGCAAGGTAAGTCGCTCACCTATTCACCACTTGTAAGGGATGCTAGAATATGGTAGCATATGGATGGACCTGCCACATGTATGCAAGGGATTATAGTGGGCTACTGGACTACTTGGAGAGATCTAACAGCCACTTGGGACAACAGGTACTCTGTCCAATAGTGTGTGCTCCATAATATGCACTAGGCCACCACTTCATTATTCAAGGGAGATGGCATACAGTGGGGTCACATGACAGTCACACAACTGTCTATGCCAGCAGAGCATGGGCTGGTCATCCCCCTCCTCCAACACATCAGTGTACCCATCCAACTGCTGTAACAGTAAATCTTCAATGATATATCAGCAGACCAACCAATTACAGGACAGTGACATAGAACCTGGCCACACGTTCTATGTCTCACATAGCACAGGAGTAACAATGTATGTCTGTATGCTGTTGATTGTGTGATGAATAACACATTTCTGTCTGGCAGCCTGTGTGGCTCAGTAGGCTAGGGACATTAGCATGGGTGATAGTGTTGATGGTTCAAATCTGGCAGTATCCACATCTTTTGCATGTGAAGTAGTCATATGGTAGTGTTCCTAAAGACTGTCATACCCCTCAGTCTATTAGTACATGAAAGCTGGACAAAGCCAGAGAGAATGGGGGACGAAGGGCCAAAACTAGAGACAGGTATTCAGATGCTCTGATTAACCTAGAAGGTGGCTAGTACAAAAACTGGTTGCATCAGTACAGAATATCTGAAGGATATAAAGTCCAACACTCAAATGTTTGTCTGTAGGTAGTACTATTATCTGACTGCAGTATACAACATTTTAACAGAACACCACAAATGTATGAGGAAGAGGCCAAACATATGGGGTGAAATGCTGGACTTTATGAAAAACATGTACAATGAGAGGTATGCAGACTAACTGTATGTGGTGTTACATTATGTACCCCAGTCACATATTAATTACAGCACATAGCCCGGGAATGCCTTGGACAATGTTAGGGAAGTGCCGTACTGCAGAAACAGGTTCAGTTGCACACAAAATCCTGGCCTGGAGTGCAGGTAGCTCTGTCCTGGAGTCACCTTGTAAGTACTGAGAGTCCCACTGGGCATGCTCCTGCATTTAGCTAACTTGAGAGCAATTCTGTTGCCTCTTCCTCACAAAGACCTGTTATGTGGAAATATGTCTGTACATGCAGACAGCAACCTATACATATCTGTCTGACCCTATGCCCTTCTCACATGCTTAGTCTATCTATCAGTATGTACTCCATATACATATAATACCGATGTATTTATATATAGCTATATATATTACAATGATACATAGACTCTGCACATATATCTACATAACTCATATACATAATGTACACACATAGCAACACTCATAGATATATATATATAGCTATATATATGTGGGGGTGCATGGATTTCCCCACATACCCATGGAATGCTGAGGTTATCTGCACTAATACATCAAAACAGTTGCCCAAAGAAACCAAACAAAGGCCACGGCAGTATATAATCCACTCACCCACAGCCCCTGTGCCTGTGGAATGTCACCTTGTAGACAGACACAGGTGAGCATGTGTTGTACTGTACAGTGGTTCAGTGCATTTCTTGGACAGGCCATATTGTCCCTGGCCACATGTTTGCCTATCTAACTGCAACCAGCCACATATGGCCATATTGCTAACTGTACACACATAGCAAGGATAGTGAGAGTTATCCCACTCTCTCACATCAGCTAACTGTGTGTGTGTGTGTGTGTGTGTGTGTGTGTGTGTGTGTGTGTGTGTGTGTGTGTGTGTGTGTGTGTGTGTGTGTGTGTGTGTGTGTATCCTCATGCAGCACTATGGACAAGCTCATAAGCTCTGTGCTATGGTTATGCATTTTATGGCCCTGGGACTAACTGCTGGCCTCTACATTGCCCTCCTCTACAAGGCACCTTACTGGCTGACAGTCTAATATCAGATAAACTCTGTGGCTCATCTGATAAGTACTGTAAGTTCTAGTGTCTAATAGTAGATAAATAGGGGTTCTATACTAACAGAAGCCAACTTTGTGGTGTGTAAATATATCCATTTGCAGCGCTACAGACATCTCTTATGGACTATCCCTTTGCAATGGTTATGCAATTGTTGGCCTTAAATTGCCCTCCTATACATAATCATAACTGAAGTCCACCACCGGTCTGACCCAGACACAGGATATTTGTAGACATGTCAACTCCATCACCACACCATCTAGATTTGTAAGTTCAGATAACCCAGGTGACATGTAGCAAGGGTAGCAGACCTTATCACAAAGTATGAATGCATGAATATGCTGACTGCCCCCATTGTTCCTGATAGACTGTTCTACACATATGCATCTAGGGAGCCATGCATGTATACTGTTGTACCTTGTTGATGTCATATTTCTGCTGTGCTGCCATGCCATCCTGTGTCACTGCATTGCTTTGTGTCCATAGAGTAACCTCTTAGACTAGGTTATATGGACCATGGAGAGGTGCCATGTGTGTCTGTAGGTGACCTGCATGTGGCAGTGGTGTTTGAGTATGTGTGTGTACACAGTCAAGCCCAGTGCTAAACCTACAAGTGTGTATATCGCACAGCTGTGGACTGTACATGGTAGAGTGGACAGCTCACCATCTCTAGCCATGAACATGGGAACTGGCTATGCCAGGAGTAGCATTGCCACCACCATGCCCAATGTCAGATGTGTTAGTACCTGATGGTGACTGCAAAATGCTGAGGTTGTGTGCCCATGGAACCCCCCACGACCACATGCCCATGGCCTGCCACATTGTGGTGTGGACAGCACACTTCCCTCTGTAGTGCTGGAGGTACTGTCACTATGGGAATGTGATGGCACACAGCCCTGTCGGCTCATAGCAGATGTTGTTGCAAACCATAATCCACATGTCTGATGCCCAACTCCAACCAGATGTTCCAGCACAGGCAATGTGCTGTCCAAGACAGACACTGTCTCAGCCCACCATCTGTCCACTGCATCAGTGAACTGATCCAGGGTGTCCACAATGTGGTGGTGGCAGTCACAGATGTCAGACTGTGCTGCATCCATAACCCTAAGCATCCATCTGGTGTTGGATACAGAATATGCCCGTGCCTCCATGAAGGTCTGAAACATGCACTGAATCGCCCGTGATTTGACACCTGCAACAGAGGGTGGAAGGACAGCAGTCCTCCTATGAGCACCCCTGTCAATCCACCTGTATGGGACCTCACCAGCTGTCTGGCTATGGCCAGTGTCTACACTCACTGATGCCATAATTGTCACACTGTCCTGTTCAATGTTGCCACCCTCTGACCATCCAATATCTGTGGCTTATGTGGACTGGGTATGTGTGGGCCTACTGACTGTATGCAGTGACAATGGGGCAGAAAAAGGATGTCAACCTTTGGGAAAGATTCAGCTCCTGACAACCCCAACTGTGCCTCACTATGGTCACCATCATCATTAGTGTGTGGATACCACCAAGATAGTAGCAATACTGGGGTATGTCCCGGTGTGCTGTGACAGATTCTGCTGTATGTTTCAACACCCAGCACTGCAGTCTACTGTGGTGTGTCCCCTGTGGGTAAACTCCCACTGATATGTCATATCGCCACTGCCAGACAATTAACAGTGTGCTATTATAACAACTATATGGGGACAGTCCAGCAACACCAGTGTGCCACAATGACAGAAAACAATGCAAACCTGTTGTAGTATATGTTCTCTGCAGGCATCATACCTCTCAACTATACAGATGTTTGCAGAATGTCAAGATGTTTGCCTCATAGTGTTGGTCAGTTTCACCCAAACTTGTGGATCTCTGATAAATATTTAAACACAGTCACTGAGTTTGGGCCTTGGTCCACCAATAAAGTATGGCATAGCCATCAACCAAACAGGGACATATGTCAACAGAAACGGACTTAGCCAGAGTACATCAAGGACATTCAGGGGCACTTTTAAAATGTTAGAACTATGTATGTGAGACAATGGCTGAATAAGGGAGGTGAATTACAGTACATCGTCTGACATTACAGGAGTGTGCACCCTTACTCATTATCATGATGTGCTATGTGTAAACCACTAGCTTTCCTACAACAGCCAACCGTTGTAGGAGGGATTGACAGGGACAGAGCTGAGATGTGATTGAAAATAAGGGACAGCTGAGAGGCATGCCTGTAGGTGCAAGGACATCACAGTATCACTGACATGTCATTACCATAGATCTAAGACAGGCTTACTTTTGTAATCTCTATTCCCCATACCTCCATCCTCCCATCTGCATCCTGTTGTATGGAGAAATCTATTACATACCTGGTGGAGTGTAATACTCCTTTTTTGAACTTTGCTTCTGGTAATCTTTTAGAAATATGCACTCTGTGTGAGTTAAGTCTCATACAGACCTGTTTCCCATAAGCAGCTGCTTGCCTTTTTGAGGTACTATTCATTAGAAGGTAATTGTCTCTGCACCAATCTGTGGCTTAGAATTGTTAATTGCATTGGCCAGTGACATGCCACCACAGTGTAATATATAAGGCCTAATTCACCAGATAACTACCACCCTTCTCTCTGGCAACATACACCCTAACCCAGGCCCCTTTACCCCTCCTCAACATACAAATCCATCCTATTCACCTCTCTAAATGCCCAAAGCATAGTCAACAAAATCCCCAACCTCCATGCCTGGCTTCTCTACAATCAACCAGATATCCTATCTATTTCTGAAGCCTGGTTAAAACTTCACATAAATGACTCAGAAATAACACCCCCAACTACTCTATCATCAAAAAAGCTAGAACCTGCAGAAAAGATGGAGGAGTAGCTCTCCTATATTCATTCTCCCTATCTGTTACCCCTTATACTAAACCTATTCCCCAATTCAACAATGCCAAAATACTTTTGGCACTACTTCAATTAAATAAACACAAATGCATATGCATAGCCTCTCTATACATACCCCCTGGGGACAACATCTCTATGTGAAGATGTTCTCTCCTGGCTTTCCACCAACATTAGTAATGAAACAATAATCTTGGGTGACAAGAACATAAATGGTCCTCCATTCAGTCTCCACAAACTCCATAAACATTAACCTTTATAATTTCTCTCAGCTAATCAATTCTACTACTAGACCCTCTACAAACCTCTCCACTGGTAGTATCCTAGACTGGGTCTGAGTTTATCATCCTCATTATTTCTCCAGTAGTGGCACACTTCCCAGCTCCCTCAGTGATCACCTCCCCACATATGCCTACTGCCTTCCTCCTCCCTTACAAATATCTCATAACAATATTCCACTCATTCCCTAAAGAACTTTAATCCCAGTACCTTCTTGACTTCACTAAAATCAATAAACTGGAGCCCTCTGAAAACTCTACCCCTGGATAATGCCATATTTTACTTCAACTCAACATTCTTAAACCTCCAAATTCATATAGCCCTCTAAAAACTAAAAGAATAAAAAGCAAAACTGCCCCATTGCTAACCAAGGACACACTAGCTGCCATGCACCTTAGAGACAAAGCTTGGGTATGCCACAAGAAAAATAAAGCTCCCTCCACCCTTAATGACTACAAAACACTCCGCAACAAAGTCAAAAAGCTTATCATAGCAGACCACAAAGCTTATTTCTCCATACTACAAAGTAGCCATAAAACAGATCCTAGAAAATTCTGGAATGGGATCTCCACCCTCCTTAATCCTGGCAAAAAAGAAGACTCTTGTCCTGACCCCAATGCTCTAGACATATATCTGTTCACTCAAGTCAACTCTTTCTTCATCAACTCAGTTAGCAAACTTACCTCATCCTTCACTAACAATACTACTTCCCCTACTACTACAACCCCTCTCCTATCCTCTCCTTCCCCTTCACTCTGAAATATCTCCACCTGTCAACCTCCTTCTTTCTCTATGAAACCCATTATCACATCTATCATAAAAAAACTTCTCCAGAAACTGAAACCCTGCTCCAATGCCCTCGACAACATTCCCTCATATTTTCTTAGTATAACCGCCAAAGCCATTGCCTTCCCCATCTCTATTTTAATCAATCACTCTATCCAAGAAGGCTATGTACCCCAACTTTGGAGAATGGCCTTCGTCATACCCCTTCACAAATGGGGCAACAACAATAATATCACAAATTTCCATCCCATTGCGATCTTATCCCCCATCTCCAAAGTTCTTGAGAAATGCATCCATCTACAACTCCTACCCTATCTCATACATAACCACTTACTAACTCCCACACATCATGGTTTCAGACCAGGCCACAGCACTGCCACTGCTCTTCGGTTCTTCCTCGAAACTGTCAACAAAGCCCATGACTCTGGCTGTACTGTATCTACACTCTTACTTGACCTGTATAAGGCCTTCGATACCATCTTTCACAACCTTCTCCTAACTAAACTCTCTAATCTAAACCTATCTCTTTCTTCTCTCAGCTGCTTCTCCAGTTACCTCTCAAATAGGCAGCAAGCAGTTAAATTAAAAAAAGCCACCTCCCCATTCCTCAGCACACCCACAGGTGTACCACAAGGCTCCATACTAGGTCCACTCCTGTTTAATATTTTCATAAATGATTTTCACCACTCAATTCCTAACGCAAATCTTATCCAATATGCAGATGATTCAACTATAATCTGTTCTGCCACCTCCATCCCAAGTCTCTTAAAACTAACCCAAGACGTTTTTTCTACCACTGAACAGTGGATGAGAGACTATCACCTAACACTCAGTGCCTCAAAAACCAAACTTATGTTATTTATCCCTTCTAGAACAACCACTATAGATAAAAACTCATTCTCCATCACCAGCCACAACAATACCGCTCTTGAAGTCATACCTGAGGCCAAACTATTAGGTGCCCTCATTGATGATCAGTTTAAATTCAACTCTCACATACAAATAAACATGAAAAAAAAAACCACCAGAAACGTGGTATGCTCTTCCGCCATTGTTGCTACCTCACTCCCTCTACCAAGTTCACTCTCTCTCTACCACATTCCTCATCCCTTCTTTCCTATATGGTGCCCCACTCCTAATTAACCTACAATCCACACTTAAGTCAAAACTCTCCTCCTGCTTTAATAAGATTGCCAAGTTTGCCACTAGCCACAAAATCTTCTACCCATCACTGCGTTGCCCTTCACATCGTGCAGCACTGCGAGGCTACAGTTAAACTATGCCAGGTGCCAGAAAGTCTGCTCTTCAAATTTTCCCTTAAAACTAGCTGGTTTCTCAGTAGTAGCACTAAAATCTGAACTCCTGTGACTAGCACTTGCTCTAGAACCTGCTGGAAAGAACTAGGAAGCCTGAAACCTGATACAAGCACTCAGCTCTCCTTGTCAATAAGGAGAAATTAATCATATGCACTAAACAGCCTATAATTGCAAAGTACCTTGCAAAGGTACGGGAAAACAGCTCTTAAACTTTACAAAAAAGCACCTAAACAGGCATGTCCAAGGGTCAGCTTCCGGTGATTTCTCCTGTCCACCTGGTGAGTCTGGGCATACTGGGGCAATGTAGCAACTGCCTCATGTACACAGACAATCCTCTCCTCCTACCACCCAACACTACAACCTGTGAGAGATGCACTTACATAGCCAAACTGGAAGCAAAGCTCTCTCCGGCCGTGATTGTGCTAGACAGTCAAGAGGAGAAGGTTAACACCTGCATTACACCTCAAGCAACTCATAGCCCTTCAAAACCCACACCATGAACACCCACACATAGCAACACTAAACTCACATATGCAGAGGCCCTTAACATTAACCTGCCCAAGCAACAAGGACCTTCGAAGCCAAAACGCAAACTAACACCAGTCAAAACCAAAGTGACACATAGCTCACAACACCAGTGTGCCATCCAACAACAGCCCCTAAGGCAAGACAATGTACCCAACACTTTAGTCATAGGTGACTCTATAGTCAGGAATGCTGATGTCCCACTCGCCAGGCTGATCAAGGAGAAAATTACAGTCAGCTGCCTGTCGGGTGCCAGGATCCACCACATAATGCATGTACTCAAGTCACTCCACAACAAGTACAAATATGACTCTGTCATTGTCCATGCTGGAGTGAATGACTTGAGACGTACCTCCCTGGACTACATGAAAAGAGACATGGAAGAGCTTTTGGATCATGTGACCCAGGCAGGTATGACCCTAACCCTGAGTAGCATCCTACCTTCATCCAGAATGATACCACAGTATAAGGACAAAATGATTGACTTCAACAATTGGCTAAGCTTCTGGTGTCATTCAAAGGGGATCCAGTATTTGTCTGCCTGGGAAGACATGATCAACAAACAACCCTGGCACCCCTGGGATTCAGGTTACTGGCTAAAGCACTTGCCACCCCTATAGTGCCTTTTTTAGGCAAGGTTCAAAGGATAAAACCACCACCATAACAGATACAAGCATGCAAAATCTGAAGGTTATGCTACTCAATGCTAGAAGTCTAAACCTCAAAATGCACTCTCTCGAGGCACTCCTAAAAATGGAGAACATCGATATCTGTGCAGTAACTGAAACCTGGTTCAAGGCTCCAGAGAACACCCCTGTAATACCAGGCTACAACTTTTACCACACTTTTCGGCCACAAAACCAAGACTGAAACACTAAAGGTGGAGGAGTGTCCATATTCACCAAAGATATTCACACCTCCAGGCTAGTTGCCCAACACAATGCATCTGAAATTCTCCAGGTGCAACTAACACTAGGTAAGACTGCAATCCAAATTGTAACTTGCTACAGATCCCCCACCATGCCCCAAGATTCTCACTACACCTTTCTAAACATACTGGAAAATATTAAGATACAACCAAGCACCCTAATACTGGGTGATTTCAACTACCATGCCATTAATTGGGAAAACTACTCGGGTACCAACTCCTTTACCCAACGGTTCTTGGAATTCATAAATTCCAACACCCTGGATCAACTAACCCATTGTCCCACCAGGGGCTCCAATATCCTGGACCTGGTCATTACCAGCATGGGAGATAGATGCTCCACACCAGTGGTCATCCCCTCATTGGTCAGGTCTGAGTATAAGCAAATCATCCTTGACATCCACATCCTACCCCCACCCCCCAGTAAGGAAACCTCCTTAAAAAACTTCTCCAAAACCAATGTCATGCTACTGAAGTCAGAAGTGACAGACTTCACAACACGCACGCAGACGGGATCTGGAAATTTGACTGCAGAATCCTGCACTAAGGCACTGTACGAGCACATCCATTCATGCATGAATTGTGCCATCCCAAATAGAACCAAGATGCTTTTCTTCAAAAAAAAGGAAGCCAATCTGGTGGTCCCCTGCTATAAACAAACTGTACAACACAAGGAAGAAACTGTTGCAGAAAATATGAAAATCCCATGATGCAAAAAACTCCCTCACCAGCCTCAGTAAGAAGTTGAGATCCCTCATAAAATCCTCAAAAGCTAGTTACGAAAATAAAATTGCCAGATTCCAAAGACAACCACAAGGCATTCTATAGTTATGTCAAGAATCTAAATGGTAATGCTCAGATCTGCTCTGAACTACAACAGAATGGCATTAAATATACTGATCCCAAGTATATTGCCAATATCCTGGCAGATCGATTTAGTGCCAACTTCATCCCCCTCTCACCTCCTAAAGGGCCCATCTCAATACCAAAAGATTGCCAAATTCCGATAATTACGACCACACAGGTAGAAACCACACTCTCCAAAACTAAGAATATGGCATCCATGGGACCAGATGACATGCCAGGCTGTGTACTACATGAACTACAAAATGAACTGGCACCTCACCTAAGTGTCATGTTTAATCATAGCCTTACCTCAGGCTTTGTGCCCACTGAGTGGCACACAGCTACAGTTATCCCGCTCCACAAGGGAGGATCCACCTTGGATCCCGGGAACTACCAACCCATCAGTCTAACAAGCCTGATCTGCAAGGACATGGAACGCATTATCATGGAACTTATAAACAAAGACATTGGCAACCTTCAAACTCTGGACCCCACCCAGTTTGGGTTTGTGAAGGGCCGATCCCGAATCTGATTGACTTCTTCGAATCAGTCTCCAGAGCTGTGGACGAGGGTAAGGCAGTCCACACAGCCTATCTGGACCTTGCCAAGGCCTTTGACACCATCCCCAACTCTGGAATCATAAATAAACTTACTAAGCTGGGCATAAATCCCTACGTCACTCGATGGGTTGCCAAATGGCTTACTGACAGAACCCAGACTGTAAAAGTAGCTGACTCCAAATCCAGCTCCAGACAAGTGACAAGTGGAGTACCTCAGGGTTCAGTCCTGGGACCACTCTTGTTTGGCATCTACTTCTCTGAAGTACAGGCCAACACTAAGGGACTCTGGCTAACAAAGTTTGCAGATGACTGCAAACTGGGAGCCATTATTGAATCCCCAAATGATGTGGATATTTCATAAAAGGGCCTTAGAGAAACAGATGCCTGGTGCCAGAGCCATGGGCTCAAGCTTAATGCCAAGAAATGTATAGTTATCCCCTTTGGAAAAAAAAACATGTTCCTATGAATTACCACATAGGTGACAGGACACTAAACATCGTAAGTGTGATGAGAGACTTAGGGACACAGGTGGACAGTGGTCTCACTTTCGATAACCACATCACCACAACAGTCAGGAAACCCTTCTATGTGGCACACCTCATCACTAAGGGCTTTTCATCCCGAAAAAAGGAGGTCATTGTCCCACTGTATTCATTCTTCATTAGACCCATTATAGAGTATAATGCCCCATTTGGTATGTATCTCACAAGACATCTGCAACAGCTGGAAAGGCCACAGAAATACCTCACTAAAAGAATCACAGGCCTAAAGCAGATGCCATATGCTGACCATCTAAAAAAACTCCAGCTATACTCTGTGGCATATCGTCTACTCAGAGGCAATCTCTGCTTAACATACAAGGCCATGTCAAACCCTGAGCTGTTGGACATGCTCCACTTAAAGAAATCCCAATCCCTCAGAGCTACATGCTCCAGGGATCTAAACCTTATCATCACAATGAACAAAACATGCTGGAGGGATAGGTTACTGACCCAGAGACTCCCCATACTCTGGAATAGACTGCCCATACATGTCAAGCAGAGCGCCGCATTGGCCCTATTCAAAAGGAACCTTGATGATTGGATGGGAGATAGGAAATTCACCCTGGGGATCATATCAGTCGCCCTGTTAGACAGGGGCCCAGAGAAGTAAATATTGTGGGATGAAATATCCAGGGAATTGTTATGGCTAGGCTTGCTAAGGCCTTAGAGCTGATAGCCTAGTACCAACCTATGAACCTGTGAACCTATATGTGCATATATGCAGGCTGTGACAGCCATTTCTACATCCATCAGTATGTGCATGCCTTTATATGTCTGCATTTCTGCACCAGAGACCCAGTTGTACATGTAATTTGCCATTGGTGCCTTAGCAGGTGTCTTTCCACAAGTTGCTGATAGAAGGGCACATATACCTGCTATCACAGGCCTCACTTACATCCATTATTATGTCTTTGGTTGTCTACTGGTGTATTATTGCACCAGAGTCCAAGGTACACTCCCATTTTTCTGCCATTTTTCCCATTAGTTTTTATTTCAATTACATGTCTGTTGACTGTTAGTGGCAATCAGTATGTTTGGCTGGAAACAGCTGCTTTAAGTCAGATTGGTGTGAGATGGTGGGTTAATGCAGTTGGCTGAAGATGAGAAGGGTCTGGGTCCAAAGCTTGGCAGAGGTATTTACTTTGTTCATGTGTCTAACAATGTCATAAACACATTTAATCATTAAAGGTCATTTAAGCTTAGTGAAGCACTTTGCTTAGCTCTGCTCAAATCTGTGCTAAAAATATAAAGAAAAGAAAAAGGAGATGATAGGAAAGTGGTAAAATGGGGTCAAGCATGGGGGAAAACATAGTGAAAGGCAGCTAGGGATATGCAGGAAATGTATTGGAAAGAACCATAGCTCTCCATGTCTTGTACAGCAACAGTGGCACATTTTGACAGATTTTGTAAATGAATTTGGACTCTCAAACCTCAGAGAGAGGAGTGAGGACAAGATAACTGTGTTGTCAAGCCAATTAGACTAGATTAGTGGTGCCCAGTAGACAAGTGTGTGACATGAAGAGCTATGTATGGGACAATATTTTTTTTGGGGGGGCAGGTGCCCATTTTTTTTGTTTGTTTTTTTAAGGTGAGAGTGGAATGTTGAGGAAGGGACATAGGTACATATGGGGAGGTACGTTGGGTAGGAGAGGATGGGTTTGCATACAGACAAGACAGCAGACAAGGGCGGTGTGTGACACATGAGGAGTTAAACACCTTGGATGGGGAGGGTGTTGTGGAATCCAAGTCACACGTGCCTTCAGATGGCAGCAGCTTGACTCACTTCCCCACCCATGGGACAGTTGACACTGCTTCTTCACTGCCCCAAGGGTGGCTGTGCTGGAGGCTGGGCACCAGGGTGAGCCTGGCCCACCAGGTCAACCAGCATGCTCTCAGTCTGGTGCAGGCAGTGTTCATAGTTCTGGTGAACAATCCTGTGCAACATGACCAGCAGTTGATCCTGGGTTACTGCAGCTCGTCCACCTCCGCTACCAGGTGGAGGCCGGGCCCTGTACCCTGAAGCAGTTCCACCCAACACTGCAGGTGGTGCAGGGGCAGTAGAGGGGGCACCACCGGCCTGGGTCCCAGATGTGCTAGGACCTGGTGCCATGGCCAGTTGAGTCAAGGTAGGAGGATTACCAGGAACTGGGCTACCCCAACGTGCTGTGGTAATGGAGGTATAGCAATAAGTATAGGTTAGTTATTAACAAAACATTGTTAGTAATAACAGCATGCCAGAACATTGGAAATAACACAATTACATATCAATGCATAGTATATGAAACACAACAATAAATAACAGAACAGTTCATATAACAGCATGCCAGTAACAGTTACAGCATAAGGCCAACAAAATAGGTAATTTAACAAGATATGTTACTATGCATCCATTATAATACATAACAATAATAAAACACATGCCCCAAAAACAGTTAATGTAACAACATATGTTAATAGTAAACCATAACCAATTAATAACTGTAATAAATAAATGAAGATAAGGGGTGAGGCGAGAGAGAAAATCAGTCCATTAGTAACACTGCACCTTACTTCCTTGACAACAGTACTACTATCTACTCTACGGGTCTGTATTTCCTTTATGCGTACAGCGAGTATAAGTCTCCTGTAGCTGATGTAGCACATATATACCTCTCAGGCTATATGCATGGGACACAATGGGCCAAACGGTAACAATTGCAGGTAAACACCTACACAGAACACTTGCACATCAGGTGAACATATATAACTACCAAAGTGCTCTGTGGGCTGAAATGGTGATACTTTGCAATCTAGGTACTCAGTGCCATGGTATTCCTGTAACAGGTGGATTACACACTATTAATTACATAACATGAAATCATGACACTTGAGACATATGTATGTGTACAGTACCAGACACTAAAAAGCTATCATGCCTTGGTTGGCAGGCATGGGAATAGAGCCCAATAGTAATGACTGCAGGGGATATCTGCATGGAATGCATTAATCAACTGCAGCAACTTTTAACAGACATTCCAGGCATACAGTCATACCAGGATTACATATATTATTTCTGAGTGCACATTGCTGATTTTTCACATTCTTGCTAATGATTTTAGCAGTCTGGGAAATCTAACCACACAATTATCTATACATAATATGGGCTACCTCACCCGTTTACTTGTAGTTCCTGTGGACAGAGAATATGTGAGCATTACGTGATTACTACTGCAATATTTAGTGCTAATAGCACTGGATTCGAACCCTGGTCTGTGTGTGGCAAAATGTACTACACACAGTGCATTTAACAAGCAAATCTACTGCTGGCTCCTGACTGACTGATATTTGCCTAGAACTCACCTGGAACCAAAATATAACCTGGTAGTACTACTGCAGTGTTATACTAGACTGCAGTGATAGTAGAACACACATGCATGAAATATAAGCATAACACATATAGTAGGTACACTATATATCAGTATAAATAATGCTGGTGTACACAATTTCTTGTAAGTGGGTTGAAATATCTGTGAAGTCAACAAACAGTATGAGTTCATGGAGTGGGCTGCCTCACCCATATACCTTGATTACCTGATGTTTGAGGATGACAGAGAATTAGGTGAACAATATTGGTCTAGAAACAGCCTTGAACAGTATTATATGAGTTAAACAATACAATTGGCAGCCATTAAATTTGCATTCTGCAGCTATTACAGTGTTATACTTGACTGCAGCTTCTTACCTTACAGCTTTAATGCATACAGCTTTACTGCAATGGTTACAACAACACAATCCTGATGTACACCATTTTCCTTGGTGTTATTGGTATTGTTTCATGTTTTATTGCACAACAGTTGGCATTATTTATTTCTTGCAATACAGCTCTAATTCCACATTTATTACAATACACCCTGGGATTCAATAAGCATTTTTTCCATGTAGGAACAGTGTAGCTGCTCCTGCACTGAATATGGCCGCCAAGTGATCCAGTAAGCTATTGTTCTGACATGCATGAGCCTACTTACACTATTCTGCATGGACACCACTGCGTAATGCTAATTACCTTATTTGCTGGTAAAAACCATGCAAATGAGGTGAATTAGCAATTCAGCAATCAGGCAGGAAGGCATAAGTGCAAGAATAGTGTTAGCTGCAGAAATGTAAGAAATGTATTTGGCAACTAGCCGAATACATTTCTGCAAAAATTAAAATGGAGGTATGACAGCTCAAATAAAAGCATGCATTATAATCTTTAGGCATGCCAATGGCCAAATATATGGCCATTGGCATGGAAAAGTGTTACATTTTTATAAAAATAAAAGTTAATTTTTTGGCTGATCTCGGCCGTTTAAGCATAGGTCGCACAAACGGGATCATGACGAAAATAAAACAAAATGTGAGAACACAATTTTAAGTGAAATCTGCATTTTGCCATTATAGTCTATGGCATGTAGAATCAAAACAATACCAGGGAACAGTGGGTGTTAAGGGGAAAGGCTTTGAAGTAGTGCAGTAACTAGGGATTAAGGCAGTGGGGTATGCCAATGAGGGAAATTTACTGAAACACAAAAAGAGTCTAAGTGCCAAACTGCACCTAACCATGTAGGTGTTATAACATGATTTTGTAAGCAGGAGGAGCAACAGACATGAAAAGGGGTGTGTCACGCATGGTGTAAGCACATTGGAGCCTTATGGCTCCCAGATAAGCTTAACAAAGCACAGCAAAGAAAGGGGGTGTGTCTGAGGCTGCATTGACTTATTCCATGAAATAAAGAGTGTCCATGGAGGGCCCTTTCTTCATGTTTACATTAGCTAAATGGGATTGTGCCACATGAACCAGGTCTAAAAAAAAGAAAAAAAAAAGCAGAAATACCAGGACTGTATACCAGGGAAGAAATGGGAAGGGAAAAAAGGGAAAACAAGGAAAATAGAATTAAAGCAATCAAGTACAAATTACATAGCTAGCAGGTGGAATGTATCATAGTCAGCCAATCATACAGGCAGCATTTGTAGCATAACAGTATAAACTATGCAAACACCTTACAGTCTGTTTTTTACCACAAACTCTGCACCATTAGTGTACACATGCTGGGGAATTTTAACTGGAAAATGTTAGGGGCTGCCATTGCTTTGAACAATCAGTATGTGCTGGAGGCTGAGTTTTAGTGAGGAGGATAATGCTGACAACTGCCACACACCAAGGAGAAGGAGAAGAGTGTTCAGACCCAGGGTAACTTTCCATGGGCTACATGATCTGGAGATAGTAGAGTGCTACAGGGTGGACAGACACACACTTCAGCAACTCATCAAGCTGTGCTGGCCTGAACTCAGACCTAGAGCCAACAGAGGGGAACCCATCACAGTGGATACCAAGGTAAGTGTAGCCTTAAGAATACTAGCTACAGGTACTTTCCAAAGACCTACTGGGGACATCATGGGGGTCTCACAGGCATCTGCATCCAGGGTACTCCACCAGTTCATGGATGCCATGCTGCCATATGCTGGTGAGTACATTTACTTCCCCAACACCCGTGAGGAGAGGACCAGCAATATGCATCTCTTCCAACATGTAGCACAATACAAAGAGGTACTGGGTGCAATAGACTGCATGCACATCCACATCAAAGCACCACCTGGTGAACAGGGTAGGTTCTACATAAACCACAAGAGATTCCCCTCCATCAACTGCCAGGTTGTGTGCAATGCCCAGGGCATTATCATGAATGTGTGTGCTGGCAGCCCTGAAAGTTATCATGACTCCCACAGCTGACATTCATTACAGCTGTGCCAGGCATTTGCCAGTGGGTCATCCCATATGGCCATCTGGTGGGGGTGCTGGCTATGCACTGGAGCCGTGGATGATGACACCCATCAGAAATGCACACACACCCACACAAGAATGCCATAATGAGGCACACGCACAAACCAGGATCATTATAGAGCGTGTGTTTGGGATGCTCAAGTCATGGTTCTACTGCCTTGACATATCAGGTGGAGCCTTGCAATACTCTCCAGCCACATGTGCACACATGTTCATAGTATGTGCCATGCAACACAATATGATTCTGTGGAAACAGCTGCAGCAGGAACAGCATGGAGAAGGGCCACACAGCCCACCCACCATTGCCAAGGTCCGCACAGGCACAGGGGGACTCAGGGGAGGAGGAGGCCCCTGAGCCTGCTCCTGTAGGCAGACAGAGGCATTCCTAGCATGCTCAGGCTTTGGCAAAGAGGCAACACATAGCACACTGACACTGTATGGACCCCAGGGACTGACCCTCTCTTTAACTCGCAAACACAGTAAAATGGATGACACACACATATCACATTACCTGTAACTTACCATGCATAGGCAGTGTACTGTGTGCATCCAACATAGGCGGCCCTCAAGCACCATCCTCACAACTGCCGCAGGCACAAGGTAAGTCTTCATAACAATAAATGAATGGATTAGTATGTTTTGGTAGCATATCTATGGCAATGCAGCATGCATGCAAGGGAATGGGGTGACCTATTCGGATAGCAGCAGACAACTGGCAGCTATGTGTGACAGCAGGAAATGCCTGCCCAAAACTGGCCTCCATACACTATGCAGTAGTACCCAAGGTGGCAAATCTCACTGCAGTATATGTGTGGGGACAACTAACTGGCGGAAGTCATAAGTCACAGGCATGGATGTCAGTGTGGGGGTCCCATAACCACCCCTCACACCCACACAGCAAGTCAGCTATAGAAAACCAGAGAGAAATGATGACAATGTTGAATTACCCCCATACAGACTCAAAAGTGATAGCACAGCAGGCCTCACAGTTGCAGTAAGGTTATGAAGGGTAAGAAGTCTGAAACTGAAATGTATGCCATTACAATCTGACCTGTGGTCTTCATTGATCTGCCTCTAGTCCCCAAGACAGGGCACAGTAGTATGGTAAATGGAACCAAAATATAAAGTAAATATCAGCTCAGTCTGTGTTAATGTGTACAGCTGACAGGTGTGCCCCCCATATACCCACAGAAATGCAGTAACACATATGTTTGCAGGGAAATAGCAGCATAGCAGACATTGGCAGGGCTGTCCCAATACACATGAAAACATGTTGCTTGTCCAAAATATGCAGGGGTCAATGAGCTATGTGTATGTGTGGTTAATACTGTCAGGATCTGGCCAGCATGTTCTCCTTGCAGTTGTCTTGTAGTGCTCTAGGTACAGTGCTGTCTTTGACAGGGCCATGTGCATATAACTGCAGTGGTAACTATTCTGCATGTCAGTGACACCCACTGCTCTGCCACTGACATACCTGGAAGTCACAGTGCTATGTGGAATATACTACATATATAATGGACATCTTGAACAATGTGTATCAGAGGTGCTAAGGCTTTTTTGAATAGCGTTCCAAGAAACTCAAACTGGCACCCAGCAAATAAACTTTAAACCAAGACAAAGCCAGGTACCACAGAAAAGGGACTCAGAACAATCTTGCAGCTCAAAAATTGAGTGGTTTAATAGTAGTTTAAAAAGCATGAATGCAATTAAAATCACAGTGTTTTCATCTCGTTCAGTCAGACTTCATCAGATACACGAAGCTTCAGTTAAACACACACACACACATACACACACACACACATATATATATATATATATATATATATATATATATATATATACTTCAAAATATTCCACCAATTAAAACCACAACCAATAAAAATTCCCAATTTTCCTAATTAATTATAAATAAGGTGTGAAGTGCCTTGTGCTTTAAAGCATTAAAAGTACATAAAATAAATTTCACATTGTAAAAGCCCAAAGAACATTTAAAAATTACAGTATAAAATGATGACAGTACAAAACAAAACATAGTATTTCACAGCCTAACATATTAAGATGTTTGATTCTGTTAAAATTCACTAGTTAATGAAATGCATATTAAAACATTAAAATGCGTTTACTCCCTCTAGTGGTTCTTTTAATCCACAAGGCACTTTGCACATTAAATATGTCATTTTACAATGATACATTTTACATTTTACAATGTGTCTTGGTTTTGTGACTATAGTGCTTTTTGGTACTGTCACCAGTGGTTATTTTTAATAATCCTTTTTTCTTATGTTTGCTTTTACATATAATGGACATGCCTGCACAGTTGAATGCACTCTGTACCCACACCCATAACTCCCAACCTCTGACAGCAAGATGTCTGGACAAGGACAGAAATAAAAGTGGAACAAAGACACAATGATAGGCATGTGTTGTAAATATCGCCCTTACATACTGAGAAAGTTGGTAGGGTGAGGATTTTGCAGTATTGGGAATTGCCAGAAGGTTATGTAGTCTGAAACAGTAATGTCTGCCATTGTTTTGTAATACCACTCTTCAGTTATATGTAACTAACTTTCCATAAAAATTCAAGTTTACATATACAGGATGAAACCTCTAGCCAGATACCTGGACAACCTGCAAAAAAGTCTATAGGTGAGAGGTGTGACCACACAAGGATATGACATCTCAGTTTAGAAAGATACCACACAAGCAGAAGATCCCCAGCCAGTATATCACCAAGTTGCTGGACTGTTTACACAGTGTGTCATCACTCAACTGGCTGTAGCCACACCTCACAAATGGCTTTGTTGGGCAAGAATGTACATAGCTGCCCTCATAATATTGGTCTATGCATCATACAACTAGTATTCCACTGGTAAAGCACTGTGATGATCTAAGGATGACTGGCACTAGGTAATGACACAATACATTGCAGTGTTAGACTACAGATATGTCAGAAAATCTCTGCTAAACAAACCCAGTACCCTGAGCAAAGTCCTGTGTACTCCTGAGAGTTATGGCTGCAGCACACAAAACCCTGGACGGGAATACACCTATCTCTGGCATGGAGTCTCACTGTAACTATATAAGGTCACATTCGGCATGCTCTTACACTTAAAGAATCACAGGACATGTTGGAACCCACAATGGACTATATGAGTGCATTGTGTATATATGTCTGTGCATACAGACAGCTATGTACACCTTAACTGACCCCACACAAACACACACACACACACACACACACCAGACAGGATTACCCTCAGATAGCTGTAGATGGCCCATATGTGATATATCTGAATCTGCTGCATGAGATACACAGACATATATATGGGCAACAGATAACATATGTCAAGCATACACACACATAGATGTGGGAAAGTGAGAGACAGACAGTGATAGAGAGAGAGACACACAGGGGGACACAGAGTGAGTCACACACGCAGATGCCATGAATGACATACAGTGATGTCCTGCTGTGGACAGTGGCATACCAGTTGCAAACAGTTGCACGTGCCAGCATAAATGGAGAGCCCCATTGTGTAATAGTACTGAGGTTGAGACTGTTCCCTCTCAGTACACATTCACATTGCCCTATTTTACAAGATCTGCTGCTGTCATTCACCTTAGATGTATCATTGGACACCTACCACCCCTATAAGCTTTGTAGCACATGCGATAACCGTGTAACACTATAGGATAAATAACTAGATAGGTGGGGTTCTAATCTCAATACTGGCAACTGTGTGAGTGTGTGTGTGTGTGTGTGTGTGTGTGTGTGTGTGTGTGTGTGTGTGTGTGTGTGTGTGTGTGTGTGTGTGTGTGTGTGTGTGTGTGTGTGTGTGTGTGTGTGTGTGTGTGTGTGTGTGTGAGACAGTTGTGTGTACAAGACGAGGGACTGTGTGTTTGTTTGTAGGTGAAACAGCTTTAGGCCATTCCCACCCACAACACTTACCAGTGCCCCATTTTATTATCATTCCCTTTATCAGCACCTTTGGCCAGTTGTCAGCCTAGTAAGCTCTGTAGCATGTGCGATAACTGTGTAACACTGTAGTACAAATCACTAGATAAGCAGGGGTTCTACTCTCAGATCCAGCAAATGTGTGATTGAGTGTGTCAGTGTGCATGTTTGTAAGAAAAAGTATTTTGATAAGTTTCCCTCCCAGTGCCCTACATTATCAGGACTGCTGATGTCATTCCTCTTATTAGCACCTTTTGCCAATTGTCAGCCCAGTAAGCTCCATAGCACATGCGATAACTGTAGAACACTAGAGTACAAATCACTAGATAAGCAGGGGTTCGGCTCTCAGATCTGGTTAATGTGTGTGGGTGTGTATGTTTGTAAGAAGACGTATTTTGATAAGTTTCCCACCCAGTGCCCTACTTTCTCAGTCCTGCTGATGCTATTCTCCTTATCAGCACCTTTGGCCAGTTATCAGCCCTGTAAGCTTTGTGGCACATCAGAGAATTGTGTAACACTATAATAGAAATAACCAGATAGGCAGGGGTCTCGTCTCAATACTGGTAACTGTGTGTGTGTGTGTGTGTGTGTGTGTGTGTGTGTGTGTGTGTGTGTGTGTGTGTGTGTGTGTGTGTGTGTGTGTGTGTGTGTGTGTGTGTGTGTGTGTGTGCATGTTTGGGTTGAGAATTATATTGTGTGGGGGTTATACCATTTTGAGTTGTGTACCACCCTGTACACTTCCCATCACCCTACTTTACAAGGCCTGCTGATGTCATTCACCTTAGAAGTACCTTGGGACAAAGTAGTTTCATATAAATTCTGTGGTGCATCTGATAACTGCGTAACACTGTAGTATAAATAATTAGATTGGTAGGGGTTCTAATATCAATACTGGCAACTGTGTGTGTTTGGGTGAGAATCATATTCTGTGTGGGTTATACCATTTTGAGTTGTGCACCACCCTGTACACTCTCCATCACCCTATGTTACAAGGCTTGCTGATGTTGTTCACCTTAGAAGTACCTTGGATAAGATGAACTCTTATAAGCTCCATGGTGCATCTGATATCTGCGTAATACTATAGTAGAAATAACTAGATAGGTAGGGGTTCTAATCTCAATACTATCAACTGTGTGTGTTTGGGTGCGAATCATATCATGTATGGGTTATGCCATTTTGATGTGTGTACCACCAATGCCTGTTTATCAATTCCAGCAAGCATTACTTTATATAGTGTGTTAAGTACATCTGTCTCACATGCAGCATGTTATACCATTGTACAGGCCATACCAGTCATCTGTACAGATGTCTATGGAATATCTGGATCTTTTCAACCTATATGTGGTCTGTGTCCCCTAACAGTGACCATGTATGTGATATTGTTGCCAACTAGGTCACAGATAGTGTATTGACACACATGCCAGAATCAGATATCACACCTGACTGAAACATCATGCTGCTAGAATGTCTGTTACCCTATCACTTTTCCAGGCTTGTAGGAGAAATAGGTAACTCCAGCTGCTATTTCTGTTGGGTTATCTCACCATCCATGAAGGCATTCACAACATTACATGTTAACAAAGGCAGTGGGTTAAGTCCCATGCAAATAATCTATGTGGGGCATGTCATGTGTATGTAGCACTACAGTACATTAAAAGTGGATATGTAGGTTTACGAATCTGTCTATTGCCAACTGTGTTTGTGTTACTGTATGCACATCTCCTGTGTCAGTCTTTACTGTGTGTATGCAAAGGATATATCATTTTATTACCCCATTCCACCCTGTAAACTCAGGAATACATACCACAAACCTATCATACACAGTACCATGCATGCCCTCACCAACTGCATCAGGTTTGAGTGTATGGGAAATAAATGACAGGGGCAACAGGTGGTGACTGGTGAATTTGTTGCAGTCAATCTAATGGCTAAGCTTGTGAGGGACCTACTGACAGTACTCCAGTAACCTGTTCCATATGTATGAGCCTGTGGTACTACACAACACTGAGGTGACATGTCTGAAGGGTACCTGTCTGTGACAATGGGTATGTATGCAAGGTCACACTGTCTGACAACAGTGTCCATCACACATTGTTGCATGCATACATACCTAGTAAATGTACATCTAAAGCTGTTCCCTGGCTACTGCCAGCACTTTGTGTGCACACCGGTAAGGCAGTTTATCTACTATATGTAATTGCTGCACTAAAAACTCTGATATGTAATTCACACTCCGACAAGGCGTTTGCTGTAATAACTTAATGTTTTGACTGGTTTTGGCTACTATAGTATCCATTGCCATACATAGAGCTGTAGCAACTGTTTTAAGTTAGAGCAACAGTTTTAAAGTTAAAGCCTGTAATCGCAAAGCAGGTAGCGAATGTGTACTTGCCTTACGTGACCCGATACACCCTTACAAAGCTAGGGCAGGTATTTGCTAAGTTAGAAGTTTAAAGCAACTCTGTACAAGTCTCTTTTCATCTACTGAACACAGTCAGGTCAATCTGCTGATAAATTACTGTATATCGCTAATGTTGCTAATGTTATAATCGAATAAGTGCTAGCAGCAAGTCACGTATATCTTATTTAATGCAGTGGTATTTTATAGAGATGTGTCATTTACAATTTGTGCTCTTTTCTGGATGTTCTTAGTGAAAATTTAAATTGCAAACTCTGAAACATTGTTTGGATATTGTTCATTTTATCTGCCACTGTTACTAATATTCAATGTGGAATTGCTCTTAAACTTACCTAAACACAAAGCTCACTCTGACTCTGAACACTCCTGCACGCACTATTTCAGTCACCTTATTCTTTGAGTTTACTTCCACTCTCTAGCCCTTCCACCCCACTTATTGCTCTCTTTTACCTACACTCACTCACACTCTCCTCCTCCATTCCCTATACTGTTACCTGCTACATCCACTAATAGTTATTAATGCTACCTAGTCCCTCTGCTCTTTTACAGCCTTTTTCATCTAAAATTTCCCTCTACCCAGGAAAATATCTGACCCAGAGTGAAACAGCAAGCAGGTGGACCCGCATCCCCATGAGAAAGTGTGTTGTCTACCAAAACTTGCATGTAAGTCTGTGGGTTCTTGCAAATTCCTACATGTGCTACAGCATTAATATAATTGCAATGACCCTGTCTATGTATAATTGAGCCCCAACAGCGTGCACACTCGCAGGGATACCCCCTCTCTCTCCTGTTCTATCTGTAATACCCCATCTTCTCCACTAAGTGGCAGCAAAGCACCAAATTGTCCTCCTAACCAGCATCTAAGCCTACCTAAGATACCTTGCTGCTCACTACTGATTCAGTACCCTTTCCCAAATCTAGCAATCCCCCTCATTAAATAAAAGCAAAGTACTCTAATCTAGGTGTTATCCTCTTAGTTCTTGCCTATCCACTAACTTACATTACAGTATACCAGACAGCACAGAAATACTAACAGTGTCCTGCCCTTACCTGCACTCACTGATACTTTTTATTTTTTGGTGCTCACCTCTGCTGGGGTCTGAACCTGCTCTGTTCATCCTATGGGCAAACTCTGCTCCCCTCCCTGCCCCTATTCTCATCCACCTCCACAACCTCCACATTTAACTATCCTTATCTCCTCCCATTTCCATCCTTCTCCCAATCACACAACATCCTCACCAACCACTCTAAAATACTAACTCCTACCCACCTGTACTATGTCCCCTCCAAAATCTCTCCTTCTGACTTTCATACTACTAGCAATCTTAATACCCCTCTCCTACCTGACACAACTTCCTCACCCTTCTTATATCACACTAACACACTATACAATCAGTTTACAACTCAGATCCCAATCACCTTACTCCTCAATAACTCCTGAAGTCTATCCCTATTAGACCACCCGTTTCTACAAACCAAAAATCTTTCCAATCATAGCAACACCCAAATTTCCATGCCAGTCACACCCAAACAAATAAGCCCAAGACCATACAGACAGCCTCAATATACTACCAACCTCTTAATAGAATTGCTACATCTTACTTTCCTCTCTCAATCAGGTGTTATCCATCTGAACCCAGGCCCCATCAACTCTCCTTCCAATAATGTCTCCTCCCCCTCACACTCCCTTTCTCCTAAATCCATTTGCTTCACAACAATTAATGCACAAAGCCTTTGCAACAAAGTCCCTACTTTACATGCCTGGCTCTTCCATAATCACCCAGATATTGTCGCTATCACAGAAGCCTGGATTAAACCTCATATAACTGACAGTGAAATACTTCCACCTAGCTACCAAATAATCCGCAATGATAGACCCATTAAGAAAGGAGGTGGAGTAGCCTTAGTTTACTCCCCCGCCTACACAGTAACATCATTACCAACCCTATCCTTACTTTCTTTAACTCAGAATTAACCATAGCATCTCTAAAGATTAATAATCACAAAACTATATGCATAGCCACCATCTGCATTCCCCCAGGCCATAATAACATTCCAATACTTAAAGATATCCTCTCCTGGTTCTCTTCCACCTTCAAAAAAGAAACCTATATCCTAGGTGATGCAAACAATAACTGGGATAACATCAGCTCTCAACCTCCTTCTCATGCAATCAGTCTCTTTAATTTTACCCAGATAATTAATGCCCCTACTAGACCTAACAAAAATGGAAATTCAGGCACCACCCTTGACTGGATATTAGTATCCCACCCCAACATAATATCATCTTCTGGCACCCTCCCTGACCCTATCAGTGACCATCTACCTGCCTTCACAGATCGGCAACCATCTCTACTCCTCAAGCAACACTACTATATCCAAACCCATAACCTTTCTAAGTTCAGCCCTCAAATATTTAATGATTGTCTAAGCCTAATCAACTGGAATGCCTTAAAAACCCTGCCCCTTAACAGTGCTATCACCTACTTCAATGAAGCCTTTCTAAATCTACTTAACTACCATGCTTCTCTTAGAACCAAATGAGTCAAATCTAAAATATCTCCTTGGTTATCCAAAGAAACTAAACAAACCATGATACTAAGGGATAAAAAGTGGAAGCAGTTCCACATCAACAGACTACCCACTACACTAGTAGAATGCAAACAGCTCCAAAATTCTGTAAAGAAACTAATAACTAGAGACCAGAAATCCTACTACACCAAACTCCAATCAGCACACCCCTCCAACCCTAAACAATTCTGGAATACTATCTCCTCTCTCCTCCATCCCGGAAACAAAGACAACCCCTGCCCCAATCCAAATCTCTCTGAACTCGATACCGCCACATTATTCAACACCTGCTTTGTGGACTGTATAGCTAAACTAACCACAGCCTTCCCCAGCTTTCCTTCTAGCTCTCTCTCTCCACCCTCATCACATCCTTCTGACAGCATACAACATCCACCCTCCTTCAAACTAAACCCTGTTCCCACAAGCATCATAAAAAAATCCTATCCCAACTAAAACCTTGCTCTTCTGCACCAGACAACTTACCTGCTTTCTTCCTCAAACTTGCAGCCAACAGCATAGCCCTACCTATCTCTATTTTATTAAACAGGTCCATCCAAGAATCACACGTCCCATCTATCTGGAAACACGCATTCATCATTCCACTCCACAAGTGTGGTAAAAACTATGATACCACCAACTTTAGGCCAATTTATATTCTCTCCCCACTCTCATAAATACTAGAAAAATGTATTCATACCCAACTGATGTCACATCTAACCCATAATAACCTCCTTACCCCCACCCAACATGGTTTCCGCCCTGGCCGTAGTACCACTACAGCTCTTCTGTCCTTCCTTGAATCCATCAACGAGACCTGTGACAGTGGCAATCTAGTATCTCCCTTATTCCTAGACCTATCTAATGCCTTCCACACTGTCTCCCATACTCTTACCACAACATTCCACTCTCAACCTTTCTCCCTCTATATGATCTTGGTTCTCTAGTTACCTCTCTGAAAGACTCCAAGCTGTAAAATGGAAATCCTCAATATCCTCCTTCCTACATACCCCCACAGGTGTACCACAAGGATTTTTGCTAGGCCCCCTTCTTTTCAACATTTTCATTAACAACTTTCATCTCTCCATTCCAAATTCCTCTGTAATTCAGAATGCAGATGACTCTACTATCATTTGTACTGCTGACCCCCTCTCTGACTTACTATTAAAAACTCAGTTAGCCTTTTCAAAAACTTAAACTTGGATGCAGAACAACCACCTTACCCTAAACTTGACCAAAACCAAACTAATGGTATTTACTCCCTTTAGAACTTCCACCATTGATAATTCCCCCTTCATTATATTAATCCAAAACAACACCCCCATTGAAATTATATCTCACACAAAGCTCCTTGGTGTCATTATCGATGATCATCTAAAATTCAACATCCATATAAATAAAAGTATTAAAAAAACACATCAGAAATTAGGACTCTTGTATCGACATAACCGCTTCCTTACTCCAGCAACCAGAAAGACCTTAGCCTCCTCCTACCTTCTCCCCTCTCTCACATATGGTGCCCCCCTGCTCACCAATCTCCAACTCGGTTTACAATCCAAGTTAGAATCATGTTACAATAAAATCATCAAACTTGCCACCGACTCCAGATATTCATCCCATCACTGCCTCTCTCTTCAATTCCTTCAATGGCTTGAGTTACAAAACTACCTAAACCTGCTAAAACTCTCCACAGCTCACAAACTCATCTTCAAACCATCCAGCTGTCCAACTCTCTCCTCCACCTTATCTCCCTGAATTCCAAATCGCCCACTTCAGTCAGAAAACCAAAACCTATTACAAATTCATAAACCCTCTAGGCCCCCTGGCCACTTCCTGCTATCTTACTTTGCAGCCAAATTTTGGAACCCCCCCCCCTTCGAAATACTGCAAATCCCACTAACTTCAAATCCCTCCTTCACATATATCTGTCCTCCAAGTGGATTTGCCCCTGCACTTCACCCACATGAGTTCCCACTTTGTAATTCATCTTTCACACTTAACACTTTGCTCATCTCTTGCATCCTCTATATTACTAGTACATTCTATGTAAATACTATACTATGTTCACTCAAATCTTCACTACCACTAGACCTATACTTTATTCTAACACGTACTTATGCTAAATTCAGTAAGTTGTACTGTAACATGTACTATATGTCTGCTGTTTTGAACAATGTCCTCTTAATGATGGATCTAACTTGCTATTGATAATATTTTTGACATTTCTGAACTGTAATTGACTTGTTACTGTAATTGTGTCATGGAGCTTATCTCCCCAGGCCTCCACTGAAAATGGGCCTTTCAAAGCCCAGTGGATTTCCCCAGTCATCAAACTGAAATTAATTAATTAATTAATTAATTAATTAATTAATTAATTAAATGGTTGGTGCATTTCAGTCAGCTATACTCAATGTTGATAATTTCTGGAGGGCCACAGCCTGCAGACACACAGATACCTCGAACACAAACAGAATACAGCATGCCAGACTACATTCAGTCAGTGGTACTAACAGCAATAATGCATCAAGGCTAATTAGGTACATACACCTTTATGTGTACCCACAATAAATGCAAGCAGACAGCACCTTACACAGTATTACATAGCTACACTGTACTATATTCACCCTTGTGCATCAGATCCATATTAGCCTGTCCCCATATCAATGGTATGGGTGACAAGCATATGGCACAGGTATCATCATATGCACAGGGTGTGATGTGGGTTTGCCAGTGGCCTAGTCTGGGCCATATGGTTGATATCCATGTGTGTGTGTTTGGAGGGGTATCCTATAAATGGGCTGTGCAAAGGTGATGTGTGTGTCTGGAGGTGGTCTGCGTGTGATACAGATGTGTGTGTGTGTGTGTATGTATGCATACAGTAACAGCATGTGGCTGCACTACACAGGGATGTGTTGGATAGCTGTGGACCGTACATGGCAGGGCATCTAGTTCACCATCTCTGGCCACAGACACATGAACTGGTCCTGCCAGGGATCTCACTGGCACCACCAGGCCCAAAGCCAGATGCAGTACTGCTTCCTGATGGTGACTGTGGTCTGCTGGATCCATGTCCCTGATGGGACCAGCCAGGACAACATGCCCATAGCCTACTCCGTTGGGATGTGGACAGCAATCCCCCTTTGGTATTGCTGGTGTCACTGCCACTATGGGAGTGTGAAGGTGCATGACTCTCAGCTGATGTTGGTGCTGACCTACGTCCACGTGGCTGATATCCATCTCCCACCACACACTCTAGCACAGACATGTCACAGTTTAGGATTGCCAAGTTCTCACCCCACCATTTATTCATGACCTCAGTATTTTGGCTTGTAGCCTCAACAAGGTCACATATGTTGCCACATAAATCAGGAAGAGTTGCATCCAACACCCTGAGTATTTGTCTGGTGTTGCATTCACTATGTGCCTGTGCATCCATGTCAACCTAAAACATGCATCTGGTGAGACCTGCTGTGGCACTTCAACAGCAGCTTGACAAGCAGCAGTCCTTCTGTGAGCACCCTGTCCATCTGCCTGTGTGGGACCTTGCCTGCACTCTGGCTATGGCTAGTGTCTACACTCACACCTGCCATAGTCACTACGCTAGCCTGTTCCATTCCACCACCTGCCAACTGTCAATCATCTGTGGCTGCTGGGGACAGGGCATGTGTGGGCATTGTGACTGTGTGCGGGGATATTGTGGATGATTATGGGATGCCAACGGATGACAGAGATTCTGCCCCTGACAACACCACCTCTGCCTGAATATGACCATCATCATTGCCAGAGTCTGCAGAGACACTGACATAAGAGTCTGAGTGGGAGGGACCAAGACCACTATGACCACCTGTGGGGGAAAGACAGTATATGTAAATGAATACCTGCACTATACAGTTTGCTGCTACACATGAACACACATACATACACACACACACACACACACACACACACACACACACACACACACACACTCACCCATACACACACATACAGGTGAGGTGGCAGACAGGTATTGCACAGATCTCACAATAGCCAACCGGTGACATTCACAGCACAGTCAGACCACTACATACACACCATGGACAGGTCCTCAATATCATGCAGTGCAGCCCTTTCTACTTAATGTCACTACTTATATACACCTCTGTGATATGTGAGTAGTGTTAGTAGGTGATGGGCCTTCAAGTAGCACACACTGCACCCATGTACACATAATTGTTTTTCCCCTGTATAACACAGTGGCAACTCCTACAGAACATACCTCTCAACTGTGCAGAGTGTTGCTGAATGTCTACATGTGTGGCTAATATATCTGGTCTGTTCGTCATAAATCCTGTGTTTGTTTGACACATTACTGGGATGATATGAGGACTGGTGTCACTAATTAATGACATATTTTGAGTTTCCCACTTCAAAACCTGCAGTACATATACGTTACAACAGAACCGGTTACACTAACAACCTTCTAAGCTTACAGTGGATATTATAAGTGTATACACTCCTGTTAACATGCCATGTTTGTATGATATATAACATGAGACCACAGAAGTCATGTGATAACATTTCCCACTTTTAATGTGACCTATAACCTGTGCAATCCAATTGAAGAACAAACACATCAGTTATTGGTAACGTAATAGTTGCAATATGTACAATAGGCTATTTGCATGACTGTGCACACCCTTAAACTAATACTTTGTTAAAGCACCATTTGATTTTGTAACAGCAGTCAGTCCTCTTGGTAATGTGTGTATCAGCATGGCACATCTCGACTTAGCAATATTTGTACACTTTCCCTTGCAGAAGTCCTCCAACTATGTCAGATTGCGATGGCATCTCTTCTGCACAGGCCTCTTCAGGGCACCCCACAGATTTTCTATTGGATGTATGTGTGGACTGTGGCTGGGCCATTCTAAAATGTTGATTGCCTTCTGGTGAAGACATTCTTTTATGGATTTTGATGTATGGTATAGGTCATTGTTGTGTGGAAAGGTGCAAGTCCTCTCCATCCACAGCTTTCTAGCAGACACATGAAGATTTTGGGCCAAAAGGGACTGGTATTTTGAACTGTTCCTAATCTACTCCACCTTGGCTAAAGACCCACTTCCAGCTTATGAACAGCAACCCCAAAGCAGGACACTGCCATCACCATGCTTCACTATGCAGATGGTGTTCTTTTGGTGATGCACAGTATTGCTCTTGTGCCAAACAAACCTCTTGGTATTGTGGCCAAAACGTGCAACCTTGGTCTCATTACAACATAACACATTTCTCCACATGGTATTGGGAGGCCTGAGGTATTTTTCTTGAGAAATTTGCCATACCTGGATGTTGTTCTGTATGTGAGAAGGCTTCCATCTTTCAAACTTACCCCATAGGACAGACATGTGGAGAGTACAGGAGATTGTTGTCACATGTAGTACACAACCGGTACTTGCCAGCGATTCCTGCAACTCCTGTAGTGTTGCTGTTGTTCTCCTGGCAGCCTCCTTGACCAGTTTGGGTCTTGTCTCTTCCACACATTTGGAGAGATGTCCAGTTATTTGCAATGTCATTGTTGCCCCATATTTCCACCACCATTTCATGACTGTCTTCACTGTGTTTCATGGTATATGCAATTCTGTGGAAATGTGTGTGTACCCTTCTCTGGGTTGATACCTTTCACAAATGAGATCCCTTTGCTGCTTTGTAAGCTATATGTGAACTATGGATGTTGCTGTAGCAGGCAACTGAGTAAATTTAGGATAATCCTGGTAGGATGGCTGACCATTATTTACTGTTAATCAAAGAGTCTCTGTAATTGATGGCAGGTGTGTACCCAAGAAGTTGTAATGCTGCAATAATATTGAAAGCTGCTTCAACACAGTATTAGCTTCAGCTTGTGCACATGTATGCATCTAGCTACTAGTAAGTCTTTTAGATGTCATAATTGTTCCCCTAACAGATTTGGTTGTTTTACAATTGAATTGTACAGGTTATAGGTCACATGAAAGGTTGGAAGGGTTCAGAAATGTTTTACTGTGCTCTCCTTTTTGTATATCCCAAACACCTGACATTCTAACAGTTGTGTGTACACCATTTATATGCACTGTATAACACTAATTTATAAAATATGTCCCTAGTTTTGGGCCTTTCTCCACCCATTTTGTCAGTCTTTGTCCAGATTTCTTGCAATGACAGGTTGTGAGGTATGCTACAGATATGTTACATCCTCTGCTAATAGGCCCCTGTGATGACTACTGTGATGCAATTCAGTTAACCATACCACAAGTGAACATGCAAATATCGCAATATGGCTGAGAGTAACAGTTGTGTGCAATGCGCAATGTTACATGCATGACCTTAACATGCCTGGGGTACTGGTGAGCCACAACAGGACAATCCCATACTCACTGGCTTCATGCTGTTGTCCCACATTCAGACCAGAGGTACCTATGTAGTTGATTGGTACAAGATGAATGCTACATTTCTGCACAGGTACAGTACAAGGTATGATAGTACACAATTTGCTGTCCCTCACCATATATGTGCACTTGTGTGCAGTACTAAACCCCACTCATAAATGCAGTTTGAAGTGACATATGCATCTAGATACTCTATAGAAGACAGTATGACTGCTACATGATTAAATTGATGTGCACTGTGGCCTTACCTGGATGCTCCTCGCCTGCTGTCTGGGTGCCATCCACTTCCACAACTTGTGTTTTGTGTGTTTGCTGTTGTGCAAGGGCAGCCCCAAGGTTGGCAAGGAGCTCTTCTGTTGCCATAAATGGGGCCTGTGTAGCTGGACCCCCACCTGTAGCAGTACAGTCCCTGGCCACGGCAGCAGCCCTTTGCCGGGCACAACGTATCAGGTCAGTTGCCCAATGCCTGACCTAATCATATGTACGGCCATGGTGGCCCAAGGTGTTAACTCTGTGGACAAGGTTATCCCACAGTGCAGTCTGCTAGTGCAGATTTTGTTGGCTATGGCAAAACACCGCAATATGGCGCTGGATTATTGTTTCAGTGATAGCTACATTCTGCAGTGTATGCTGGCTGATGCTGCATGCCACCTGGAAGACATAAGCAGGGAAACACATCACAGGACATCAGTCATAGCCCAGAGTTGTTTACAGAGCCAGCACATCAATATTGCCTATCATTAGCCACCACTTAGAACCACATCATACCCCAGCCATCTATCAGCACAGTATGCACCTGCATTGCACTCCTGGTCCTGATGTGTCATCTTCCTCCCAATGAGGGCCAGTACATTGCATAAACCACCATTCATCATTCAATTTTGTGTAGAGGGATGACAGTGGCCATCTTCTTTGCAGATGGGATGTCAATGGTGCTCAGGCTTTGCTTGTATACAGTGTGTAATGGAGCTGGAAGCATATGCCTGAGTTCATGTAGGATGCAGACAGGAATGTTATCAGGTCCCATGGAGACTTGTTTTGGTTGACGTTGATTAGGCAGAATGCACCTGCTCCCTAATGATGGGAGGAGTGCAGGTGCTGTGCATATCTAGCTATACTGATGGTGAGCCGGGGGGTGATGTTTGCCCTAAACCTGTCTGCAGCAGGTTGACTATGGCTATGGTGCGTGTGTATGTGGTGTGACTGACCACCATTACAGGGTGGGTTGGGTTGTTTCTTCTGAGAGTGCAAACATTTGTGAAGACGGCCTTGTGATTGCCCTTGGTGAATGTGTGCAATTTCTACTCATAGTTAGCCTTACAGTAATCCACCTGTGACCTTATATGCTTGTTCAGACAAAGGTTGACTTGCTGCCAAGTTGGTGCCTGCTCCTTCTTTGCCCTGTACAGCCAATATAGTGCCCAATTATGTGGTTTGTGCAATATTGCTGTCCAGCAAAGGTGATTCCTCTACTTTGGTGGAGACAGGTTTTACAAGTAAGCTATTGCTGAGTCTATTCAGCTATGTAGGTGGTCATATATCTGTTTGTAGTAGGCATGGACACCAGGTCATAACACAATTGGGCACCTCACCAATTTCAACCTGATAATCATGCTTATTCTAGTACCCATGTCTGTGACAGGGCAATGCAACACCCAGTAGCTGTAGACATCTAACTCTGTTGGATGCACAGAAACTAAGATTACACATGTGTACAACATGTACAACTTATTTACCTGACGTTTTGCATCCAATGTCTGTTGTTATGAGGCAGCCAGGTACACCTACTCATACATACATGTACACAGGTAATACCTGATATACATTCTGTTCTATGTCAGTATGGCACACTGTATTTACACTCTTGTTGCTCAGTCATCCCTGTCAACCTCTTAGAGCAGGACATCTGGAGAACACGACACATACATGGGGGGCAATGGGCCAAAATTTGTGACATTTTCTTAATATTGCTGTAACACACTTAGGTCATTCGATAGCACAGTAGCCTTTGCATTCGCAGACTTACCCCGGAGGATGTCCGATGCTCATATGGCAGAAAGAGAGGAGAAAGGCTATGAGTGCGGTAGTGAGGGTAGGAACTTTTAATGTTGGCAGTATGACTGGTATGGGGACAGAGCTAGCTGATATGATGGACAGAAGGAAGGTTGATATATTGTATGTGCAAGAGACCAGATGGAAGGGGGTAAGGCTAGGTGTATAGGAGTCAAGTCCAAATTGTTCTATCATGGTGTGGATGGGCGGAGAAATGGTGTAGGAAAAGTATGCCAAGAGTGTGCTTGGAGGTGAAAAGAGCATCAGATAGAGTGATGTTTATGAAGCTGGAAATTGATGGTGTAATGATGACCATTGTTAGTGCATCTGCTCCACAAGTTGCGTGAGAGCTGGATGAGACAGAAAAACTTGGGAGTGAGTTGGATGAAGTGGTGATGACTGCAGCCAAGGGTGACAGATTGGTGTTTGGAGCAGATTTCAATGGGCATGTTGGTGAAGGGGACAGAGGGGATGCAGAAGTGATGGGTAGGTATGGTGTTAAGCAAAGGAATGCAGAAGGTGAGATGGTGGCGGAGTTTGCAAAAGTATGGATGTGGCTGTGGTGAATACGTATTTTAACAAGACAGAGGAGCATAAGGTGACATACAAGAGTGGAGGAAGATGCACACAGGTGGATTATATCCTATGCAGGAGGGCCAGGTTGAAGGAGAGTGGAGACTGTAAAGTGGTGACAGGGAAAGTGTAGTTATGCAGCATGGAATGTTGGTCTGTGGAATGACACTGGTTATCAAGAAGAGGAGGAGGAGTGTGAGGGCAACACCAAGGATCAAATGGTGGAAACTGAAAGAAGGTGATTGTGAGGCTGAGTTCAGGGAAGAGTTAAGACAGGCAGTGGGTGGCAGTGATGAGTTAATGAATACCTGGGTAACTACAGCATAGCTACTAAGGGAGATGACTAGAAAGGTGCTTGGCATGACATCTAGACAGACGAAAGAGGACAAGAAGACCTGGTGGTGGAATGAGGAAATAAAGAGGAGTATACAGAGAAAGAGGGTGGCAAAGAAGAAGTGGGATTATCAGAGAGATGAAGAAAGTAGACATGAGTATAAGGAGATGAAATGAATCCAAAGAGAGTGGTGGTGCAGGCTAAGTATGAGGTGCATGAAGGGTTGTTTGAAAGGTTGGACACTAACTATGGAAAAAAGGAACTGTACCAATTGGCCAGACAGAGGGTACTGAGCTAGGAAGGATGTGCAACAGGTAAGGGTGATAAAGGATAATAAGGGAAATGTACTCACAAGCAAGTAGATGGAAAGAGTACGTTAATGGGTTTGCTGAATGAAGAGAATGAGAGAGAGAGAGAAGATTGGATGATGTGGGTATGGTAAATCAGGAAGTGCAATGGAGTATCAAGGAGGAAGTAAGGATAGTTATGAAGAGGATTATGAATGGAAAGCATGTTGGTCCAGATGGCATGCCTGTGGAAGCATGGAGGTGTTTTGGAGAAATGGCAATGATGTTTTTAACTAGACTGTTTAATGAAATCTTGGAAAGTGAAAGGATGAATGAGGAGTAGAGAAAAGGTGTTTGGGTACTGATTATAAAAATAAGGGTGATGTGCAGAGTTGTAGTAACTACAGAGGGATAACATTGATCAGTCACAGCATGAAGTTATGGGAAAAAGTAGTGGAAGCTAGGTTAAGAATGGAGCTGAGGATTAGTGATCAGCAGTATGGTTTCATGCCAGGAGAAAGCACTACAGATACAATGATTGATCTGAGAGTGTTGATGCAGAAGTACAGAGAAGGTCAGAAGGAGTTGCATTTTGTCTTTGTGGACTTAGAGAAAGCATATGACAGGGTGCCTAGAGAGGAGTTGTGGTAATGTATGAGGAAGTCAAGAGTGATGGAAGACTCTGTAAGAGTGCTACAGGAAATGTACAAGGGTGGTGTGACAGTGGTGAGTTCTGCAGTGGGAGTGACAGATGCATTTAAGGTAGAGGTGAGATTACATCAGGGATCATCTCTGAACCCTTTCTTATTTGCAGTGGTGATGGACAGGTTGACAGACAAGATCAGACAAGAGTCGCCATTGACTGTGATGTTTGCAGATGACATTGTGATCTGTAGTAAGAGTGGTTTACAGGTTGAGGAGACCCTTGAGAGGTGGAGATATGCTCTAGAGTGGGGAGGAATGAAGGTCAGCAGGACTAAGACAGGATATATGTGTGTGAATGGAAGGGAAGATAGAGGAATGGAGAGGATGCAGAGAGTAGGGTTTGCAAAGGTGATGAGTTTAAATACTTGGGATCAACAGTTCAGAGTAATGACGAGTGTAGGGTAGAGGTGAAGAAGAGAGTACAGGCAGGATGGGGAGGGTGGAGAAGAGTGTCAGGAGTGATTTGTGACAGATGAGTACCATTAAGAGTTAGAGGGAAAGTCTACAATAGGGTAGTGAGACCAACTACGTTATATGGGTTGGAGACAGTGGCACTGACAAAAATCCAGGAGTCAGAGCTGGACACGGCAGAGTTAAAGATGTTAAGATTTGAACTGGGTGTGATGAGGGTGGACAGGATTAGGAATATGTATGTTAGAGGGTCAGCCCAGGTTGGATGGTTTAGAGACAAAGCCAGAGAGTAGTGGGATTATGTCTGCTTGTTTGTTAGAATTTGAATGCTCTGTGTACTACCCTGTCTCTTAAATGTCTGTTTTCTTACACCTTCATTGAGTCTCTTGTCCCCACTGTTCATAGGTTTGAATCATCTGTCCTACACTAAAACCCTAAGAATCTACCTACCTGGTGAAAGGACCCACTGCAAACAAACCAAACCAACTTCTCTTTAGAAAAAAGACTTGCCATCTGGCTTAAGAACCCAGTTCACTAGGAGGCAAGGAAGTATGTGTTGCCTAACAGAGTAGTAATTTTCAACACTTGCTTAATATCTGGTGCTTGTATGATACGCTACCTAGCCAGGATACCTAGCAGCCATACTCCCCTCTCTATTCCCTAAATACTTATACATATGTTTTCTCATTTCTTACTCTTGTGCTGTCTCCTGTAATTTATCTACAGTAGCACTCGTAAACTCTTTACCTTTTTATCTATGCTCCTTTGCGTCTGTTGCATTACAATATCTGACCACTAGATGGCAGCCTAAACTAGGATAGCCCCTTATACATCCATCCTTCCCTGTTTATTTTTCCTTAGAAATAAAAGTTCTGTCCCAGGAGTGAGCATTTCCCTCCTGCCCTATCTTTCCACTTTACCTTCTTCTTTCCACTAGCTTTGCTCTCTGCAACCACTTACTTTCTCTACATTGTTTCCTCCTTTCTTTGCCTATCCTTCCCAACTAAGGCACCAAGTAGTTAGCTGTTTGCTGATTGTTTCTTTCTCTTCCCTGACTTTCTTAGTTACCTGTCTGAACCCGCTCCGTTCGCCCTGCGGGCTCACTCTGCTCCCCTACCCTAGCCCCAATTCTCACCCACCCCCAGTGGTCCTAGCCTTATACTTGCTGTAACCACACCCTTTCACATTTTTGTCCTATCACACACAACCTCCACTTAATAGTCCTACCCCTTACCTCTACAAGTCCCTAATTAGATAATTGCTATTCTAGTAATACTCCCTAACCTCTCCCCACCCCTTCCTGTTTTGCTTATATTCTACAGCTTCTCTCTTACAGCCACCTTTATTTCACTAAATTGTATACAGCTTCTCTCTTACAACCAACTTTACTTTACTTAATTGTACACCTCCTCCCTCTACATACTCTTCCTCTTTAAGCACTCTCTCCTTTCTCCCATCTGTAGTTTTACTTACTATACTCCTTCCGTGAATATACCCAAACTCCTTAACTACATATCCTATGCCCCTAACACACAAATCTATACTCACAAACTTACTACACTTAACTTCAACTCTTACTGCTCTCACAATACCATACACATTAACCTTGTTTGAATACTTATCTCTTCCTGAACACCACCATCCCTACCAGCAAACATTACCAATTTCTCCCATAAACAACCTCAACCACAGTAACATAACCTCCTCTTCTATCTATATATTACCTAAATACCATAGAGCTACTCATGTTACTTACTTCCTTATAAAAAATGCCCAAACAATTTCTACAAAATCCTTAAGTTTATACAATATCCTCACCAACACCCCCTATTAGATGGTGATATTCATCCTAACCCAGGCCCCAATACTGACATTCCCAATAACCTACACAACCTAATATCTCCTCCAATCACTACTTTAAATAGACCCTCTAACTCCCTCCTAATAGCTCACCTTAACATCCGTAGCATTAACAATAAAATTACCCACCTACATGCACTCTTAGATGTGCACTCATTCGATATTCTCTGTATTACAGAGACATGGCTAAAGCCCTCAACTTTGGACCAGGAAATTAGCCCTCCTGGATATAATATCTTGAGACTTGACCGTAAAACCAAAAAGGGTGGAGGTGTAGCCATTCTATATAAATCTGAACTCCAAGTTTCACCCTTCAATGTGCTCCTACCATCAGATACCAATTCAGAAACTCTTAGTGCCAAACTTCAAATCAACAACTCCAAATCCATCTATCTAATTTGCGCATATCTTCCCCCTGGAAATAATATCAACACTCTTGAAAACTTACTTAGTTACCTCTCTACTCACCTACCTCAGGAAACCATTGTATTAGGTGATTTTAAAATAGACTGGGCTACCTGCAGTTCCCTTAATCCTCCCAATCATATAAATCTTTACAGATTCTCAGAAATTATAACCACTCCTACTGGAATCCATAAGCCAAGCAGCAAGGAAACCACTCTAGACTGGATACTTATAAACAGCCACAGTGATACTTATAAACCAGGAACCCTTCCTGATGATATTAGTGACCACATGATAACCTATATTATTAAACAAAGAATCCACAGCCCAACTACTAATATTTTTAAAACCTCACGTTCCAAAAATTTTTTTAACCAAGAGAGCTTCCAAAATGAACTGAAAGCATGTGACTGGTCACCTATGTCTCATCTTCCACTTGATGATGCAGTGACCTACTTTAACACTAGATTCCTTCAGATCCTAGATTACCACGCTCCCTATCGTTCTTCCCGAATAAGGACCAAAATTGCCCCCTGGCTCACTAAAGAAACTAGACAAAAGATCTTCCTCAGAAATAAAATTTGGGCCAAATGGAGAGTCTCTAAATGTCCATCAGATCACCTTTACTATAAACAGGTAAGAAATGCAACCAAGAAAGATATTCTCAGAGACAAAAAAGACTATTACCTTCACCTCCAGCAAACTCATCAGCAAAAACCACAAAAATTCTGGTCTGGCATAAACAAACTTCTTCAGCCAGGGCACTCTAAAACTCCTTCCCCAACAGGTTTCAACCAAAATAACTCTAACCAAATTCCTGATGCCTTTAATAACTACTTTACTGAAGCCATTTGAACCCTAGCCAATCCTACCAAATTCCTGATGCCTTTAATAACTACTTTACTGAAGCCATTCGAACCCTAGCCAATACTTTACCACCTATTACCACATCCCCATTAAATACCACAAAGACTCCATCTCCTACCTTTCAAATACAACCGGTACCTATATCACTCATTTGCAAATTCCTTCAAAAACTAAAAACATGCACCCCTTCTGCTGACTGTCTTCCAGCTGAATACCTGCAAATAGCAGCAAAATCTATTGCCTATCCCATCTCCATCCTTATAAATAGAACAATTTTAGAAAGCAAAATCCCCTCCATTTGGAAAGTATCCCACATCATCCCTCTACATAAGGGTGGGTCATCTACTGAACTCTCCAACTTTCAGCCTATCGCCTTACTGTCTCCAATTGCTAAGATAATGGAAAAATGCATACACAGACAACTACTTAACCACCTTCTCCAAAATAATCTACTTGCCAACTGCCAACATGGCTTTAGGCCTTTCCATAGCACAACAACTGCCCTTCTATCCTTTTCTGACTCCATAAACAAAAATCGTAACAATAACACTTTTTCCTCTGCATTATTTATTGACCTTTCAAAGGCCTTTGGTATGGTCAACCATAATATCCTTATAGACATTCTAAAAGCCCAATCTCTTGACCCACAAGCATTAAATCGGTTTAAATCTTATCTGGAAAGCAGACAACAAGCAGTATTGTGGGATAATAATCTTTCAAAATCCCTTCCTGTGAACACTGGAGTACCCCAAGGCTCTATTTTAGGACCTCTACTCTTCTCATTGTTTATCAATGACCTACATACCAAAATTCCTCAGGCCGCCTGCATACAATATGCAGATGACTCCACTTTAATTTGTTCAAGTCCATAACCTCTCTCCAGTCTCTCACCCAAACAGTATTTAGCAGTGTTGAAAATTGGTTCATGCAACACTGCCTCCTCCTGAATCCCCAAAAAACAAAGTTATTGCTCTTTGCTCCAACTCATAAATCACCTCAACTGCACTTCACAATAACCTCCAACAATGCAACTAACATATCCGCAGATACTTCAACCCATCTTCTAGGAGTAACAATTGATAATAACCTTAGTTTTGATGACCACATTAACTCTACTATAAAGTCAGTCAACAAAAAACTAGGCACTCTTTACAGAATCAAACCCTTTCTTTCCCCTTCAGCCAGAATAACTATTGCCCAGACCCACCTTATGTCTACTCTGTTCTATGCTTCGGCAAAATATACCAATCTATCAAAAAACAACCTTACCAAACTTTCCACCAGTTACAATAACATAGCCAGATTTGCCACTGGCACCACCTTTAGAACTCACCACTGTCTTAACCTAAAACAACTGGGATGGCTAGAACTGCAGAACCAACTACTTTATCAACAAATTGTTATCACCCAAAAAATCCTTTACTACCCTAAAAATACCTCTATCTTCACTAACCTGATTCACCCTACAAAAATCTTGCTAAACTACGCTCATCTAATAAGCTTCTAGTTTCCACTATTAAATCAAATAACAAGGCAGGAGACTCATGTTTCACCAACACAGTAGGGAAAATCTGGAACCAGCTTCCTACTGAACTTTCCTCCCTTGCTTCCACTATTCATTTTAAAAAGCATCTGAAAGAATATCTTACAACTCACTGGCTGTGTCCCTGCTTTAACCCGGACTGATATCTCTTTCACCTCCTGCTCTCTCTATACTTTTCTTCTCTTCTGTTTTATCTCACCTTTCTGTAGTACTAAAAAAAAAAAAATTCTTTAACTTCATGTTTTTGGTTCTCTGTATTTAATCTTAGCTTAAACCTACTAAATTACTCTGTAAAATGTTTGTTCTGACTTATCTAGCTAATGTACTATGTAGCTAATGTACTGTAATCCACTTGACTATTCCTATGTATTGTATTTTTTATTCACTGCTGATGGTTGGAGCTTTTCTCCCTGGGCCTCTACTGAAAATGGACATGTATCCAGTTAGACTAGCCTGGTCAACAAATGTAAAATAAATAAATAAATAAATAAATAATATGTTGGCTTGGACATGTGCTGAGGAAGGATGCTGAGTATATTGGGAAAAGGATGGTAAGGATGAAGCTGCCAGGTAAGAGGACAAGAGGAAGATCTATGATAAGGTGTATGAATGTGGTGACACAGGACATGCAGGTGGCTGGTGTTACACAGCAAGATGCAGAGGACAGGAAGAAATGGAGACAGATGATCCACTGTGGCAACCCCTAATGGGAACAGCCAAAAGAAAAAGAAGGAAATGTTGTAATGTTAGTCTTCACAAGTTGCCAATGATTTGCCAGACATAGCAGAACTCTTTGAGTAAATGACGACAAATATGAGGCACACATATGGTCAGTGTACATAACACTGGACAGTTGAATGGTATGAGCTCAATATATCACATGCAGTTCAATGCACACATCTGCAACAACAGTTTGCTATGCAAATACCCTGTATAGGTCTCTCAAATTTCTGAGAAAACATGTATATCATAGTTGCATTCACAATTAACATATGGAGATCTACAGCATCCCAGTAGCTGGCCTAGCATTGTCACAGTCAGTATTGTTCAATACACACTACAGTAGTAGTCACATGTGAGCCATCCTTTCCTGGGGTGACTCAGGGGCCTGAGCTGTGATCTATGTCATTGCAGACAGACCCAGATGCTATGGCCATAGGTTCTGATCAGCAATATATCAATACAGTAAGTCTTGTTGAGACATATTTGTTGAACTTCCTATTTACCATTATTACATACCCCCTACTGCATTCCATTACATGCTTACTTGTTTGACATACCTTTTCTATTTCAGCTATGGGTGGTTTGATTCAAATATGTGTTGGTTGGTTGTTTGGCTGTTTGGTTGGTTGGTTGGCTGGTTGGTTGGTTGGTTGGTTTGTGTGTGTGTGTGTGTGTGTGTGTGTGTGTGTGTGTGTGTGTGTGTGTGTGTGTGTGTGTGTCTCTCTCTCTCTCCAAGATGTAGGGTATATATCTGTCTTGCATAGGCAACAGCTTGCCTTTTGTAGGCAATGCTCATTAGCAGCTGATGGCCTGTGCACCAGTTGGTGCTCCCCACTTGCTAATTGCATGCAGAGCAACTATGTTGTTATTCCTATAGCCAATGGCATGGCAGCACACTCCTATAACTGAGTACCTCATGTGGATGTTGCCCATTTTCCTTGCCTGTGAGAAGGACTTTATGGAGGTGTGTGAACAACAGCATCACAGAAGGTAGTTGAAAATACCTCTTACAACAAAAACTGTGGAGGCAGCCCAACAAACTCGGGGAGAATGTTTCAGACATAGGTACAGAATGTAAGTATTGCTGTTATACAGTTGAATTAATGCTAGTTTAACAGGGTTTGTGTGGACATGGCTTTTTTGCATGAATTTAAGTCTGACAGTGCTATGTGATTGGGATAACTCTCAACTATAGGGCTATCCACAGAATGGCCAGAGTTTGGACTGTCATGTTTGGTGTGTTCCTCAGACATTTTCTGTCTTTGGAAAATCAGTAGCATACTATGAGGATTGCAGTCAGTAAATGGTATCATCCATTTGTGTTTCTGACTTCATATCCCTCAGAAAATATATGTTACAATAAACCCTGTTACACCAGCAACTGTCTCAGTTTATAACAGCAATATTTCACATATGTCCCTGCTTTGGGGTCTCTGTCCACCAAGTATGGCAGGCTTTAGTCAGATGTCATGCAGTAACAGGTTGATAGGTAGGGTATATCATTATTTAGTGCCTTCATTCCTGATACCATTCCAGTGATGTATCAGAATTCCAGACATGTTATGTGTAAGAAGCCTTATTTATGAGGACAAAGCCTGGACGTTCTGTGGGATTCTGAACAGTTGAGAGGTCTGTATATTTCTGGCAATTGTTGACAGACTGTCAGGATTGTGTAGCAGTGTAGTGTGCCAGTGTTATTTGGCCTGTGTAGGTGGGGTAGATGTATGAGTTATGGCTCCTTTTTTAACTGACTGTGCATGCTGCTCTAGTTTCTGGTGGTCTATCAGCTGTATATGTTTGTAGGGCATACTGAGACATGCCCCATACCACAGTCAGGCATCATACTACACTGTGAATTGGGCCAGTATATGTAGGGGTAGTGTTTGAGTGGCAAACATGATGAGATGTTTTGGTTCACACAGTCCTTATACTCTAATGTTTATTTGGCTTAATGGTATGTCACCGACTGTGGAGAAATTGATTCTGGGTATGCACATTCACACTGGTATCTGTTTGTCATTGTTGTTACATCCCTGTAGTGCCTGATTTGAAAATACATGTGTAATTGCCCATAGTGGATTTGGGTTCATGTTGTGTCAGTCTGAGTGTAATTTGGATGGTGCTTGGTTCATAGGTAGGTACTAGACTATCGGCCCAAGGGCCTATGTAGGCCTAGTCAACAAGGTTCCCTGGCTTACGCCACCCAAGAAAGTTAATTTCCTGTGCCCCCATCGAGCAGAACCACAGAAGTGATCCCCAGGGTGCGGTTCCTATTTCCCATCCACTCATCAAGATTTTTCTTGAAGAGTGCTAATGAGGAACTTTGCTTGACATAGATGGGTAGCTTGTTCCAGAGTATAGGAAGTCTCTGAGACAGGACTCTATCCCTCCAGCATGTCTTTTTTATTGTGGTGACAAGGTGTAGGTCCCTAGAGTGTGTAGCTCGGAGGGATTGGGATTTCTTCAGGTGTAGCATGTCCAACAGCTCTGGGTTTAACATGGCTTTATATGTTAGGTAGAGATCTCCTCGGAGTAGGCAATATGCTACAGAGTAAAGCTGTTTTTTTTTAGACTGTCAGTGTAGGGCATCTGTTTGAGGCCAGTAATCCTCTTTGTGAGGTACTTCTATGACCTTTTCAGCTGCTGCAGATGTCTTGTGAAGTACATTCCAAAAGGGGCACTTTACTCTATAATGTGTCTAATGAGTGCCGATTAGAGGGGAACAATGATCTCTTTTTTCCTGGAAGAGAACCCTTTTGTGATGAGGTGTGCCACATAGAAGGATGTCCTGACTACTATGGCAATATGATTATCAAAGGAGAGACTACTGTCCACCTGTGTCCCAAGGTCTCTTATCACACATTCAGCATTAAGTAGACTTGCTGTTTATGTGGTAGTTCATGGGTACAGAGTTTTTACCAAAGGGGATGACAATGCACTTTTTGGCATTGAGCTTGAGGCCATGCCTCTGACACCTGGCATCTGTCTCAGTGAGGCCCTTCTGTAGGATGTTCACATCATTTGGGGACTCGACTATGGCTCCTAGTTTGCAGTCGTCTGTGAACTTCATTAGCCAGAGGATTCCTGTGTTAGCCTGTACTTCAGAGAAGTAGATACCAAACAGGAAAGGTCCCAGGACTGAACCCTGTGGTACTCCACTTGTCACTGGTTTGAAGCCAGATTTGGAGTCTGCAACTTTTACAATGTGGGTTCTGTCAGTGAGCCAGTTGGCAACCCATCTTGTGACGTAGGGATTTATACCTAGTTTAGTGAGTTTAGCTATAATTCCAGAATGGAGGATGGTGTTGAAAGCCTTGGTGTGGTCAAGATAGGCTGTGTGAACCACCTTACCCTCGTCTACACCTTTGGTGACTGCCTCAAAGAAGCCGATCAGGTTCAGAAGGCATGATCTGCCTTTCACAAACCCGAACTGGGTGGGGTCCAGTGTTTGGAGGTTACCAATTTCTTTGTTTATGAGTTCCATGATGATACATTCCCTGGCCTTGCAGACCAGGCTCATCAGGCTAATAGGACGATAGTTCCCAAGATCAGTGGTGCCTCCCCCTTTTTGGAGTGGGATAACTGTTGCTGTGCACCATTCAGTGGGCACAAAGCCTGATGTGAGACTATGATTGAACATAGTGCTTAGGTAGGTTGCCAGTTCATTCTGAAGTTCGTGTAAAACGCAGCCTGGGATGTCTGGTCCCATGGATGCTATGTTTTTGGTTTTAGAGAGTGCAGCTTTTACCTGCATAGATGTGATTACAGGGACTCTGCATTCTTCCTGTATAGATATGGGCCCTTTAGGGGTGAGGGGGGGGTAAAGTTAGCACTGAACCTATCTGCCAGGATGTTGGCAATATCAGTTTGTTCTGTAATTTTCATGCCTTTGTGCTGTAACTCAGAGCAGATCTGGGTGCTGCCATTGAGATTCTTGACATAGCTATAGAATGCTTTGTGGTTTCCCTTAGAATCAGTGGCGATTTTGTTTTCATAGCTAGGTTTGAAGGATCTTATAAGGGATCTCAGCTTTTTGCTGGGGCTGACCAGGGAGCTCCTCCACTCATGCGGATTTTGCTCTCTTTTGCAAAAGTTTCTTCCTTCTGTTGCAGAGTTTGTTTATGGCAGGGAACCACCAGATTGGCTTCCATTTTTGGAGGATAGTGTCTTGGTTCTGTTTGGGATAGCACAATCCATGCGCTCATGTAAGTGCTTATAGACTGCATTTGTGTAGGATTCAGCAGTCGTAACTGTATTGTCCATCTGCATGGGTGTCATGAAGTTCGCCATTTCTGTCTTAAGAACCATGAAGTTGGCTTTGGAGAAATGTTTAAATTAATGGTGGGTGGGGGTGGGATGCGGATATCTAGGGTGATGGTCTGTCGACCATGTCGTCCCAGGCAGACAGATACTGGATCCACTTAGAATGACATCAGAAGCTTAGCCAATTGTTGAAGTCAATCATTTTGTCCTTGTACTGCGGTATCATTCTGGGCAATGGCAGGTTATGGTCAGATCTGTCCAACAAGAAGTTGACTTCAGGTGTGGAACACCAGTCACTCATGTTGGTAATGACTAGGTCTAGGATATTGTTGCCCCTGGTGGGGGTGTGGATAAGTTGATCCAGGGCATTGGAATTTATGAATTCCAGAAAGCGTTGAGCGAAGAAGTTGGTACATGAGTAGTTTTCCCAGTTAATGGTGGGGTAGTTGAAATCACCCATTATTAGGGTGTTTGGTTAGACCCTAATATTTTCCAGTATATCAAGAAAAGAGGAGTGAGAATCCTGGGGCTTGGTGGGTGATCTATAACAAGCTACAATTTGGATTGCAGTTTTGCCCAAAGTTAGTTGCACTTGTATAATCTTGGATGCATTATGCTGCACAACTAGCCTGGAGGTGTGGATATCCTTAATGAATATGGACACACCTCTGCCTTTGGTGTTCTGGTCCAGGTTAGATGCCCAAAAAGTTTGGTATGAGTTATAGCCTGGTAATCCAGTGGTGTTCTCTAGAGCCTTGAAACTAGGTATCAGTCACTGCACAGAAATTGATGCTCTCCATTTTAAGGAGTGCCACAAGTGAGGTGCATTTTTAGATTTAGACTTGTAGCATTGAGTAGCATTACCCATAGTATTTGCTTGCCTGTGCCTGTTACAGTGGTGAATTTGTCATTTGAACCTTCCCTAAAAAAGGCACTATAGGGGCAGCAAGACCCTTAGCCAGTATCCGGAATCCCAGGGGCAAAAGGTGCAGGCCATCACTGACAAAGCATTGTGGTCTGTCGACCATGTCGTCCCAGGCAGACAGATACTGGATCCACTTAGAATGACATCAGAAGCTTAGCCAATTGTTGAAGTCAATCATTTTGTCCTTGTACTGCGGTATCATTCTGGGCAATGGCAGGATTCTAATCAGGGCTAGGGTCATACCTGCCTGGGATACAAGATTGGAGAGCTCTTCTGTGTCTCTTTTCATATAGTCCAGGGAGGTACATCTCAGGTTGTTCACACCAACATGGACAATGACAGAGTCATATTTGTGCTTGTTGTGGAGTGACCTGAGTGTGTGTGTTATGTGGCGGATCCTGGGACCTGACAGGCAGCTGACAGTAACCTTCTCCTAGTTTAACCTGGGGAGTGGGACATCACTGTGCCTGACTATAGAGTCACCTATGAC